>NC_046358.1:29427572-29737411 GCF_004027225.2 Strigops habroptila
GGATTTAATCTGATTTATCTATTATTTTTATTCTTTTATGAATTAGCTGTGGGGTTTTTATGGTATCAGCTGTTCTGTAACTTTTAAGGACACTTGAAATGAAATTTAAACAGATGTTCTTTTCTTTAATAACAGTCACTTTGTGGAATCTTGTCTTACAGGATTGCATCTATATTTCATGTAACGTTACGGTGTACAGATGCTAGAACATCCTCTCCCTCAAATACATGCAAGTTTTCCTCTCTTCAGTCTCACTTCAGATTCAGAAATACCCATGTTTATTTAGGATGTTTATTTAGGGTTCAGATTTCTTGTCACTTGTTTCCTACAAAATTTAGTGGTTTGTAGCTTTGCAATCATTTGAAGTGGGAGAATTATTTTGTAAACTGACCAAAATGGTATGGCTATAGGGTGAAACTAAAAGCTCAGCTTTGCATTTGTGGTCTCACAAGACACATCTGTTGTTTTGTAGCCTTGGTTTTATAGCCAAAACCACATATCTGGTTTTGTAGCCTTTACAAATATTAGGACATTATATATGGACGCAACAGTAAAAGGATGTTCTCCACATTGTCTCCTAGCTCATTTTCTTAAATACATGCCATGGAACAGCTGTGGCAGAAAACACAAATCACAAATGGGAAACGCTGTGGTTTTGAACCAGTTTCCCAGCTTGGGGGGGTTCTGGTTAATGGCTTTCAGTTGTCGGGGCTAGTAATGCTGCCTAACTGTCAGTGCTACGGAAAGGTGGTTCTGTGACCTGGCTGCTTGTGTTCACAGACTTTTGGTTTGGTTGCAGAGTGCAGATAATATCAAAGTAGGAAGCTTAAAAAATAAATATGTTTAATGATCCAAGTGCCTCTGATTTTGTGTGTTGCCCTCCCTTGGAAAAAGAACCCCACAACAAGAGAGCGAGCGATTGGGGTAACAGGAAAGAACACACAGTCCTTGTTTGCTAAAGATAGCCTGGGGGGTGTCAGAAAGCTTGTTTTCCTATCAAAAAATGCTAAGAGTTGTTCACGGGGGATGAGGAGGGTTGTGCTTTGTTTTTCTTAGTGTTTCCTACTCCTCCTTCTTTTTTCTGAAGTCAGCTTACTGCTGATCTTTTAGGCATATTGTAGAGCCCCATCTCTGTTCCCAGGCTTTTGAGGAGGAAGAGGGCAGCTGAGGGCTGCGGGAATATTTGGGCTGGGATTAGTACATAGCAAAGAGGTTTATTTTCCCTTTACACATACAGGAAATTACTAGGATTGCTCATGTTGTTGATGGTAATTTGCCTTTCTTAACATATGTTTAGGTGCCTAGAGCTTTTTATGTTTCCATAAATTTAATAAAGAAACCTACAGATAATAAAAAGATTAATCTTGCTATCGTAGCTACATATAGTGGGTTACATATTCAGAAGTTCCAATCGCGACTCCCTAACTGGGCTATGAGCTTACACCCCTTCAATAAATGAATAAAATGGCAGATTATTAAGGGTCATTTAAAAAAGATCATTTAAGTGTGCACGTGTCCAAGTACTCAATTAACTGTTAAGTTTCTCTGCTGCTTGCGAGTTGTTCAAACATTTTAGCAGTGGAAGGTATTCCCACCACCTACTAACCAGCATGTAACTATGTGAAGGGTAGTTATTAGCAGGGTACTTACTCCTTGTGTGCTCCCTACAGAATCAACTGAGAGAAGTTTCTCTCCCAATTCAGAACAAGGCTCTTCATCTTCTGGAAGAGTCTGTTACTTTACATTGCCCATCCAGGGAACTATGGACATGGCTTTTTCAAGCTAAGCTGCTCAAATAAGCACCTTATGTCAGGCAGCATGGTTACTTCCTCCTTCTCCCATCACCAAGACTCAAATACGATGATTTTAAAAACAGGAATGTCACCTTCGCCTCCATTCCTTTCTTGACGTCCATATCGTACATTTGCACCAGTTCAAATGGAAGCCTGTTAGCATCAGCCCAAACTACATCAACAGCTCTTAGCTAAAACCCGTTGGATTTGAATTACGTTGTATACACAAAGTCAGCATTCCCTTAGAAAAGGTTCACCTGATGTTTCACCACTTGAATCATCAGTCATAACTTCTGTGACTCTCTTGACGTAGTAGTGTGTTTCTAACCGGTGAAGGGTGGTGTCCTTATGCTTTCCTGATATTCTGTAACCACCCTGCTCCAAGCGTGGATGAGCCTCTTCTGATTTGCAGTGACTCTGCTGCATCCCCGAGGCACAAATTGCTCTTGCCTTGCCTTCCTTTCCCTGCACATAACCACTATTATGCTGTTACTGTTATGCAAACTGTACTTGAGCTGTTACTCAAGAGAAAAGAGCCATCAGGGACTGAAGGCAACCTGCCGATCCCTCACTTCAGTGGAAAGCCCCAAGATGGATCCCCAGTCTTTGCATTTATAATTAAAAATATTTCTTTGTGGTACCAGAATTTCCCAATAGGGGCTTTAATCTGTCTCATTCTTCTAGATTAAGAGATTACTGGTTAATCAAAAATTCCTCTTCATTAAGAAGTTTTAAATAACTTTAAAAAAACCCGAACACCTCCTTTTATTAGTCAGAGGAAATCTATTTGTGGTCATGAAGTCTAAGGACCTAGTTAACAATTTAATCTTCTAAGTTACTTATGCTTTTGAAATACAAGATGTTTCAGATTATTTCTTGCTTCCAATAAAAGCCACGATAAAGAATAAATTAGAAAAGTATAATGAATATTTAGACAAATTCTTAGGCTTCTATTACATTTTGACGTGTTTATTTTTCACTTTTTGAATGTAAGTTAGCTAAAAATTGTAAAGAGGCATTAACAAAACCCTATTTAAAAAAGCAAGTAGGATGGGTTGACAGTATTAATGTTTTTCCCCAAGCTTTTCTTGAGTAAAGAAATTAACTGTAACAAACCCTTTTTATCATCTTACTTTTGGGAAACAAACAAAACAAAAAACCAAAACCAAGCCCTTTTCAAAGAAAGCGTCTAACCAGATATTCCTAATTAGCTTTGGGAGGAAGTGACTAGTTTGTTCATTTCCCAGATCAACAACTTTAAATAAAGTGAGCAAAGCTGGGTTTGGTCCTGTAGCCAAAAAGATGGTATTTAATACATCAGAGATTTATTTGAAGGGAAAATGATGCCAAATGGAATGGAGTAGAGGAAACAATTTCTGTCTGAAAAGGGCACATTTCATTCCAACATATCATTACTGTTGGAGGAAGGTATTCTGCTTACATGTGTATATTTGAGAGAGGGAGATCAGGAAATAGGAAAAAAAGATCAACTGATGATAGCAAGATTCATAAGAAAATATAAATATACATTTCTTTTTTAGCTTCATAATTACTTAGGGACAGCTGAGCAGTGCAACAAATGTTCACTCTCAGGAGCTCGATTAATTACGTTGCACTTAACTGCAGCGCAAACAATGTGCCATAACTTTTGCTTCCCCTTTCTGTTCTAGGAGTTGGAGTGTGCTAGCATGTTGTAAAATGCCTGTCCCATCCCATTTCCCTGCTGGCTGTGTTGGGGGTTGATAAGTGCCACAACTGATACACTTAAACCTTTTTTTCTGCAGCATCTATTCATTTGTATAGCTTACCTGTGTTTCCAGCTACTAACTCAATTGCATTACTTTATCATCAAGTACTTACTCGTCTGCACACAGCTCCCACTGATATGTGTTGGTGGTGTGAAGTCTGACTGAAGCACTGAAAAGCAGGCTTCTTGGAGTAGGAATTCTTTGGAACTGGACAAGCAGAATTCAAAACATCCAAAATGAATGAACACTTTCAAAAATTTTGGTAATAAAACTCTTGGGAATTGTTCAGTGCTGTGGCAAAGTCTGACACATTGAAGACTGACTAATATACATTATCAGAATGCAGAAAAAGTTGTTATATTAAAAGTTACACTTGTAATATGCTCTGTCTTCGTATGGTCTCATTTGGAAAGTCTCAAAGCAACACACAGTTCCTCTCGGTTAAATCTCATAGTCTTGTAGGCAGGCAGGTAGGTGAAGGAGACTGACTCAGTCTTATCATCCATCAGCCGGAGTGAAATTACTTCTCCATTAGTGTAGGCAATCTCAGATTCCCCTCGCTCACCTGATGGCAAATACATTCCTATAAGAGATGGCAAAGTTTGGCCCAAAGGCCAATGTTCCAATGAGTGAAAGCAGCACAAGAGCAAAGTGGCATCCTAAACCCAATTGCAAGTAAGTGTAAGAAGAAAATGCCTTTCTCCCTGTTCTTGAAACACTGGTTGGCAAAATACTAGGTAGTGGCTTAACAGTCCTCGTGTTTCTGTGTGGAAAGGTCCCATAGTACTTCAGCAGTGAGCGAAGAATGATGTTGCTATGGTGACTTTCTGTTGCACGTCAGGCACATGTAATAATCAGCTGATCTGTTCCTAAGGTCTAACATTTTAGCCAGTCTGTATTTTGTAGGGCTTTTGGTAGCTTTATGAAAGCTGATACCAAAGACTTCCTGATGAGAAAATTACTAAATTTGAGGAAAAGTGAAAAAGTGATGAAATAGATGGAATGCAGTGTTCTTCACCTGGCCAATTGTTGCTGATGTTGAAAAGATGCCATCGCCCAGCACTCCTCAGAGTTGACCCATTGATAAGCTAGTAGTCTAGGATAGTTTTAACAGACTGAATGCTTCATCATTAATTACATCAGCACTCACATAAATATGAGTTTGTTCCAGAGCCACTTTGCAGGACTCAGTCAATTGCCGAAGAGGTACTGAAATAATTCTCATGGAAAGAAGAAAACATTAAATGGGCTTTCCCCCTCATTTTACAGACAGTCATGTTTCTAAAGACAGGTATGAAAGCTTTCTTACTGTTATTCTGACTACTACTTAGGCTGTGAGTCTGAAATCCTTAGACAGTAGTAGGTGTTTGCCAAGTCTGTGTGTTCCATTGAATTATTAACTGTTAATGATTTGTAAGTCTTTCCTCACGAAAGGGCAGAGTTGTTATAATTACTTATCCAATGCTGCAAGTGCTCATGCTTTGCAAAACCAAGACAGGCTACACCTGCTCACGGGGCTTCTCCTCACAGTCCAATGCAGGAAGGAGGCCAGAGGGCAAAGCACATCAGTGCAGATACAGCAGCAAAGGGTTCCTTAAAGACAGTAGTTTTGAGGAGAGACTTGAAGTCGGAAAGCATCTAGGGACAGTCCCAAAGCCCACTGAAATGGATGGGAAGAAAGGCTGAATCTAACAATGAATAGCAGAAATGGACTGAGTGCACTGGAGTATTAAAGGGAAGCAGAACGTAGAGAGAAGGAAGAAAGCTATCATCAGTGTAGGAGAAAGAATGGGAAGTCATTGTCTGAGACATCAGAAAAACAAGCAGAAAAAACTAAAAGTCCCTAGTAACCTGGAGTCACCAGTTCACTGCTGGAACTGAGATGAAGATATGTTGATTTTAATCACTCCTCACCGAGGTACTGCTTCTGCATTAATCTGTTGGCTGTAACGTAATCGCTCCTCTCTGTCATTTCCTGCAGCACTGTAATCCAATCCTGCACAAGCGTCTCGCCATGTTCACATCCTCTATTGAATAATTGTGGCTTCAGTTTCATGAGGCACAGTCTGTTCAATCGGCTGTAATTGCAGCGCTATTTGGAGGTATGGTTGGTATACCTGTGTAATTATATTTACTGTTAATAATGCAAATTGAATCTGTTGAGTTAGTCAAATCAGTCATCTTCACTTGCAAGCAGCAGTTTCTACAGATGATTTCTTCAGCTGCCGAGAGACTGTTTTTTCTAGTTTTGCTTTGCTCATTCACACCAAGATGCTCTCATTGAAAACTAAGTTTAAAAATAAGAAACAAAGCCCCATTGAGGAAATGTCAGCTCTTACCATAGAGGCTGTGCAGAAATCTCATCTACCCAAAACAGTTGGAGAAGGCCCTGAGTTTAGTGGAATGAGGGTGGTACTGGCATGCAGAGTGACAAATGAGAAGCAAATGAATTCCTGTTTGCTTTGGTTATTGCTTCATATGGGCTTTTCCAATATTGGGCAGGGTGGTGAATTCAGAAGTACTGGAAGGTGTCAGTCTCTGGAAAAGCATAGAATCTATGCAGGTGTTGTGGCTCTGAAACTCTCTTTCATCTTCTACCAAGATGTCTGTTGGAAAAACTTTGTGCCTCTCTGATACAGCTTCTTTCCCTCCCAAACCCATATAAAGTCAGCCTTGGCAAAGATTTTCAGATACAGGTTTACGGTTAGTGAAATTGTTCACATTTCCTGCTGTAAAAATAGCTCTCTACTTCGGTGTCCTTTTTAATTCGCAACAGTTTCCTTCATACTGTATTACTCAAATGTTACATCTATCAGGTTAATATATTTCATATCCTAGTGGAAAGTGTTTAGAGACCATGAGAGTTTGATTTGTAGGATTATACTGTTTTTCAGTAACATCAAATTGCACTGGGGTCATACTATGACATTTTAGGAGTCACCTCTTGTTTCATAATATTCTGGTTTAGAAGCTATGCTCTTTACTCCTAACTGCATTTGAAACATGTAAAATCACCTGTTGTATTACTGATTTCTTGAATGGCAACACAAAGAGGTTGTAATGCTTTGGCAACAGGCGTTGTTCTTCATGTCAAAAGTATTATGCTGCATCAGTGTGAGGACTGCAACTGTCTGTGCTGTGATGATTTGGTAGGATTTGTCTGTATCCCCTCTAACACAAGAGAAAGGATTCAGCCAAAGATATATAGAATTATACAAGCTAGAGCTAGAAGAGACATTTCTTTTTGCAGAATATGTTTCTCAATCTGCAAAAGAAATTGATGTAAGCTATGAGAGTACTCCCAAGCTGAGTCTGAAGTGACCTGGCTGACACAGACTACATGTGACTCAATGGCAAGTTGCAAAATTCTCTAGTCCGTCACCCTGCTTTCATCACTCTTAACACCTAAAGACAACTTTCTGCTGGCAGGTCTCACATCCAAATAGTGATCCAGCCCACACATATTCATACATGAAACGTGATTGCATCATGGTGCAGTCGTGGCTTCAAGAACCTCATGGAAGTGTTCCATTTAATTCAAAATGAAACAGGGACAGTAGTTACAACAATGTCAACATATTCTTCTGTCAGCTCTTAAAAGGAGAACTCTTTAGCTCATGGTAAACCAAACCTCTGCAGCCTGAGAATGAAAAAGGCAGATGCCCACTCAGTGAAGCAGCATTCCTTTGCAAAACTACAAGAATTCCAGCTATAATGGCATGTTAAACACTGCAGCAAGGGCAGTAATTTTACAGGGGACTGTATCTATCACTGGATCTAAGACTATAATTTAATTTAGAGAAATTATTGTCTTCCCATGACTGATTGTACTTTTATTATCGATATCTGTCTTTCTATGTGCTCCATTCACTTGTGCTTCCCTGTGATCACCTTTAGTGATAGCATGGTGTTTACCATATATTGCCAGGATTCAGAGTAAAAAAGCATTTGCAATTTCAAACCTGTCTGGTGCTGAGTGTCAGATTTAAGTTGTTTCTGATTGATTTCCTGGAGGTCTGGCTCCAAATTCAGTTTTGGTCTAAAAGCAAAATAAATAGCATGTTTCTCTCCTTCTCTCCCAAACCCAGACTGTCATACAAGCCTTAGCTGACCCAGCATGCATGTTATGTTTATGCTATAGAAAAAAGCACAGATCTCAAAGTATCAAAGACAGGGTCTGCCTGTAAGATTAGTTCTGTACTTTCACCAGATAGTTGAAAGACAGCAACATTGTTTAACATTTATTTAGCTTGCTAAAAGCAATTTTGTCCAGAGAAACGAAATGCTTGATTTTAAAAAAAATTAATAACTCACTTCATCTAGGTGTGCTAGGAGCATGCACATGCAAAGGAGAAGGTAACTGGGCAACTCTGAGTCCAGGGATGGAATTTGAGAAGGACCTTACGGCAGGACAAGTCAGGGAGGAAAGGTGGCGATGCCCAGGCTACGTATTGCAAGGGAAATAGTAGAAAAAAATGCCTGGATCTTTCAAACTACATCAGTAGTATACTTGGTAGAAAATACACATTAAGAACAAATCATGCACTGTAAAAAACAGTGCCATGACAACATGACAATATTCTTCCACAAATACACAAGCGATATTTTACTGTTACATCGCTTGTGATATAACAGCCTTCCAGTACCTAAAGGGGGCCTACAAGAAATCTGGAGAGGGACTTTTCACAAGAGCAAGTAGAACAAGGGGGAATAGCTTTAAACTGAAAGTGGGGAGATTTAAATTAGACATTAGGAAGAAATTCTTTACTATAAGGGTGGTGAGGCAGTGGCACAGGTTGCCCAGAGAAATTGTGGATGGCCCATCCCTGGAACTGTTCAAGGCCAGGTTGGATGGGGCTTTGAGCAACCTGATCTAGCGGAAGGTGTCCCTGCCTGTGGCACAGGGGTTGGAAATAGATCTTTAAGGTCTCTTCCAACCCATACCATTCTGTGATTCTATTATTCTATTTTACGAAGTTAGAAATAAAACTCATTGAACAGTTTAACATTTTTAGACTCTTATTCTCTTTTTGGTGATTCTTAGATAGAGCTTGCCAGCTCTTCATGTGTATGTGTGCTTCTGTCTTCATGAAGAGATGCACTTTTTGCTCTAGGTTATCATGTTGTTCCCCATTGTTACTCATTTATTGTTTGCTGTTGCTCTTATTGCTAGTGCACATCTATGCAGAGGTCAAACAAGCTAAGTAAACTGTCTCCCTGCACAGAAAGGTTACAGCTGCAGAGGAAAATAAATGAGATACTTATATGCCAGTTTAGGTCAATCCTAGATACATAATAAAGTGAGAGGCTAAACAATGACAGAATGAGATGTGATAAAACAAATGACCAAGGAGGAAATACTTAACCCAGTAATAAATAGAAAAGAAAAAAAAAAGATCTAAGCAGTATCTAAGTGTATGTCAGGGTGTATATATGGAAAGGGTTAGGAAGAACAGAATAATAGAAGAATATAACCACTACGAAGTGAGAGGTAGTGCATAAATAGGAATACTGGGATGACAGAAAGAACGTAATATTACTGCACAGAAAAAGGTACCCAGAGAAGAGTCTGTGGAGTATTCTTCTAAACAGAGTATTTGAATAAAGATGTTTAAACATACAACAAGCCAAGTGTTTGCTGGCAAAGTCCCACTCCGGCCGTGAGTGGCTCTGGGTACGGGGCAGGGATTTCTGCTTCCCAGCAGTATATAGCACATGGTTTCCTTCTGCCGAAGCCTGCATTTTTGGAACTTCCTTGTCAACAGGAATTACTCACTTTATGGTCTTTTTAGCTCAGGATGCTCCTTTTGTAAATGAAGAATTGGTCATACAGTATAAATGAAATTTGAAAATGGCTCTCTTGAGCACATTTAATTGAGACTGAATATAGCACTGTTGCAATAAAATAAATTCAGCTCAGCCTTCAACAGATGGGAACACTGCACAGTTTACATTACACAGTCCCAGAGTTCTCCCCCCTTTTCTACGTTTAGGTGGCTGTTGTTTGTTGGTACTATATTGTTTTCTGGGTAACTGTATTTCCTGTGGCTCCCAGAAAACAATTATTAATGACTCTGAGTACATAGTGACTGTGGAGTTTTCTGGGGAAGCGCCCTCTGAAAAACAGTCAAGGGGAACCTACCAAATTTGCTATTTGCTCCTTAGCAGCACTGTCAACCTGTTTCATACTTCATTCCTCTGTCCAATTTAAGCTTTGAAGTTTCAGAGTATTAGTAAGAACTTCGGTTCATTATATCCAGGCTTTAGGATTTAATGAGGCAGAGGGACCACTAAAATGTATTTCTAAAAATCGTGGAAAATCATTCTCATTTTGGTGTTTCTCTTCATCTGGAGATGAAATGGTTTTTTTCTCTAGAATATGGGTGACAAATATTATTCATTTGTCTCTTCATTGTATCTTCTTGATAATGAGACACTATTTGCCTTTTTTGCTTAACACAAGCATCATTCACAACACTGGAGTCCTTGGAATTGAGCATCCCAATGAAGGCAAAATCCCTGTGCCAGGGCTTGGGTAAATGCAAACCATATTATCTACAAACTGATTTCACAACAGAGAAGCAGGCTACTCCTGTGAAACCTAGACAGCAATGGTGTGTTCCCAGAAAGCCAGCAAGTCTCAGGAATCAGCTGTGATCACAGAGAGTGAAAACTTCTCCATTTTTCATCTTGGTCTGCTCTTTAAAGATGCCACACTTCTTCTATAGTAGATAGTACACGGCATGTCCCAAACACAGCACACCATCTGTGAATCTTGTTCTGGAGGTCCTGACTTTTGCTATACATTTCCCAGGGGAGCCCGCACACCCAAGTCAAGGTCATGATTTCCAAGAGGTCATGAAAAAGAATTCACAGATGTGATTCCAGAGGATTCTGGTTGGTGTCTGAAGCCCAACTTGGCATTTACCCATTTGAGGATCTAGATTTATGGCCTTTAACTCTATAGTAACTACAAACTGCCCTGTACTAGTATGAACCATACCCAAGCAGAGGAGAAGCAAGCATGTTACTGTAATTATGATACCTAGGTAAATCTCTTAATATTAAGTATCTGTTCTTTAGCCAGAAAAATGTGTAGCATTTATAGCCATGGTGTTTTTCACTCATGCTAGATCCCGAACTATTAATATGCTGGCTTTAAAATATAAGAAAATTTAAAAATAATCGAATATGAGTCATTGCCTTGTAAGGAGACTATCTCTCTTTTTATTAACTAACTGTGTCTCTTCTCTAATCTGTGCCTCTCCAAGGTATTTGAAGCAGCTGATCTGTCTTTCACGTCATGTCTGCGTTATTGGCTATATCACAAACAGGATAAATGGTATCAAAATAAACAGTACACAAATGATGCATTTGTACAGTGAATGGCAGCAGTGCAAACTGCCTGTGTGGGCTTCATTGAAAGTCTGAAAATTGTTCAATATCATAAGCAACACAAAATAGAAGCAGGAATCTCCAGAGCAAGTGGATTTACTACTCCAACCAGATGTATTTTTCAGAGATCCTACTGCCAGTTAAGAAGTGATTGGCTATGTAATTACGGATATGATTACGAATATTAGATCAACAGGCTGACAATAATCATGGTAGCCAGATTTTAGTCTCTGGCAGAAATGAGATTAACAATTGAGAAGTCCTCTGATGGAGACTAACCAGATTTCCTGTGCGACATAGGCATTCTTTATTAAGCTTGTTGAACGAAAAGGCCAGAAGACATCCTGAAATAGCAGTTCCAAGAAAACTATCATTTCATCTGTTTTTCTTCCTCTGTTACTGTCTGATGTTCCCATCAGTTTGTTCTATAGACTACTCAGTGTGGAATGGGAGCCAGGTTTGATGAGCAATTCAGACATGGCAGGGAAGGTAGTAGAACTGGATCACTGCTGGGTGACATACCTCATCTGAATCTGGAGCAGGGTAACTCATGCGGGTATTGGACATGCAGTGGGAGGGTGGTGCACAGGCTGTTCAGGGCAGCAGCCACATTGGAATATCAGTGTCAGAAGTCACCAAAGTCCTTGCCAAGCAGGCAAAGGTTTTGGCTGAAGGCACTGCAGCCCCTGAGGAGGCAGCCAGCACCATTTCACTTCACATCCTCATAGCACTGGGTACCTTCTGCCCCTGCCAGTTTGTGGAGTCCAAACACTCTCCCCCTCAGGGATGCTAAATCCCTTGTAAGAGGCTCTTAGAGTTTTCTGCTGTCTCCTCCTGATGATTTTTTTCTGTGGAGGCTGCTGACAATCCAGCCCCATTGTAACAACTGCTGGCTGTGGTGCTTTTGTGTAACATTCACAGCACTACCACCCCCAAATCCCAAATCCACACTGTAAACACCAAAATGAGAATGATTTTCCATTACTTTTAGAAACACATTTTAATGGTCCCTCTGCTCTCAGCTTTATGACCTTACAGAGGGCACCAGAAACTTGTGTTCAAGCTTTTCTTTGCGACCATGAGATGTTCCTCTATCACAGTAATGCAGGGGTTGGGGGTTCCAAGGAAAGTATTTGGTGTCCTCAATATGCCAATGAAATTGACAGTGCTGACAAAAATCATAATTACTGATGATTGCTTTAGGAGCAAAGTGGAGACCTTGCAGGGCAGTGACAGAACAGTAAGAACTGGTTGGCTAGACAGAAGACAGCAATAGCTGAAGTAATGAAAGGAGAGGCAGGGGAGCAGCACTTTATAAGGGCATGCTGTCTGGCTGCTAGCTGAAGCATGAAGGGATTTCAGCTGATCTCTGTCACCTATAGCCAGAGAAAGTATTTGCAGAAGAGGAAAGTGAGAGTCTGAAGGAGATGTGTAACAGTGAATAGAAAAAAAAAATGGATCATTGTTTCTTTTCCATCATTAGCTTGAGGTAGGAACATTGGAAAGTCACTGTTTACATACACCCCAAATAAAAAAGGAGTGTTGGGGAGGCAGAGGTCTGACATGCCCTCAGTTAAAGCAAAACCAGCAGGAATATGACATCTCTGTGCTGGCAGGCTTCTTGGAGGAGGCAAAAATTGCTGGGAGAACCCTTAAACTTTTATTGCATTAGTGTCCTGAGTTTGTAAACAATTCTATTTCTCCCATGGTAAAAGAGATGCAAGGGAGGAAAACAGTCCCGAGAGCGTGTCAGTTCTGGGGTGAGATATCCTGACAACACTGCGCATGCTCTGGATGTGCAGAGCCTAGCCAGGCTTCCCAGAGACTCAGGGCTACTGGGGAGTTCCTGCATTTACTGCTGGCAGCTGAAAGACAGTGTCATACAGAAACAGGAGTGCTCAAGCGGTCAGAAGGACCAGCAGGGCCAACAGAAGGACCTGGGGAGGGGGGGGCTTCTTTTTTCCTTCTTCCTACCATTCTCCAGGCATCATGGCTGACTATACTGACAACCTGGTGACTGAGGATTCTATATATGTCAAAGACAGCCTAGATTTCATCCCTACTTGTGTGGCCTGGGGGGAGGGATACACTTCTAAACCTGCACAAGTGCTCAGTTTTAATTACCCTATGTCTCTTCATCCTTTCCTCTCAGTTTATGTGGTGGCCAGGCATCCCAGGGGAGGGATACCTGAGGTAGGAGCAAAATACCCTGAGGTAGGAGCATTAGCCCCAGGGGAACTGGGCATAGACAACTCACTTCCGAGAATGGCTGGTGAGAAACAACCGGCTACTGAAAGCACCCAGACGCAGCACCCACCTGGAAAGTTGTAGTGACCAGCCCAGAGGGAAAATCACTGACTGCCACCCTTGTGCTCCCAGTGCTCCAGAACAGACAAGCAATAAGGAAGAATGGAAACATACGCAGTATCACCTGTGGTGTGCCAGGAAACTCCCTGTGCATGCTGTTCAATGATAGACAGACAGACAGTTGAGCCATTTGCCACACCAAGGCACTAGCTCATTGATCTACTTTTTCACTGTTGAGAAAAAGAAGAGTTGGCACTTCCCTCCCACATGGCTTGTTGCAATTGATGATTGTAGCAACTCACTGTAAAACCATGGGAAGTGTCAGATTAACATCTTTTTTGAATTAAAATACAATACCTGTTTGGAACATGTGAGCTGTTTGTTGCCTTTTTGGCCACCTCTGTGCTACCTCCGGCACTGCAGAGAAGCTCTCAAGTCCTTTCTCTATACTGCTAATTGAAAATAAACCACCACTGTCTGAGCATGAATGCAACACTCAGGACCATAACTGGGTTTGGTCATTTGGCTAATTCAACTTGCTGAAAGTACGTTTACACCAGGGCTGACTGTAAAAGTCTGACTGCAGTAAGCAGTAGCCAGGGCTAAGAGCTCAGTTGAAAGTCCAGAAGCAGCACTATACAAATACTGGAAGTTTTCTCACTAAAAAAGTGAGAAAGGCCTGTAAATTCTTATAGTTAAGCTTAAGCGCATGTGACCAGAAGCATTTCATGCTGCTTGAGGATTATGTTATTGAACAGCTGTTGTTGCAATTACCCTTAATAGAAAAATCCTTCTGAAAGCGTGTTTCAGTTCATTGTCTGAACTCTGCCTTTAGCTCAGTTATTCATTTCCTATCTAATTACCAAGTCATATTTCCTCTTTGTTACAAATCTCCTGCTATGTTATCCCTTTTAAAGAGCTAGTCTGATTTTTTACATCCTTACTGCTGTATACCAAACATGTAAATTGCCTCAGGAATTCACTGGGGGCAGTTTGTTAAGCAAAGCTCATTAATTTACTTGCCTGGATTGCCTACACACTGCTCTGCAGCTGGGAGTACAGGTGCATGCAAACAGTGGGGACCCCATCTTACAAGGCGCAGGATACTCCTTTCTGGCACACAGCCCTAATTTTACTACAGCCAACCTGGTGCCTCCTGGCAAGCATCAGCACAATGAGTACCTTCATTAGCAGCCTCTTTGGAGAAGGAAAATACCAAGTTAGCTTTGAAACTACATTCATTTATCATCAATGTGTTTCTCCTGATTGCAGGATGACACTGTGCTTGGGAAATAAAGAGAAGATTTGCATGACTGACGTCGACCTGCAAGCTAGCCAGTACCATTTGACACTCTTCTTTCCACTGCTCAATCTCTAAGTTACACCGTTGGACTCCTTTTCTTTGCTTCTTTTCCAAATTATACGGACATGGGGGGTCTCTCTATGGTTACTGCTCCCTCACAATCAACTAGAATAAATCCCTGGAGGCTAGAAGGTTGTATGAAGATACCGTTGCATGAAGTTCCCTGGACTTCCCCTACTGACTGCTCTTGGAAGCACGACCAGACCTTTGACTTGACCGGATCCAGCATAGCTTCATTAAGGCATCTTCCTTGAGATGGTTTTTCTTAACTTTTAGTGCATTGTAATACACAGGCCAGTTTGTATACAGGAAAATGTTGAAATGAGTGTACACTGCTGTTTCTGAGGTATAGAAGGCAACTTGGGTGATAGGAGACAAAGCAGTGCATTCACAGAATGTGCTCAATAGCTTGGTTTCCTACAAAAATCTTTTACCAACAAAGGAGAATTGAGGGAAAACAACACCTGCCCATATCATGCAGGCTTGTAAGGGGGAAGAGAATGGGCTAAAGTAATCTAATCCTTTCCCCCACTGGAACTGGCAAAGGTTCCCTTAACTCACCAGAGCCTGCTCAGAGCAGAGCCATGTTCCTGTCTCCCGAGCTGGCAGCCACAGCACCCGTCTGACCTGAGTCACGCACGGCCAGGGCTCAGCTGCCTCTGTCCTTGGGAATTTTAATTCTAGACTCAAGCAAAACTTCACCTTGTGCATCAGAATCAAAGAGCTACCAAGCACGTAACATACTCCAAGTTCGAAAAGCTGGAAGGTGCTGTTTGGGTCATGAAGCCCAGTCCCCGTGATCGCAGGCACCCACACAACAGGCACTGAATCCACTGTGTTCTCCAGAGCGTCCCCTCTGTGCCATAACTGTGGCCTGGAAATATTTCCCCATATTCTGTGATAAGTATAACCTCTTTTGTACACACTACTAAAAGCCCTTTGTCATGGCAAAAAGGCACAGAAGATATGGAGTCACCACAGCCTGAGGTCCCTGCAGCAGTGGGGCTTTATTGGGTGAACATGCCAACCTGATCTAGAAACTGATGGCAGCTCATCTACCCTTCAGTTTGGGTTTTAATCTATAGCTTCTTCCTTTTGTCACTTGGGGACAAGGAATTTCAGTTACTGTTTTCTTCCTGTAAATTGCATGGATGGTTTTGTTACTGTGCCTGTTGCCATCTTCGTGCCTCTGGTTAGAAGCTGTCAAACAGCTTCTTACCCAAGCATTTCTGCAAATTCCAGATTGTTTACTTGCATTTGATCTGGTTGCTCACACAAAGCTACAGCCAGAAATCATGTCCACAAATGGGAGAACAGGGCTGTGTTGCTAATCATCACGTGCTTAGGCATGATTGACCACGCCTAAGCTCCTGGCACAAATGGCCACGTGTTACACTCTGCTCCAAATTTGTCCAAAAGACCAAACGAAAACTATAGTGCTTCCTTTTCAAAAAAAGGAAAGTTAAAAGTGAATGTCAAAGATGCTCTGAGGCCCTTTGTAGCACTTTACATTATTCCTATTGATTCATCTAGAGCGCATGAAGCATGGCTAAGCTGCAGCACAGGGTGAATCTGAAGTCTGTCAGGAGGCAACTGCTCTGTGGAAAGACAAAATGATGAGCAGATGGGCATCAGCTCCTCTGTTCTCCAGCGCTACAAGCCAACAGCACTACAACCCATCACCCAGGCAGCTAACACTAGTCTTTTGACAGGGGCTGTGCTAGGAGGCACATGTGTGGAGGGCAGAGAGCCTGTCACAAGCATAAGTGTCTATACAAATGCCCACCCAGAGGAAACTATATGACAATGATGAAGCACAAGGGCAGTGCTAACACACCCAACCTTTCGGTTGCCTTTCCGCTTTATATGTTAGCCTGCAGAGATCAGCTGGAGCTACCCAGAGAACATACTTTTCCCCACAGCTGGCATCAGGGCAGCCACCTGCAGCAGCTGATTGTCTTCTCATTAGGATGGAGAGTGAAACTGCAGTAATAAAAGGGCTCTTATATTCTGTTGACCCCTGTCTTTGCAGCAGCTGCTGTTACTCTTCTAATACCAAGGTGCAAACTGAGAGCCAGAGATGAAAGCTGAAAGAGTAACTCATTCCTGTGGCAGCAACCTCCAAACCTTCAGTGTGGAATGAGGCACAAAGGAAGGAGCTGACCCAGGAGAGCAGCCCCCAGGATTTTATGGTACAGGATGTTGATGCATTTGCCTATCTGTGGGAGATGTGAGAGCGCTCTGGAGTTAACTGCAGTGAACCACCTTATTTCTTTTTCATACCTCCAGAAATCACTCTGAGAAGTTAGCACAAGTACATCCTATCAGGTTTATGTGCTGCTACCGCTTGTGGTGCCAGCTGAGGACAGCATTTGGATTTGAAGCATCTAGGAAGGATTGAACTGCCTCACAAAACTGTGGCAGCCATGTTGTGAACATCCTGCACCCCAGGTCCTCAGCTGCTCTGCAACATGTGTTAATTCTCATAACATGCTATGGTGTTGATTTTTATTGCTTTGTTTTTACAGGAGTATACAGCTTGAAGAATAGGTGACTGATGCTGGGAAAACAGTTCTCTCTTGTATAATTTTGTATAAGTTTGTAGATCTGCTTCTTAAACATTGGAGGAAACTTTACATACTGGTGCAGACCTGTGGAGCTGGAGCATGGACAAGAATGCCAAAAAGTCATCAGCAGGGTGCAACCACCCCCCAAAGTGTAAGTACATTGCAATTGGTAGCTAACGATGCCATCCATTGGCACAGTGTGGAGAATAGAGGCTTTTAGAGAAAGGATTTCCCTGCTCAACAGCAAAAGCACTCACTTCGATAACTAAAAAGAATATTGATGCCAGTCTGATGCCATTATGTTTAAGAGAGTTGAATGTGTGACTTCTGCTGAAACAAAATAGTCTTACAGCAATGCGAGGACAGAGGCAGACATTTTACATGCCTCACGGGACAGAGAACAAGGCTATAGATGCTGCGAGTCTAATCACAGAACCGTGGTTATTTTGTGCGTTGCAAAAGCGAACATGGGATTGGTATTTACGTAAATCCCCTGGGAGACCTGAGCAAAGGCAGAGTGACTGGCTTCCCTGCTAGCATGGCCCAACAATCACACACATCTCTGGCTCCCTATTCTCTTCTTTGTGGTTTCTCTTTGCTTCCAATGTGATGTCATTTCAGAATCCTTATTGCCATGATAAGGGCTTGGTAAAATTAACCTTCCCAGGAAAACAGCTTCTCTCCTAAAATTTCAGAGTTTTTTAAATGAATGGGTTAATAAATTGTTGTTTGGACTCTCTGGTCAGAGAGGTAAGTATGAATTTTTTTTTTTCATCCCCTTACACATCCTACATTGCCCAGTGGAAATGCACGGTGCAAAACTGAAAGCAGAGAGAAAAGTTTCTCCTCCTCCTTACCACATGGTCAGGGTCTTACTCTCTGGCCTCACACAGGATCTCCCAGTAGAATAAGGTTTGACTCTTACACTTCCCCTCTGAAGGGTATCTAGCTAACACTGACCCTCTGGTTCCACGTTTTCCTCTCAGCCCTTCTCCATGGGGCAAGACTTGTTAGCATGAGTAACAGATTCACAAAGGATTCGTGTGCCCAAACTCACACAAATGGCTCTAGCGTAACAATACAGTCTGAGATGGTAAACTCTAAAGACAGTTGATGCCCAGCCCTGGAGGTGCCTGGAGTAATTCCCATGATTATGTCCTCAAAGTAGGTCCATAAGCAGCTGTATTTTGGCTGAGCACCTGGCTTACACTTTGGGGCATTTAGACGTGGCTCTAGCTGTTTCATCTGAAGATATTTTTTCAGCATTCCTGATTAGGCTTGGGACAGAGTAGACCTGGGAGCAACAGGACCTCCCAGCTACCCTTCCTCCAAATGTGGCAGTATGTATATGCTGCTACCATTCTAAATTGAAGTCCCATTCATAGCCCAGTTAACAATTGTGGTCTTGCTTTTAGTGCCATGTACATGGGCAGGTCAGTAGTGATGTTGATATGGAGGAGGAAACATCCCAAGCTAAGTGCAAAATAGACATTAGCCTCTGGTCATCTTCCAGAGTTGGGCAGCTGGAATCAAACCACATGATTCGCACCATTTTCAGAGGAAACAATACAGCTACCATCTGGCTTTGTACCATGGCTCACTGCAATCACTTTCTCCTCAGTGCATTTTTTCACTATATCATTCAAGTATATTTTGGAACAATAGATGATAATGTGGCTGCCAGTCAGCTTTTTACCCTCTCTTCTGCTGTAATTATGGGTCTCTGTTCAGTTCCTTATTACTCAAGGAATCTTTGGGTTTACATGACTACTTAATTTATCCCATTATTTTCCAAATTACAAATCACATTTTCAATTTCTCCATTTATCAGGGTGGCAAACCACTCAATTAGTTTTACAGTACAGAATTCCCATAAGGTCTGATTATTATAGATCGACTCTGCATCACTGTGTTGCATCTATCACTTGAGGCTCAGTCATTTCAATAACCAGCAGGAAAAGAAAGCATTTTGTATTTAAATAACATCATTTTGGTCCCAGTTCAACAGAGCATTTAAGCCCATGCTTATGGGCTAGGAGGTCGCCAGGACTCAGCATGTGTTTTAGCAAATGAATGATGCATTCCTGTACCAGGGAAGGACCTGAAAGAGCTCAGCTGTGGGAAAACAGCCTATCTATCTGCCCTTTACAGCACATGCCACACAGGAGAGCTGCGATGCACCTCCAGCAAAGCTGCTTATCTTACACGTATTGAACAGATGCTCTCTGCAGGAGGTAGACGATGCTGCTGGAGTCAGGAGCAGTATTTTCATCTGATTCATGTTTCTGAGGGTCTTGGCCCCACATCAGTATAGCAAGAACGCATGCTTAAATCCCTGCAGATAATGGCACTGAAATCCATGCTGACCTGAAGGTACACACTAGCTGATATTGCTGCCTCCCACTGCAACCCCGCAGGGCTGCATGCTTACTCTCCTTACAGTTCAGTGGGAGCTACTGTAGCCCTGTAGAGCTGTAGTGGCTCACTCCTACTCTAGGGCTGACAATCTTAATGCTCTTTTTTTTAGAAAAATATTTGGGTATTTTGGTAGCTTCTGTTCAAAGGAGGAAGGGAGAGCCACATACCACAGCAACCGCCAATGCAGACTTCAGTGTGTAGGAGATCTGCTGAGGACTGGCAAAGCCTGTGAAAACTCATCCATGCCGAAAGGTACCAAGTGCCATTCAAAACCTACATCTGCCTGTGGCAACCTGTGAAAGACTCCAAGATTGCCACCCAAATTAACTCACTACTTTATTAACAATCATAATCCTTGCAACTTATTCAGTACCTTGCAGTTAGTAGACTAAAATGCTACAATCAGAATTCCCAAATTCCTTTTCTACAGTATAGACAAGGTACTGCAAACCAAAATACTGTGTGAGTTTACAATGTGGAAGTGTTGGGGAACTCGTTCCTCTATGGCAGTGATTGAACAACCTTGCAGTCCCTGCAGGTTGGGCAGCTTGGGTGGAAAGCATGCAGCAGAGTGTTTGTACCCCAGCATTCTCACTGGTAATCTGCCTGCTCTGCACTGGCTGGCCTGTGAAGGAATAACTGTGATACCCATATCATGGGAGCAAATCTGGCAACAGACTATCAGATCTCCTACCCAATCCCACAATTCTCTCCTTTGGATCAAAGAAGACATAAAAAGTTTTCTTCTGAGAGGATAAGAAAAATGGGTTTTGCTTTGTTTGTGGGGTGTTTATGTTGTTTGTTTGGTTGGGTTTTTTTCATTGGTATTAAAAAGTTCTAACTTTTTTTCCCCCAGGAAACTCCTCACTCAACCTTGCCAGGAGGTACTGTATCAGTATAGCACTATGAAACCAGCTTGTATTTGATAAGGTATCTCCAGTTCTTCAGACCACAGGTAAATAGTCTAGCAAGAAAGAAAATAGTACTTTTTTTCCCTTCACTTATTTACTAGTGGTATGACTAGTGGTATACTTATGGGTATAAAAGCAGACCACTCATTGGCATGAAGACCTACTTAAACACTTCTTTGTTAAGACACAGGCGAGTCAGTGATTTCATCCCTATGGACCTCAGCTTGACTTTTCTTGTGAAAGTCTGTCAGGTCAAAAGACCACATTGTGCTTTGTCTGGGAATTTTTTGCTCCCATGTGGTGCACTTATGCCTTGAAGATTACAGTCAGATGCAGAAAATACTCATTTAACATATTGCATCCTGAGCCAGATCCTGCAAGGACACATGTGCTCCCACAGCTTGCTGAGATCCTCATTTTATAAAACTCTCATATGACACAGGAATAGTCAGGAAAAAGAAAAAAAAAATAAATTTGTCATTTGGACTCCAGGTCTCCAGGTCTTGGCGTTATCGGTTTGACTTAACTCCCCCCATCTATGAATCAGAGCATAAAGAGAGGAAGGAGCCCTGGCACAGTACTGCCACCAAAAGCAGTGAGATGTATTTGGGGATAACTGGGAGCAAAGCATTCCGACTTCTGTTTGGTTACAATCAACAGGTCAGGGTGCTGCTCCTGCAGTTCAGAACAGCCCCTTCTGGAGGGCTTTTGGTTTTGCCCAGGGACTTTCAAAACTAACAACATTAAAGTAATAGCTACTATGAGAGGAGTTTGTGCCTCTGATGGTTCAGCAACCCAGCATATTGATTCCTGAGTGAGATGCCCTCTACTGTTGAATCCTGTAGTCTGTATTGAGAGAGCTCCGCCCGGAAGAGACTACATTTTCTACTCTCTTCAGCGTTTGTATTTATTAGTCTTAAGAGTCTCAAAGTCTTCAAATTGTCAGGCAGAAGCAGCACAAGAACACACTAGAATGGAGCAGAAATTAATATACTGTCTTAACAATTATACTCATTTGGGAATACAATTTGTAATTACTTTCAGGTCCATAAAGATAAATGAAAAGCACTTGATGCACAACTGCAGTGCGTAAAGGCTGTTTATTACTAGTGCTTTTCTTCTGTATGTCTCAATGCATCCTACAAAAGTAAGCTACTGCAAACCATTCTATGGTGGGGAAAGTGAATTACAGAGAGCTTGAGTTACCTTTCCAAACCCCTGCTCTGAACCAACATCATCCAGGCAAAGTCCAGGCTTCATAATTCCGTATCTGATACAGCATAGTGCATGAAGTACTAATCATATACAGAAAAGTAGTGGAGTTGTGCTCCAAACACAGATTTCATTTCTCAGTTTGGAGCCCAGCCTACCCATTTCCCAAGCCCCAGGTGCATTGTGTGTTTATGCGGGCAGGTGTGCTGAAAGTTCCCAACCAAAGGCCACTAAATACAAAATGTAGAGCAGCTTAAGCACGAAGGTCCAATTTTAACAAGGTCCAAGGGAAAATGAGAGTGAAACAGGTAGTCTGAGCCCATCTAGAAATTATCATCTGAAGCACCCATATGATTTGAGATTCATCTGGACTGAAAGTAAGCTGGGATCCAAATATATATCTTAGGGTGTGGTTTTTGCACCTTCCCTGCTCCTCCTTCCCTCACCAAGGCTCTGGCTCCCACAGGACCTTCTGGTGGGGGCCAGCTGAGATTTCTGCTGCTCTAGTGATAGATCTTTCTTTTTCCCAATGCTTGGAGCATGGACAAGAGCCTTCCCTTCCTGTAGCAGCAAGCTGTTGTTGCAGTCTGAGGGGTCTCATGGAGCTGTGTCCTGAGACAGCCTGCAAGTTGACTGACTATGGTTTGACGGTCTCTAGAGTTGGGTGGGTTGTCTCATAATGCAGAATCAAGCATGATGCAAATTGCTGATCTGGTAAGAATACACTCAAGTACCTGAAGTTCCTTCAAAATATTTGCACTGACAGGTTTGCCAACCTTGCATTTTCATCTCCACCAAGATATGAAGCTGGTGTAAACTACTTATTCTGTGCTCTGGCTAATTTAATAAAAACATGGTTGCATGTATATGTTGGTCACTCCAGGGCTGAAGTATTACTGTGTGGTATATGGATCTGCTGTTGCAATTACAGATCATGACAGTGGGTCTGATCACAAGAATATGTCCTTCAGTCTCTTCCAGGTGCTTAGTAAAGATGGGTATTCAACATCTAACCTGTTAAACTAGGACAGTTTCTCTCCTGTGGTTATCTGTGCTCAGATAACCATAAAAAATATAACACACTCGCACCCTCACTGAGGACAGAACTCAAATAGAGAACCATGAAAAAGCCATGTAGGCAAAACATATACATTGATTTATTCATTGTACGGTGGAACGAGAAACACTCATCTGCTTTTATACCTCAACTACAACAAGTCTTATTAGAAGTCTGTTCACAGCTCATAGCAAGCTATAGACTCAAAAAGAGTCAGTGTACTTCAAGGGAGGTGTAAAGGCCATTGTCAGTCAGCAAAGCTATAATATGATCATATTCTCTGGTGACTAATTGGGAATTAAACTTTGACATTATTCTTGGTTTTCAAACAAACCATGCCAGCTGAAGGGAAATATTAGCTGTGATCTTAAGGTACTGAAATGCTGTGATATATTTGGGTATTTAGTGTTACTATTTCTGTGTTTGAAGTCATTTACTGCATATGGCTCACTCTTGAACAGATGGCAGGAACTTTTGTTTCTGAATGTTGCTCTGATGGCAGAGGGTCAAGAATCCCTCAGTTACAGCAAACCATTGCAAAGAGCAACAGTGACTGGAAAGCAAATATGATTATTTGATTATTTTCCTTTCCTGCATAGGCAACCAACCAACCACTCTCTGCACAAGCTGAGAGAGTGCGTTCTTATGGCGACAGCCACCCACTGCCGCTGGCCGTGCACCTCTCTGCTTCCCCCGTGGTACTTGTGGAAGACGGAGGTAAAGAGAGAGTTAATGGGATAAATGTTTTGGCTACACAATAAGATGTCAATTCCAAGGATATTGGCTTGATTTGAGACATCTTGTTGGACAACACTTGTTTTTATAATTGAAGAACTCAGTCACAATAAAATCTGAGTCAGTCACAAATATGCCCAAATATAGACCCTGAGAAGAGGATTCTAAGGCTTATAAAATGGGCCCAAAAGGTAGTTGATCTGTGTATTTGTTAGAAAAAATCAAACATTTCTGTTTACAGAACTTCCAGTATTATTGGTATTGTAGGAAATAATTGCCCAGACAGGCCCAGTGCTTTGGATCAATGCAACAGCCATTATATCACTGGGTACATTCTGTAATTATTCTATATTTAGACAGTGACTAGAGTCTCATCCCTCCCCAGCCCATCATCCTGATCAAAGCTACCTGCATATAACGAGCTCTCTCAAAGTCTCCTTCTCCTACCACACATGCTGACAGCAAGCTTTGTTGTCCCATTTCTCACAAGTACAAGTACCCTTGCTTTTTGCATCAAGTAAGTTTTCTGCCCAAACAGAACACAGCTGCTGCATCGTGGCCTGTTGCCTGAACATGCATGAGGAGCTGCTGCTCTCACACCCTTCACCAGTGCTACACCATCTGACTTGTGCAATACAGCTCCTGCCCCTGCTGCCTCCCTCCCTCCATTTCACTGTATAAAATCCGCCCCCATGTTCCAGACTGCCTCTGTTCCCCAACTCACACAACACAGCAGTTCCTGTACTTTTTGGACCATCAGCCTTGCTTTGGTTCTCGTGGCATGTTTTAGGAGAGGTTGTCCTCTGGCACATGCTCATGACACAGAGCCTGTGGAACACATAAGCTGCTCTGAGGAACTGGCTGCACCAGGAAGAACCTGTAAGAGTAATGCATTTTTCCCTCCCTGCACTGCATCTTTCAGTGCAGGTCACCTTGCTCATGTCTCAACACAAAGACCACAGCTGAAAAGGCCACCATGCTGCTGCTGCTGTCACTCTTACCTCTCAGGACAGGGAGGAAGGAGAGTAGGAGGCAAAGAAAACCCAGCTCCTGCTGTGTTTCATCAAGGAAGCTGTGCCTTGCAGAGTGCTGCCAGAGCAGCAGATGGGCTGCTGCTAGGAAGGGCCTGAGTGGGCAGGCGGAGGTGCACAGTCAGCAAACTGGTGACCCGTTAGAGGTACTGGTCAAAGCACCTCACTCAAGGGAATGGGGTCACTGCAGTCACCAGCGTAAGGCATTTTGGTGTATTTGTCTGAAGACAAGACTTCCCCTTTTTCAAACTGTCACAGAACAAATTGCCTGCACTAAACAAGGGGGTTTGGAGGTTTTCCTCAGAAAGGTAACACTTGCTTCTTGCTGAGCACACAGCTTTCACCTGTATTGCATAATTTAGCTTCCTACAGTCCAGTCTGTGTTGTTTCAGAACCTGATACATGCCAAATCCAACAGTCATTCCTGTTTCTATGCCATGCTCCAACCACCCCAGTTTGCAGGAAGTATTTGGATGTTAAATTTGATTTAAACCATTATGTTTCATCTTTATTGAGAATCTTTGACTCACCATTTATTTAGCTGCTTCAGTTGCTTGTATGGCAGGTTGCCCATTGCCAAGGCATCCAAGCACCATATTGCTGGTTCAAAAATCGGCAGAGTGACAAGCCCCAAATCCTGAGAGACTGGGACAGATTTTACAGGGTGTGATTCATCTTTCAGTTGACAACTTCCAGCTGCTGATATTGGGAGGTTTAGCTGTATGTATTGACAGCACAAATGTTTCAGTCAGTCTTAGCCATTTTACACCATAGGAAGAGATAATGTCTGAACTAGCTGATCCCCGGTGGGAAAGGGCCTGCCCATGACTATTGATAATATGATGAAAGCTATATACTCTCTGGTGCCACTGATAGCTCTTGACACCAGTGAGAATGGAGCAGAGGCAGAGGTGTCTGTGTGCCATTTTCTTCATCATGGTATCAAGATTATGATGTGTGAGGTATCTTGTAATAAAGCAGTATGGCTGCGAGCCGCAAGGAGGAGCACGCGCGGTGCGTTCCTTACAGCAACACTAAATCAGCGAGCAAGTTGTGGGACATCCTGGGGTTGATTTCTAATTATCCTGATGGCAGTCTACTCTCCAAACACTTGTTGAGAGGCAAAATCATTTCACTAGTCTGTAAAATGCATGAACAAAATGCAGACAAGATTTATGACACATTGTCTGTGAGCAATGAAGTTGTTTTAATAGTTTACGAACATTGTCAGATACAATGAGTTACTGAGATTTTCCCAAATAAGGGTATTTTTTAAAGTTATCCTTAGAAAGCCTCAGAACCATTAAAAAGAACTGCAAAATAAAATCAGGGACTTCAGAGTATATTCACAAAGCATAGTTAATGTTAGTTTTAGATAACTATATACAAAATTTAGATTCTCAAAATGAATGTCCTGTTACTACCCAGCTCTTGATGACATATAAACCAGATCCAGTAAATACACAGCCTACGGGCATGTGGACAACAACCAAGGTCTGAGTGGCATCCAGCCTCTTCAAGCCTACAAACTGGTGGTACACTTAGCACTCTCTGACCAACATCACTTGCAGAACCTTCATCCAACAAGCTAAGAGCATTACAATGTCAAAACAGCACACATTTGGGAAAAGGTCCTGCCATCCTTTTGGGGCAATGCTTAAGGGCAGTCTCCATGAAGTTCTTCTATATCCTGTGAGAATGTACACAAGCTATAAAGCATACAGGAACATCAGCACCAATACTGCCAAATACACCCAAGGCATTGCCTGGGAGTGTTTAGCATTGCCTGGATTCCTGTGTGGGGCCATGATCCGAACTTGGGGCTGCTTCCTGACTCCGCCAAATCTAACTTTTAAGACAAGGGTGACAAATATATTAGAGCTGTTTGTGCCGAGGGGAATTTGCAAGCTGCTATTCACATCTATGCCTGCTCAAATACATTTGAGAATCCAGGTATGAGGCTGTCTTCTGCTCACAGAGCAACACACACCATTTCATCCTCGAGAGCCAATGTCACAGAGGACCAAAAAAAGTCAGTAGGATGACTGAATAGCAGGACCTGGGTCCTAAGAGTCACATGAAGTTTATAGCACAAGTGACCACTGATGTACACAGCTGCTGAGCTGTATAAATACCTGCATAAATGTTTTACAGGATGTGGCCCCCAATTGCCTGCTTAGTGCCAGAAAACTTGCTTGTCACTAACTCTGACTTCTTTCCAGCACTTTTTTCTTAAATTTCATCATTGTTTTCAAAGTACATAGGAAGAATATGCTTAAAAACTGTTTACATTGCTATTTCAAGCATGTTTAATATTAAATTTCTGCAGGATGATGAAATAGAGTGGAAAACAACTTTGATTTTGGATAAATTAATTTCTTAACACCTTCAGTTAGAGAGGGAAAAAGCCATTTTTTTCTGCTCTACAACCTTTGATAGCATTTTATTCAAAATCCAATTCAATCACAGCTACATCCAGGCACGCAGCCGCCATAGAAGCCTGACTATTGCTAGCAAAATTGAAAATCCATTTTCTGGCCCTCTCCCAGGAAGGGCTGGTATAATTGGGCTGCAGGAGAAGGGTGTGCTCTTTCTTAAATTTGGTTGTTTCACCAGTTATCCCTAGGGTAGTAGTATATATATTTTTTTCTACATCCTAGCTCAAGGATATTAAAGTTACCACAGGTAAAAATAATTTTATTGGATAACTATCCAACAAACAACTGAAGTGATTTTCTGCCTCTGGACCTGCTTACTGGTCTTCCTTAAATTAACAGCTTTTTGATTCAAATAAAAATACTTTCTAGTGTAAAAACCACCCGTCCTGTTTATTCACACCTAGCGGGGTGAATAGTTCACTTAGGTGCAAAAGGAAATCATCAAATGTAAGCATCATCTGCAGCTGGACAAAGGTTGCCCCAGGGCTCTCTGAAAGTCTTTCCTGTCTACATCTTTCTGAGTCACAACCTGCTCAAGGCAGCTGGAAGGTGCTGGCAATGGCAGAGCAGACAGGGCAGTGGTCCACAAGCCAGAAGAGCCAAGTGCTTCTTGCTGCAATTCACCTGTTGCATGGGTCCTCACCAAGATACTTCTTGCCCTACCGCCTCCATGGGTTGTCTGCTGCTAGGACAACCACCTCATTTTGGCTGCCAGGGTGCACCGTTGACATATTCTATTTGCCATAAACCCAAACCCCAGATCTCTTTCTGCAGGGCTGCTCTCCAGCCTCTTGACCCCAGTTTCTATGTGTAAACAGGATTATCCCATCCAAATACAGAATCCAGATAAATTTCATATGGTTGATGTTTGCCCAGCTCTCTAGTCTATCCAGATCATTCTGAAAGGCCTCTCTGCCCTTAAGGGAGTCCATAGCTCCTTCTAGTTTGGTATCATCAGCAAACTTACTTAATGTACATTTGACTCCTGCATCTACATCAGCTATAAAAACATTAATGAGAACGTGCCCTAGAACTGAGCCACCAAAAATCCAGAGTTTCTCATAACCACACAGAGCACATATAGATTTCACTAATTTCCCAGTTAATCTTAGTAGTACTCACTTTAAGACAGTCTTTCTAAGCTCTGTACTCAGATACCTCACTGGTAAAGACCTGGATAGGAAGTGTTAACAGAAGATTCAACTTTCACATTCTTCACTGTCAGCTCAATTTATAAAACACACCTGTGTTGGTATGTGCAAGTCATCAGTCCCATTTTGGCTTGATTTGTTAATGCTTTTACTAATGTTAATCTTCATCTCACTGGGCTGTGGTTTACTTGTAAATAGGAAAGACTGGGCTAATACTCTGTTCAGAGAAAGTAACACTTAGAATAACTTGCAATGATTTTTATTAGGCAGCCTGTGAAGAACTTGGAGAAGAGAACACACCTTCTAATTTTCTTCAGACAAATTACAAAAAATCACAGAAGGGGCATCACACTGAAAATTGTAAGAAAATTTTCCCACTTTTTGTGCCTTGGAGTATCTTTTAAATGAGAATGTCTAATGCAAGTGCCATTTAAAAATACCTCACTGAACAACTACTGAAGCTGCTAAGCAAAGCACAGAACTGTTAGAAATTCTGCACTATCTGATTGTAATTTTCTCTGCTTATTCAGGTGCATTAGGGCACAATTTTTTATTTTATATGAGTTTTGGAAGAGTTCAATAGCCCAGTCAGGGTCCTTTCTCAGCAAATAAACATCCAAACTGTCTATAAGTACTGATAAAAACAAAGCGCAGGCCTGCTCTCCAGTTCCAAGCAGATGAAGCATATCGATGTGGGTATGTCACCAACAAATTATGGCAAATCAGCGTAATTCCTTTCTACAAGAGGGGACCTTCTAGCTGAGAGAGAAGAGGTAGAGACCATACATCTTTGCAAAGCTCTGATGCCATCTTTCCACAATATTTTCATAAGCAATCCAGAGAAGTGTGTGCCAAATGAGATTGCTTAAAGGTGAAGCAGAACTGACTGAAAACTGGGTCGGAGATACGGTTCACTGTCAAAATGCTGGAAACGGGGCTTAGTGTATTTCCACATTTTCACCAGCAAAGAGGTCAGAGTTAATATTCCCATTTCTGGGATGAGTGCTACAGATGCCATGGGATGTTTCTGAATAGCGCATGGCAGGAGCAGCCAGGAGCTGAAAGCAAAAGCATTGAGAGGGATCAGACTGTGGCTCACTCACCCCAAGTTCTCTGGAAATGGCACCATGAGGCTTTCTGACTTTTTGAGAGTAAAAGTAGCTGTTGCTCAAACAGAACAGACCTGCATGGCAGAAATAATTCTAAGACTATTATCTGATACTTTTCTCTGAATTCAAGCAAATGTGTGCAGCAGATGTCAGAAGTGCTTATGATAATTAGATGAATGATTAGGTGAGATCAATGATTGGAAAGCCTCACAGCAGCTTACTTACTTATTAAATGGAACAAATTTGCAACCTGATTTTCCTCCCTCCAGTTTCAAAAACATAGTGAATATTTTATGTAACTAAATTCCTTAAACTTAGGGGTTTGAAACCTAGCCAAATATCTTTAAATTAGATGAGATTATCTAACAGTATCCTGGTACAGTTTGGAGTGCCAAGTTTGTACTGCACAAGGAGCTGCGTATGTAACATTAATAGTGTGCAGAACACTTTACAGTGGTACATAGCTTGCCCTACACCACAGAGCTCCCATCTGTGATGGCACATAGGAAAGGCAGTTTGGGAACTCCTGATGCAACATTAGAGTAGCAGTCCAGAGTAACAGCCTGTAACACTAACAATGCTCATGAACACTTCTCAGTCATCATTTTGCCTACAGTAAACCTATGACATACAGCAAACACAGGATTAAATTTTAATGAAGAAGTGCCAAAGCCTCCTCCTTCCCACATGGTAAAACTGGAAAGCTGAAGTGGTAAGCAATGACTACATACTTGCTGGGGCTCAGGGGAAATATATAACAGTATGTCTTTCCCAGGGACTGTCACATGCGTTTAAATTCTCCTTGTTTGACTTAACATTACTCATCTGCCAATTCCATTACCCATGAGCAAAACCTGGAATTGTGTGAGTAGTTAGACCAGTAGCATAAGGACATCTTATAGCACAGACTAAATAATGCAGTATTGAACTACAAGTATTTTCGCCAAGAACTTTTCAAAAAAGAGCCAAAGCTGAGAAAACTTGCTTGAAACCAAGTCCTGATGGCAGACTGACTGCAGCACACCAACACTGTGAGCGTCTGTGCCAGACACAACTTCCAAAGCAATACTCTGCTGCCCTGGAGTCTCTCACACTGCAGTGCAGCCTTTCAGCCCCTAAATCACCTGTACAGTGTGTATGTGTGTACACATGTCTGTATTTGACAGCACTCAGCTTGGTTTTTTAGTACTCCAGCTAACACTGGGCAGGACAAAACGACATTGGCTTTTGTTCTGTAACAGGTTACGTATTGCTTCCTCCAGGAGCAAGACACCTTCACATCCCTCTGAATGGACCACCTGCACACTTTCCCTATGTGTAGGGTAATGTCCTACAGCTACTTGATGGATCCTCCTCTATGGGTGTGAACAGGACCTTCAGCACACTGATGAGCTGCCCAGGGTCGCATGCAGTCTGAGGCTATCAGGACTGGAACCTGCAAAATGTTCAGCTCGAAACCTCTTCTTTGCATTACACACCCATAGAGGAGGATGCTTATTTCCCTTCTCAAGCACCACGGTGGCAACTGTCACCAATAAACCAAACCAGAGGAAAATGTAAACCCATCAAAATCGCTTTCCAGCTTTCCCTAGTCACTTACAAGATTACATACATCAGTATATTGCTGCTTCCCCTCACACCTGAATCTAATAGTTTCATGACAAACACACTGTTAATTTTAGGGTTGCCTGCTAGCACCTCTAAGTGAGCTGAGATAGGGCAGAATGGGAACATGCAGAAATGACTTTTTCAAAGCAATAAAACTATCTTTTGGATGAAGAATGTGCATCTATTATACTATGAGAAATCAGAAAGCAATAACTGAAATCTACAGTACAGTCAGCTTAAAATGAAATTATTAATAATGTAGAGTTCATAAAATATAGGTAGTTTTTCATATGAAGGATGCTTTATCAGAAGACAATGAAACATCTCTGGGTTTTTTACTGCTGCTGCTATCACCTTATTGAAGTTGTATCATGTTATCTTGCCTCATAACAATAATGAGTACTTTGCCACCAACTTTGCAAAGCCTATAGCTGAAAGACATCCAGGTATTTACATAGGTGTAATAGAAAATAATTTATTGGAAATGAAAAATGTGTTTTCCTGTACATTTGGAAGGATGGGGAAACAGGCAAATCGGTGAGACTTTTCTGGGCCAGCTAGAATATTGTATGATGACAGTAAGATGCTGAAGATGGTGAAGGTGGTTCGGTGCTTAAGGTCTTGGAGAGCTTTGATCAGGAACGTTTTCCACAGAAACATCCAGTTTTAGTAGCACTGGCCTTATTCTCCACTGCTTTTTCCTTATGCACTTTGTGTAGACATTTAAAATGTTACACTCAACCCATGAAACTTCAATCCATGACTTCTTTTACACAGAACAAAGTAAGACAGTAACATCCATCTGAACAAGACCATTCAATATTAGACATGCCAATTTTCTAAGCGAAATGAACTATACTGTTTCTGAGCATAAGCTACATTCTAAGGGAAAGACATTAAAGAGAAGTTTCCCAGATAAGCAGATAATTTCATAGTTATCCATTAATAGAATTCAGGCAGTCTGCTCTAAGGCATCTTGCACTGATTGCTGCCAGACACAAATTTGAATACACCATTCATTTGATCCAGGTTCTTCCCTCCCGGTAAAGATAAATGAAATTCCTAGTTGTTTATTCTGGGAATTTTTATTTTTTTTTTTTTAAGGAGGGATGAAAGGGTGAGTGTGTGGAATGGCACGAGGAGTTGGAGGATTTATGGTTTTGAAGTTTTTGCCTCAGGATGCTCCCTACCATCTCTTAACTTTAAATGCATTACCTTTATAATAGAAATTGTTTAACTGCGCATCAGGGAATGAAAAGAAAATTATCAGCAAATCCAAACTATGTCCACTCTTAAAGACATTGGAATTTGGTATTTAGGTACAGCAAAAGAAAATTATTACATTGTGATAACATTTTCCCTAAGCAAGTCTTGACATTCTTCAAAGTACTGATCCTGAAAGGTATTATTCTAAATGAGAGACTGACATGACAACAGATTTTGGAGCCTGACACATGTATGTTGGAATCAGGTGGCATCATCATGCCCAGGATGCCTTTATACAGCTTAATTGAGTAACAACAGAAGCAAAGATATGACAGGCACCAGCACTAACTGTACAAGTCTGACAGAAAACTTTGATATTACCTCTTGCATTTAGGGCATGCCACAATGTTTATACTAAAATTGTTACTCAAACTCTCTGGACTGGACAGGTTGGATGGTGCCTTGGGCAACATGGTCTAGTGTGAGGCATCCCTGCCCATGGCAGGGGAGTTGGAACTAGCTGGTCTTAAGGCCTTTCCAACCTTAGCCATTCTATGATTCTATGATTCTATGATGGGGAAGTGAGTCACTACAGCGACTGCAATGGCAGAACTGGTAGCAGACCTCAGAATTGGTGACCTGCAGCCCTTTAAGCATGATCCCATCATGTCCAGCAGTGAATGAAAGAAAATACAAAGCACAAACAAAATGCAGATCAGCTTTTTTCAACTTTCAATAACTAGCTGAAGAACAATTCAGAAAGAGGTTGTGGTTCTGAAAACTCAGAGGCCTGAGAGATCCTGTCTGCTAGAGCACAGTCTAATTACCAGATGACTGGCTACTCTAGAGTAGGTCTTTTTCTCCTTCTCTTTTATTGCAGCTGTGTTACGTATTAATTTTTGTATAGAATATTTAAACAGCCACAGTGCAATAAATTGACCTCTTAGGTAAGCTACCAGGTGAAACACCAGGTTTTCAGACCCTGTTCCTGTGGAAATAAGCGTCTATGTATGAGAACTGGACTGTCAACAGGATACTCCTTAGGAGAAGGAAGAAACCAGCTTGAACACTTTGGTACCGGTATAATTGAAGCTAGATCTCTTTCAAGCTAATCATATACTGCAACCATAGGAGCTATAAGATCACTGTCAAGGCTAGCCATAAGAGGGTTTTTTCATTGCTCAGTTGTGACCATTTGGCCAACACCTCAATTTTATGACTGAGACAATTAGAATGGTTATTTTTTTTTCTTGTCAGTGTACTGTTCTGTTAAACTCCCATTACCTGAGAATATAATTAAGGAAAAAAGTGAAGTTCCAAGCAATAGATCACTATGATACCAGGAGCTGGCTCTGAGCAAAGGCAGGCTCAGGAAGAGCATTCCCACCCGGATGGAGCTGTGCAGGGAGAGCACAAACACAGCTGCAGAAATGACCAAATGGGCAATGAAACTGGCAGGGCTGAAGGCTGCGTATGACAAATGAGGGCAGCGCAATACAACTTACCGATGGGAACATGACATTTAAGTCTGGCATAGCAACTTCCTAGTTCATACAGGGAGGGACAGAGAAAGGACTGGAAGTTACATGGTGATAACAGAGCTGGACTAAAGGGTTGTTGCAGACTTCGTCTGTAGTTGACCAGGCCAGGGAAGGCTTGTTTAGTGCTCCATAATCCTCAGATCAGAAATGTCTCACTAAGTCTAAGGATTGCAGAAGTGTTTCCACATCTATTATGAAATGTTGGCAGAAGTGTAGAGCACTTGAAGGAGGGAAGGAGATGGCACATCTATCCATTGAAGCAATACGGGACTGAAGAAGACAACTGCTGCTGTTTCACCACAGTTGAAAAAAAAAAGTGTCTCCAGGTGACATCATAGAAGAAATACCATTATTCAGGAAAAGAGATCTTCAGACTTACAGTTCCAAGTAACCTGTGTTAACCATAGGCAGTGTAGCACTCACCACCATACATCAGCTCCCTCTGTAAGGATGCATATTTGAAGAGTCCAGTTAGTTAATGGGACATCCATAAGCAAGAGGTAGAGGGAAGCAACAGTTTCCTTCTGAAGTGTTTATCTGATGAGGACAAAGAACACAAATGAGTGATTTAGTAAGAGATGGAATTACCTCCCTCTCCTTATGGGCCTCATTTTGTAATTGTCAAAGCAAAGCTGCTCCCTGAAGGCTGAAAGTACAATTGGGTCTTTTTCTGTAGACTCAGTTGAGCCACTTGAGATTGATGAGATTTCTGAGTCTTGTCAGGAAGAGATGTAGCTGCTATACTTGGTGAGCAGAAATTGCAGGGTCTTTGTCTGATAAGCAAAGACAGCCCAGGATGCTGGGAGGAAAAAATAATTTCTATAGCCTATTGGCTTCAAAATGCTTCATTAATAAACACAGTTTTAAATTTCACTTGTTTCACATTCAGAAGAGATGCATTAGCATATGCACTAGTGTGCATTAGCAGGACAGAACCATTTGGCTGTTTTGAGTTTTGATCCTTTCAGATACAACCTTTACATTTAATGTCTTACAAGGATTTTCTTTCTCCCTCTCCACAACCCAACACCCAAAACCTTGTCTAGTGTCCCTACCTATAGCCCATGTTCAGTATGCCTGCTAGAATGGGAGCTGGATTAAATTTCTCTCTGAGTTTGTTGGCTTGAATGATTCCCTACAAAATATGAGCACAGGTCACTCCAGAGAAACACCAATAATTATGATGTAAATGCAAAACACTTTATCCAAGTATGGATGTAACCCATTACTTCACATGGTTAAATTTAATTCTCATCCCTGAGAGAAGTGAGGTAAAGTGGACTGGAAACCAATGTTCTCAGAAGAGATTCATCAAGATAAGATAATCACTAGTGACAACAAAAGAGAAATGTCTTAAATACACCAGGGAAGCACCTGCACTGTGGTGCTTTATTGAAGCCAGTGCTGGTAAGGTGTCTAAACCAACCTGTCAAGAACCAGAATATGTACAAATTACCTTGCAGCTTTGTGGCACATTCTCATAATATTAGAGCTATTATAGAGCAAAGCCGTTTTAACAAAATATGCCCTTAAAGTAGTTCTGCTTTGGGGATAATTGTGCAAGTAGAGTAAGTGTCTGATACTTAATGGTCAGATACAGGTATTCTTTTAATATTGGAAAGTGTAATTGGCTTGCTTTTACATTTTTGCTGCAAGTGGAGTTGCTCGACTTTATGCTATGTTGCTAACGCTGGAGCAAAGCTAACTCCTATTGCTTGAACAAAAGGTAAGTGCTTTTGAAGTAGGATGATCAGATTTTTGTCCACTGTAACTGAGAAATTTCAGATGACCATGACATGCTGCATGTTGATAACCACCAAGTGCTAGGTGGACATGGATTTGTTAAAAAGCTTACAGTTAAATGAAGTTGTCATCCCTTTTTCTACTACAGATACTTCTGTTACTTTTATCTCCAGGGGATGAAATGGTAAAGTAAGTATTTTTAAGTATTTGTACCCTAAAGCTTGTCTGTAACTAAGTCATTAAGGGGCAAACAATTCTGCAAGTTGGGAGGAGAGCTACACAGCAGTAAAAACAGTAAATGCATGAAAAAGGATTATGCAAGGTGAACATATTAAGACTTGTTTAGAGATACTATAAGGCGCACACATACATGCAAGAGAGAAATCATGCAATTTTTGAAGGAAGTTTAGCTGAATATGTCTCTGGGATGTATCTCAACCGTTCCTCTTGCAGAGACTGGGCTATGAGCTTATACTGGGGATTTCAGTTCAGCCTCATTTCCTAGACTGCTACAGATACAATATGAAAAAAAGCACTACCTTACCTTACCTTGCCATTTAATCTATTTGGTACTATTATTCTCTTAACATTTGGCTACCCTTCTCCAAAAAGCACACAGATAATGGAAACATATGCAAAATAAAGGAGAAGCTTTGGAGGAATTAATTCAAATAATCTAAACTGTATTCTTTTCTGTAGGAATCTTAGTTGCATAAATTCAAGCAATTTTAACTTCTAGGAATAAGCTGATGTTTTTACTATAATCGACTGCTAGTTTTTAAATTAGCTATCTGAACAACAGTGGCAATGAAAACACAACCCTTAAACGTATTAGCAGATTGCCTGTTCATACAGCAACTGCATGGGCAGAATCCCTAGGCATTTCGTGCTCTGTTTCTTGGCTCACAATAAAATCCAGACTGCCAGATCTTTACTCTTCTGTTTTCCCTACTGCAGTCATGCCTGAAACTTCTTATCTGAACATACTCCAGATCTCCTCAGTATTGTTGCTTTTACTGTTATTTCCTCTTGGAGGGCAAGAAAAAGTATCCATGGTTTTGAACTGTGTGCTTACAGACTTGCAAAAATGTGTGTTCCAAAACTGTCATAGACAGCCTCACCTGTAAAATTGGCAACTCCTAAGAAAAATACTAAACTTTTGTCTAAGGCAAGAACTTGAGGTAAAATCACATACTCAATACAATCTTTTCCTGTATCTGTACGTGGAGAAAACAGCTTGAAGTATTCTGTATTTTCTGCAAATAAAGAATAGAGGGAAATGTTTCCTTCTTCTTTTTGAGGTCATCTATGCCATCACAAATTACATTCAACCAGGCTACAAGAACCCTGGTGTAATAATCAGGGAGAAACGGAACCTTCAATCATCTCCTTTTCAATCAAACATTTTAATTTAGGGGCAGAAGACTGCAGTCTGGGAAGATATGGCAACTCATTCTAGTCCTATGTATCAGATAATTAATTCGTAAGTGTTCGTAAGTGTGCTACATCTGCTACATGCAGGGGGAAGAGGGAGTGCCATAAATGCAGAGGAAACTGCCAGCGTACTAAGTAGCAGATTTCCATGAGTGTCCAGAGATTTCTTTCAATCTGCATATGCAGACTTCCTCTGTGCACAGCTTCTGACATTCAGATAAAAAATAATGGTCAAGAGAGGTAAATGAGGCCACTTACACTTATTTTCATCAGCAACAAGTGGGTTTAAACTATCACAGTGGCACTGGCATGCTATGAAAACCTCTGAGTCAGTCGGAAAGTAACAGGAAGTAATCAGTAAATTGTGGGAGTCTTAAAAGTGAAAAAGAGGACAAGTTTAGGAGGAAGGTCTGTGAAACTTGACAGAAAGGACAATTCTTCCCTCAGCTGCTCTCAGTATTGGTAAACACAAATGCATTGTCAAAAGTTAGTTTAATCTACTTGTCTACCCTTTAGAGTAAGAGTAAGGCTTTCAGACATGATTAGAGAAACCAGACAAAGCAGAAAACATCCAAACTAAACAAATGAAATCCAAAATCTACCTCACTACTTCATTAGGACTATGCTAATAAGCACTAAGAGAAACCAATCACCCAGTAAACATCAGAAGTAACCCTTACTTGGGAAAAAATGGCAGAAGTTGTGGTTATTTAATCTGAAGACTGAGATTCTTACAACTCAAAGACTGAAAAAGACCCAACTACAAAAGAGGTTACTCACTAACGGAAGCCAAGTTAGAATGCAAACAAATGAAGACAATGAACCCCATTGCATATCTTTTTCTATTACCTTCCATTATCATGCTAGTGTACTGGCCTTGTCTGAAGATCTAATCTTTTGGACAGGCTTTCAATTCCGACTTTAAATTTCACTGTAATTGATGAAGATTCAGTTTTCTGGAAGGCAGGATTCTAGCCTTGGGATTTGAACGTACTCACAAAAGAGTGAAGGAGCAGAGCAGGAATCTTCAATATCTGTAGCTTCACAGAAGCTCCTCTTGTCTCATTGGAATTGATATGAAGGAAGAGTAATGTCAGGTAATGACAGGCTTGTATCATGTACTCAACGCTATTAACATCAATCACCAAACAAGCCTATGATATGCCTCAGAAAAAAAATTCTCTTGGTCCAAAAAACCCCAAGAAGGCAGCATAGTAATGTCTCTGCTGTGACATTAGTTATTGCCTTTCCTCTGTATAATTGCGCTAGGAAGATAAAAAAACTGAAAGTGTGAAACATGCTGAGCAGAGGCTACAGGACTGAAACCTTCCACAACCTATGGTCTGGTCCCCCAGCTTTCCCTAGCCATGCATCAGTGGTACATCCAGAAACTGGGCTTGAGACCTACACTTACCTCCTGATTTGCTTCAAAAGGAAGTGGTGCACAAGAGAAGGAGGTGATCTGAGCTGCTCTCCAGCAAACCTCCAGTAAAGCCTGGTTTGGAGAAAACGGCAATGTGAGCTGTGGGACATACTCGGGAGAGCTTTTATCCCACCATGTAGACTCAGCCTCAACAATGATCACAGCAGTATCACAAATGTTAGTTTTCAAATAAATAGGTACCTGGAAGCATCCTTAGCAGACCTTTTCCAGTTAGCATAATTCTCCTTTGAAACAATTTGCATTTTCTGTCACTTACAAATTGGAGAACTTCTCAGGCCCATAGCAATATTTTTCTAAGACAGATACAATCTATGACCCTGTGACTGAGACACTAATCTGGGGTATAGAAATCTGCTCTTTAGAAGAACAAAAATCAGGTCTGATAATTTGTTTCCAACAGGGATTTCAGTCTAAATATTTTCCCTCCACTGACACAAACCCAATGCATTTTCCTGCAGCATTTGTAATCTTATAGCAAGCAAAGCAGGTGGAGAGGCCTTCAGGAATCTGTAAAACACAAACCCCACCTTATGCTCTGAGAACACCATAATCATTTACTTCCCATATGGGAACTGAGTTTTCCCCTCACTCACCACCGATAATGAATTTGTCAGTCTCAAAGCACAAAGTGAGCACAAATTCAGCTACAATAGCTTCCGAAAAAACACAACTGAAGATATAAAAATCATCTTAATTATAGAGACTGAATTTCAATGAACAGAAACATCTGCCCTTCAGCAAACAGCATGCATGGGACCCGATGTGCGGATTTGATACATAGCTTTAGAAGGGACAAGTGTATCATTTAGTTGTTTGCTGAAACCATGAGAGCATTTTGACAAGCTGTGTAACATGTTAATAGAGTGGGTTAGAGCCACTCTTGCACAAAATAGCCCAAGTCCATGACAGACAAATTAAATTAGAGAGCATTTAATTGACAGGCTCTCATTTCGGTAGTGAGTGCTGACTGTCCCTCCTGTCACGGGACACGGCAGAACCTCTCAGTGCTGCGAGGGAGCAGCCGCATCGTGCAGTGCCGTGCCAAGCAAATGGCTGGTGGGGTCTGGAGGGGATCACTGGTAGGGCTTCTCCAGGGAACTGAAACTGACATGAAGGAAACCACAAACCTCACCATGCTCTCGCTGCTCCCTGAGAAATCCCTGCCTAAGGTGGCTGTTTTTAGCTCCACCAGCTGAGACACCCATACCTAAGGGCAGCCCTGGCCACCTGGGCTGGGGCTCTCACCGTTACCAGAGCAAACCTCACCGGCCCTGCCCAGTCTCTCCCATCCTGCCCAGCAACCTGCCGCAGCGCCAGCCTCCGGCTCCTCACGGCCCTTCTCTGCCCTGGCCTCCATCCCACAGCCCTGCACACTCTCCCCGGGGCTGTGTCTGACCCTGGTTCCCCTCAGCAGGGTCTCACGCAGACTCACCTCACCCGGGCAGGTCTCGGTCAGGGGTCTGTCACAGTGCCTCCAAGGCTGGGTTTCTCCCCAGCCCTCCCTGCTGAGAGCAGCCCTGTGGGGGACAGGCCAAGGCACACACTGCTTCCCTGCGGGACCGGCTGACCACGGGCTTCCATCCTGAGTGTCAGGGGACTGCCTGGCGCCTTCCTAAAACACCTGGCAGCTCTGAGGGCAGGTGCAGGGCCTGTGTATGGGGCTGAGAGCTGCACCCTGCTTTGTGGGCTGCTGTGGAAGCCAGGCTGCTTCCCTCTCTTACCACAGGAGCAACAAAAACCCTCTCGCTTCAACGGCTTGAAATCTCTGCTCATACAGCAGCCTTTTGACTAGTACAAACACTTCTGTGTTGTGTTGCAGAGTGCTTTCACCCCAAACCACCAGCCATAAGTTTCTCTGCCTTGTAGTGATGCCGCTCATCCTGCCCTTACACACTCTGAAATGGTGTTTGGAAAAAAACCCCAACGGGTTTCCTAATGTCTGCTGGTTTGTAGTGTTAATCAAGCAGTCATTTTGGACAGTGCTACCTGAAAAATATTAATCCACGCACATATGATAACATTGGTATCTTTTATTGAATAGAAAAATATCAGTATCTTGATTTTTAAATAACTTTACAAACCATTTCTGGGCAACAAAATAAATGGATTGCATGCTGTTAATATTCTCATAGATTCTTGATTGTTCTTAATGCCAACTGCTAAAGAGAAAACCTTCACATGTACTTTTATAAAAACTTATGTTTTGCCAAAGATGGCAATTTTTTCTTACTGTTATCTGCCTGGAAGAATGACAACTCAGAAGTATTATTTTATATTATATAACATGATTATAATTTATGACATCCATTCTACTGCATTTTTATATGATTATTGTTCTGGTTTAACTAAATCACAATCTTAAAAGTGCGCATTTTTCCTCTTTGTCTTTTTTTGGCATTTTATTCCAATTCAATCCTTTTTAATGCTTTCAATGGGGATAACCAAATGGGTCCCAATATTTATCATTCTGTTCCTCTCATTCTGCAAGTGATCATTTTGCTGGGCATCCTGGGACTCGAGTGAGATGTGTGAGCCTTGCTCCTGCTGTTACCTGCACAGGAGACAATAGCTAGCTTCCTGAGCATCCAGTGGAGGTTGTGCTGAAGGACTGGCTTTTCTCAGTCATGCCCTGTGGCCCTTGTTTTTCCTTTTCTTTCCAGTCACAGTATAAGCAAGACTCACACTTATTTAATGACTCAGATCTGCAAACAGTCCTGACTTTTTGTTTTCCTATGTATGTGTCTTGAAAGTAAGCATTTAGGGACCTCTGATTTCTGGGGGTTTTTAGTTGCCTTTCCTTGGGCTTTATTTTTTTTTTACTTTTGTAATAATTTTTGTCAAGCTATTACAATAATAACCAGGATGAGGAGATATAGCTGATCTGTATAGCACAATAACTCATCTTGTTAATACAGTTTAACATGCTACTTGTTTTTCACTTGCTATGCACCTTGAGTGGATGTCTTCATTCAGCTGCCTTTGGAGATACAGGCAATAACTTTTTTACTTGCCTCTATAAGTATCATTCAAAACCCATCTCATATGCACTTTAATGTTTTCCCTTTAAAACAGAATATACTCAAGTGGTTTGTAGTATTACATCTGCTAATAACAGTGTTTCTGGAGTGCTTCAGAGTTATCTCTAGCTCTGTGAATGTGAAATATTATTCTTTGTTCAGATTTTCCACTGACCCTGAAATATTCTGGTATTCGTTCCTGGAATACCCTGATTCCAATTAGTTATTAGCATGCTTGTACTGGCAGCTGGACTGAGGCAGATGCAGATTCTTTTCCCTCATCACAGTACCTATTTAGCATTAGAGGTGTGTCACGGTTACAGCTTCCTGCTCATGCTGTTAGTTGGTAATGAGCTGGGAACATAACTGTTTGGAGTCTTTGAAAGCATTTGAACCTCTTGGTTATTTTCAACCACATTTGAGGCAGGGGTAGAAATATGAAAGATACCAAATTTCTACAAATTTTGTGAAGATAAGTGCCCAGGAGAGAAGTGTGCCTGTGGGAAGGGCAGCGCGGGCTGTTACCTGGCCTGTTAGCAGCCTGCCAGCTACTGTCAGCTTAGCAAGCACTGGCCAGAGGCAGGGGGCAATGCAGGAGACATAGGTATTACAAATGTGGAAAATAGGGTATCATAAGGAGCTTGCTATGGCTACAGGAAGGATCTGAGACTATCTGAATATTGGATGTTGGATATCCAGGAGGGTAGTGGATTAAGGTGTCATTTGGAACAGAAAGAAAGGGGCTGGATTGATTTCTTGGTCATACAGGGGAATATGTGGATGTTACAGTCATTGCAGGGAACCAGTATAGGAGACATCAGACATAAATATGTATGCAAACAGGCATCATTAGTTTCGCTGCTCAAAGGACGACTTGGTTATGGTGACTTTGCTAGCTATATTAGTAAAGAGGTTTTTTCAATAAAGGAATGGCTGAGTAGAATCTTACCATGTCATCCTAAAGCTCTTCCAAAACTGCTTATCCCTGTGAGCATGTGCCCCAGCAACATGCAGGGAAACTGGGAACCTGAACTGCTGGCTGGGCAGAGGAACCTCTGTTGGAGGACAGGCAGACAGCCCAAGGCACAGCCTTTTCTGCTACCATGGTGCACGAGCACAGGGCTGTGCTTGGGTGCCCTGGGACAGGGTGCCTTGAGAGGCCCCCAGCATGTGCGGCTGCCTGGCTGATGAGCCCACTCCCAGGGAAAATCAGAGCTGGATAACCATGAAAACAAACTGCAAGAGTGGGGAAACCCCTTGCTACTGCAGACACAGCAGTCCTCATGGGATGAGCCTGTGGCTGCCTTCAAACCCTCCAGGCATGGAGAGGCCCCAGCTCAGTGTGTGGAGCAGGAAGGATGTGGTGGTTGTGTTCATGTCGAAGGAGGCACTTGGAGTAACATGACCACACTGCCCACTTTCTATGAAGCTGTGGTATAAGGGGACTGTCAAAGAAGGCTGGTGTTGGAAACAGCCACTGTCTTAAAGTGGCCTATGGAACTGGACTGAAAATAACTCTAATTTCAGGTTCAGGCACCTAAATAATCTAGGTATTTTGGCAAATTTATTTGGGAGGAACTTAGTCTTTTTAAGATACTTAAATTCTTCTCTTTCTTTCAGAAGAATACTCTGTCCCTGTAATAATAACTCAAACATGCTTTGATTCTCACACATCCTTCAGGATTACCAGGATGCTGCATGCAGCAGGCTCTTCTGCTTACACATTTAGGGGCAACTTCTTGAAATAGCAACCCTAAAAATTTCCCACTTTACCATGCATCCGAAAGGAGACCAATGCTTCTTTTTTAGAAATCCCAGTCTGCATCCAGTCCGCATCAACATCCAACCATCACTTCCTAATGGTAGTAAGAAGGAGTATGTTAAGTGAGGGCTTTTTTTTTTTAATGTATTTTTAATCAGTAGAACTGAAATTCATGGTGTGGAGGATAAAACCCAACCCAAGTCCTACTGTGTATTGCCAAAGTACTTTTGTGTTTTTCAGACTGAATTCTTCCAGGTAATCTTTCAAGTAGTTTCATCTACTTCTGTAGCTCTGGGAATACAATCATTTTATAAGATGTAACTGTGAAAGCATAGAGTTTATGTTGGAGGCTTGGTACATCAATATTTATTTTGTTTGATTTTAAATTTTAACTACTTCTTCCCCTACTAATCAGTTATGGAAATTCACTCAGAGATCTGAAACCTAGATATATTCTGGATCATATCTCATGACCTGGAATAAAAATACTGCGATTGCAGCTTACTGTCATTTACACTGGATGAAACTAACACAAGATGAGTGCAAAATCGATTGGGAAACACTAGTCAGACAACAGTATGTACAGAGTGATAGTTTAGTTTCAGAGTGGAAGAAGGTATCTACTGGGTTCTGCAAAACTTGCCCTGGATCAATATTTCTATTAACAACTTGGATGATGGAATAGAAAACACAGTTTTTTGGTCTGAAATGATCCCAGGCAGTCAGGGATGGCAAAGATGATGAAGGACTGGGTTTCAAACCGAACTGGATATGAGAAAGGGATCTGAAAAATAGAAGCAATTCAACAATACATGTAAGATGGTACATAGGACAAATCACCTGTGTAGACTGCAGACACTGCAGTTTAGTTAACAGTTTGGCAAAAAAGAAGTTGTCATTAATAGCACATGACAAACTGAAGATGAATCAACAGTGGTTTAAAATAGCAAGCGCCAGCCCAGAACCTAAATGAACAGGATGATATATGTAAGATGTGGAAAACAATCATGCTGCTCCATGTTCTATTAATAAAATATTTTCTGTGTCACAGTATCTGATTTTGAGCACCACGCTTCCACAGAACAATAAAAAAAACAGTGGATCAAGCAGTCTGGAGCACAGTAGAGTAACTATAGAAACTACCAGGTTTGGAAGGGGTAGAGAAGACTGAGAGGAGATATCGTAAAAAATACCTTCCTTTGGAAAAGGAAGTTAATATTCTGTTCTCCATATTCAGCATGGCTAAAATGCAAACAATGTGCCTCACTGTTGCAAGGGGGAGTGAAATTAAGCATTTGGGAAAATGTTAAAAGTGAAATTTATGATGCTCTGTAATAGGTTGCCTGGGACAACTGTGAAATCTCTAACACTGGAAATTCATTAAGAGCATGACAAAGTTCTCCATTTTCTTATCATTGTGGACTGTGGATACTAATTCTTGCTATTGCACAGCCCTATTTCTTAGTGTCACACAAGGATCAAATCTTTTGCAAATACGGTGACATGTTTCTGTAGTTTCAGTTGTTTAGGCACAGGGCCTTTAATCCTTGGCCATCCAAAGAAGGTAACGGAGCTAACGGAACTAGGGCAGGGATTGAGCTATAAATAAAAAAAAGTTCAAATCCTGGCTGACTAAAGGGATCTTTTTTTTTTTTCTTTTTGCAATGCTAAAATACCTCTACACTCACTGTTTTCTCTTTGGATCTGTGCTGTAGTCTGAGGAGGTGTGAGCTCTGTTTGACACCTTCTCAGCTGACAGGACATTCAGAACATCATCCTCTGTGTGTGTCTCACTTTCTTTTCCTCCTGACCTGCTTTGTGTGGCTTTTCTTGTACCTAACAGGTTGTGAGCCTGCCTCTCAAGAGATTTTTTTCAGGTGGGTGCTAACATCTATCAGGAGGTGTAGGAAGTCAATCCTGTGTGAGACCCCTCCCCCTTTGACAATTTATTTTTCAAACTGGCCAATGTTTAAAACAGAGCAGAGGCACACAGACACATATGTACAGTCTGATCCTGCACTGTGTGTTTCCATAAGACATCAGGCAAAAATGCTCAAAGGACATCTTATTACTGCTTCTGGTACTAGTGCAAGAAATTCCACTGAAATGCCAGTGAAATCCTGGCTGAGAAGCTGATGAGATAAAATCTTTAATGTCTATGCCATGGTTGTGTTTTATAGCAGCCAAGATTAGTCCTTATCAGAAAAAGAAAGTTAAAATGAAGACCACTGTTTCCCTAATATGCGAGGAAGTCTGGAGTGCTACTGACTTAATGTGCTCACTGAGCAACGCAGACCTATTTGTTTATTAAAAATGTAGTAAGCTAAAAGCAACCAATATTGACTCTGTGAGGGTGAATCAACTCAGCAGTCTCTACTGAAGGCATCATTCATAACATAAGAGTCCGCACAAATTGCAGGCAAATTGAATGTACAAAAAGGGGCAGAATATCCCTTCCAGCTGCCAAGGTGTCAGTCACTTCGGCTGCTTTCCATCCAAGTACCTGCATGTGATACTTGTATTCCAACTTCCTAAAAAATGTCTTGCTACTCTCAGTGGAAGTAGGAATGAAAAATAATAAAAATATATCTTTATCATTATATTTAGTGGATGAGGTATGGCTCTGAATGCATACTGAATAAAGAGGTGTTTGTTTTACAAGACTTTTTTTGATGGTGAGTCCATTTTCAAGTGCCATGTTCAGCAGAAGCAAACCCAATGGTATATTTGGCTAGGAGAAGGATTTGATGAACTGAGAGAAATATGAATGGAAAGAAAAAAAGGAGGGAAGAGGATCTCATAGGTGTGGTCTGAGGGAAGAAAGTTGAGGGAAAGAACAAGATGGCACAGCACAGAGCAAAACCTGCCCTTGCAGAACTGCGGGAAGTTTCAGGGAAAATGTGATACTTGTCAAGAGTTTTCCAGCTGAGAAAAGGAATGACTACCAAACACTTCTTAGAGATAACAATCTGGATAATTTCAATTTTACATAAGTCTTCCTTACAAGCAGATTATTATTTTTCAGACAAAATAATGGTCTCTGAGTAATAAGCTGGTGCAGAACACAGTACTGTAGAATTAGCATTTGCACAGCTGGTGGTTAAGAGCAAAGCAAAAAGCTTGTCAACATTTCTTTGGATTACTTTTTAAAGTGAAATTAATTCTTTTGGAAAATGCCCGATAAAGAGCCCAGTAGTAAAGTCTCCATTGATTTCAGTGGAGCAGAATCAGTTCCTGAGCCAAGAATGCAGCCAAATCCAACATGCAGAGCCAAGCCAAGATGCCATCGGTTGCTTGCTGAAGGGGTAATACCCCTGCCTAGGAGCCTAGGGCTGACAGCCTTACTGACCTTTTCAGTCCTTGCCATCTCTAATAAGACTACAAACAATAATGACACCTAGGGATCAAAACACGCATCTGCTGTGTATTAGGCTTAGAAAAGCAGCTGCCTAGATGCTATTTACAAAGACGTATGTTTGACTTAGAGCTAAGTGGTCATTGCAATAGGCGCAGAGGAAGAGCTGTGACTTCCTCTTGGTACGGGGTGGTGGTCAATATTTCATGAGAGAACATCACTTCCAGCACACTCTGAACAGAGTGCTACACACCAAAGCAGCAGCATCCAGCAAATTGCAGATACTTGTACTTTGATGAGATGGGCAAGAACAAGCTTGACCTGCTTTGGAAAAGGGTTTGGAGACTAGATGGCATCGAGAAGCTTCTTCCAGAGTAAATTATTCTGGTTCTGGATATCATTATCTCTGGTTACATCTGGCCCTGTACACTAGATGCAGACAATATGACAGCCAGAGGTTAACAGCCAGCAATTGCTGCTGCTGCAGCAATAAGGACAATATTACTCTATGTCTCCCTGACCATTGCAGAGATGAGTGCAATGGTGATTCCAGCCTTTTTAACTCTAACAGTCTTAGCACAGCACTCACTATTGAGACCATCAGCTCATTTTCAGCATTTAGAACAGATGAACAAATACAACTTTAAATTTCTTTCATTTGAACTGTGACTCTTCACTAATAAGACCAAACCTGTTCTGTGAGCTGGAGAAATTAAACTCTCATGCAAACTTCAAGTTAGTGGAAAGAAGAGGATTTTAGCAGCTCCAAATGGTACATGTAAAGGTTATGTAAGGTTATTTTCCTTCTTTTTGTGTGTGCATAATTTTCTTCTAAAGATATCAAAAAGCAAGGTTAAGTTCTCTCAGATAAGACCACAAACAAAAAAAACTGACAGTGTCCTATTGCTCCGAAAGGGGAAATAGCTTTGAAAGACATTTCAAAATATAATGTTTGAAAGCTAGCCCATCTTGCCTGTCTCTGGGAGTTTCTGCATGGACACCCATTAGGAAATCCATTTGGAATCCAGAAACTGGCACACTTGTTTGGAAAGAGAGCCTGTTGATTCTACTTTTAATCAAACTTTCTCTTTATAAAAAGCTAGGCAGCCACAGCCTGAGGAAAAAGATATTTCATTTTAAACAAATCTCACAATCTTTGCAAATTTATATTCTTTATTCTAATAAATAATTTCAAATAATGTAAACTGCAGACAACTATGAGAGTGGAACTGCAGAAAAGCAAAATATAAACTAGTGTACTTATTCCACAAGGTTATTCTTGCATTTACTAATGCTTTTAAAAGTCTGCAGTGACAGGATTTTTCTCTGGTTTGACGTGAAACAGCTCTATAAACACGGGTCATATCAAAAAGCTTCTGACTGCTTGCACCCGAAGTGTCATTCTTTGTGTTCACACTGTTTCTCTTAAATCTAATAAAGAATAGGACTGTGTCAGTCCACCTTGATGAGCAATGGCTTTAATTTTCGTGGTGAAATGTGACCATTTAAGCAGACAGCACAGAGTATTGTATAGGCATTGTTACCAAGAGATGTTTGGAAAATAGAGAAAAGGGAAGGGATTGTATTCTTATTTCCTGAATTAAGAGAAAAAATACTGTGAAGGTTCTCAAATAGACAGATTATCCTTGTATATTTGGCAGTATTTTCTGCCTAGGGAAAAACAACACTTGAGCGATTCTCCACAGCTTGTACATGAAGTTGGACAAAATTACTACTTCTTGAAGAGTCCAAGAAATTATGATATTAGCCACATGTTAGCAAACTAAATCAAAACAACAAAAGATGCAAACTGTATTGCTTGGAATACTGACCCTTCTCTCAGCTAAGGCTCACCGAGCTGCTGTCCCAGAGCAGGGACATCGGTGGGTCATAGCAATGAGTTCCACAGCTCTTGGAGAGGAGTCATCCAAACAACTTAATACTCTCCCCCTCCAGAGAAACTTTATTCAAATATAATGTTAACTAGAAAGCTCTTTCCCCAACCTGACCTCTTTCACTTGATTACTTCAGTCTGAGAAATGGAGCTGGTTTGCTTTTGATGCCCAGCCCAATCTTCTCTTTGTTATTCAATTTATAAATGTGTCAAATATAATTAAAACTGGCAGAGGCCAACATTAAATCAAGCAAACTGTAAACATTGCTTGTGCTATTCGGTTGATGCAAAGCTTTCACCATAAAAGGCTTTTAAATAAATGAATTCATCTCTTACTGTGCTGCATCACTGAAACCTTGCTCCAAATGTTTGAACTTTCCAGGGACACTGTCAGGCCAGCTTAGATTCAGAACCTAATACACAGCTGTGATTCTGGAATTGCCTAAGGTAATTAGGTGTGGTGGGAAGTGAATCGACTTTCAGCAGGATTTAGATGCCTTTGAAAAGCCTATTCATGTCCTTGTAAACAGAGGACCAGTCCTTCATGGAGAGAAATTAATGTAACTCCTTTGACACCTACAGACCCAGCAAAGCATCTGATACACAAATGTTACAAAACCTAAGACTAGCCAGAAAAACCTAAGAGCTACCTTTACTTATTTGATTGTATTTTGGTTAGCACTAAATATTTCCTTTCAATGTGCAATAATCATATTGTACAGTTATGATATTATTAAGATGATGCATAATAATAAGCCCAACTTCCAGGAGATTACTTCATTAAGGACTTTCAGTTTCAGTCTGCCAGGCTGCATCTTGCGTTTAATCCACTGATTTTAGTGGTACTCCTGACCTGTTAAGTGCAGCTTCAGAGCCTCAGTACATCCAATGTTTCCCCCAAAACATTTCTGCATTAAAAACTCTACACCCTTGTCTCGTTAGCCATCATGCAATTTCATAGCAGGCAACAGGGAAACTTAGCATTTTCAAAAGCAGGTTTCTGTCTTGTTGACTGAGATTTTAGTGCTCAGCAATGTGGCATTAAAATTTAGATTACACATCTTTGAAAACAGATCTCTGGCTATTTGACACTATTATTTCCTTTAGTTCATCAGCAGTAGTTTAAAAATTTAATTTAAGAAATGTCTGTATTTTTGTTGTAACTTATTTTTCACACAGGATGGGCATTTTTCACTCCTATGCTAAATTCTGCTTTTTTTTGGCACATGTCTGTTTATATCTCCACACGTTTTACAACTATAATAACCTGATGCTACATTATGAACTGAACTTTTTGGGATTTCTCCATCCAATGCCTTTAGAAAAAACAACTTTAGAAATACTATTGGACTGGAGTCAGAAAATTCCCTTTCTGATCTTAAAAGTCTTATTTATCTCCAAATAGTCCTTAAGAATTCTACTGGTCTCCAAGGTAAAGCTGCCTCAGTCAATGTTCAGCATGGTGCTAGAGGGGGAACTCAATGACAAAGTCAGACCTTTTGGGGGCAGGATGACATCATGATACAAGATGGCACAGTCACAGAATGTACTGGTCCTTCATCTCTGGAATGGAAATTCACATCTCAATAGAGACGATTAGACAAAATTAGTGCACTTATTCCCTCTTTATCTTCTGTGGACATGAAATCAGACCACAAAACCACTTCAGAGAGCCTTGCAACTGGCAGGGTTGAGTCATGAGGAAGCCAGTGTTTGAAAGAGCAGGTCAGGATTGATCAATGAAGGCAGAGCTAGCATACACCAAAGATCTCATACAGCGTTGCCCAATCTGTTTGATCAAGATTACGTATTAGTCCCTTGCTTTCATAACCATAGATATTTTCAGATCTATTGAAAATAGCTGGTAAATATTCGTCTGTGATGCTGGGTAACTGAGGCTTGGCATCACAAAGAATGGAAAGGAGCAACATAACTATCTCATGTCTTGGGAGCAGCTGAAATCATCTGAAGACCATCTTAACAATCTGCTACTAGGATGTGTCATATTCTAAAAACTAAATAATCTCTGTTGAATTGACCACAGATTGTAAGGTTTTATCTATTTCCACCATTTTCATATGTCTTTCTCTTCTTTGATTTGCTTTCTCACCTATTTGCTACGAATATTGCTCTGTGTTTAGACTTCCAGAATCAAATTTTGAAAGCTAATCAGATATGGAAGGATTTGAGTGAAAATCCTTCATGGAAGCCAGATCCTTCATTATCAATGACATAGAACTATAAAATAAATGAAAAAAGCTTACATATTCTGTTTATTTGTCTAAGATGATAATCTGCATTGCCTCAATCATCTGGAAAACAGAGGAGTCTTGAGTAACTTCTGTCTTCAGTGCTAAGCAAATTGACATTTGCAACGTAAGACTTAATGACTGGAATAAATGGAGAAATAAGATAAGATGCACTTTTCGAGACTGTGGCTGTTATGCCCAGAATGAGAGCCCTGCTTAAGGAAAGGGTCAAGTCCTAAACTATTTCTGCTAGTTGACAGCATGAGAAATACTTCTGTAAAACAAGATCTTAGGGTTACATATAGTGAACAAAGACATTACAATTTGGAAAGAAGGCTTCAGAGCAGTACTTTTCTCTTTTTATATCCAAGTATTTTTATTGAGTGAGGTTGAGCCAAAGAAGGTCTTGGGAGAAAAAAAAAATAATTGTAACAATGTAATGGATCTCGGGTACTGTAATGTCTCTTAAAATAATTCAGTGGCAATTTCTGTTAATACATAACCCCCCAAAAAACAAGTGAGACTGCATTTCTCAGCAAAGTTAGGCTTTGGAAGCCAATTCAGATTTTATATGGATGCAAATGTGAAGGGGTACTATTAGAGGTATTCCATTGCTGCACAGCTGAGTTGATATCAGAATCTGGACTAATGGCTTCAGCCCGAAGCTCTCCTTGTAACTAAGGACAGCAGCATTTGATTTTTAATCAGGACAATTTAGCTGTAATATGTTAAAGAGCTTGCAATTCTTTTCAATAGTTAAGTACATTCGTTTAATATCTGATTTTTCTTTATCATATAAAAGGACTCCAAGAGCTTTGGGTTTGTTTTCAAATCCAAATATTGCTTAAAGTAAGTATTAAAATGTTTTTCTACAGTATTATGAACCTAAATAAAATAACATTTGGCCAGGATAAAGAAATAGTATACGATATGAACTCCTAATCAAATTAAACTGAAGAGGCTATCTGCATTGTTCCGTATGAGACAAATTAAGAACTGCATAATGGTGTTTTGAATTCCCCAAAATTGTAGTATTCTGCAAGGGTTTCTAGCTGTGAGAAAACACTTAGTCCTGATGCATGTACTATTCTTTTCAGGGGGAATTAGATCAGATCCTTTGTGACCAATTCTCCTTATTTACACTCTCATACATGGTTTAGCTTTAATGCACTTCATGGTTAAAAGAGAATCAGAAATTCAGCCCAGTCTTGCTTAAATTCTTGATAGACTTTATGGTAACTTAATCCCTTATTTTTTGTTCAGTTACCTAATACAAAGGATGATTTCACTGTCATTAAAGATCACCTCTGTTCTTCCTGGTTTTATATTCTTCTCACTGTTACTTTTCTTCTCATGGAAGTCTCCTTTCTAGTCGTAATGAACACTCAGAACACTTCATTAAGAAAAATGAGGAGTTAAACATTTTCTATTTCCCTAATCAAGACTCTGTCATTATCATCACTGAAAGGCAGAAAAACAGCTGAAGAATGACAGAATTACATGAAAGGTAAAAACGACACTGCCGAATTGATTTTATGATCGCAGTCACTTATAATAATACACTGAATGTTGGCATGGCAATCTAATTGCATACTAAAGCCTGTTGTGTAAATGCAGTTACTAGTTGCATTACATAATGCTGATGCTCAATTGCTTCAGTCACAATTGAGCAAAATATCAACAGAAATTTGGAAAAGTCTCTGTTATTGTGGAATAATTCATACAAGTCATCAGTATGGCAGTGTTCAATTTAATTTGATAATTTTGAAACAGAAAGCCACAGGGATTCAATTCTAGAAGTAAAAATAGCTTAGAAAAAAAATCACGCTTTGCAAATGGAGAAAAGAAAACAAAAGTAGGCTGAATTTTTATTCTATCACTTTTGACAGTATCCTTTTAAAGGAAAGACTAAATTAAATCGTAAAGGCCAAATTCTCTTCTCATTCACATCTCAATAGATCCAGAATAGTCCCAGGAACTTTCATATTAATTTCCATTAAATTGTATCTGCAATATCATAGAGAAAGGCTGATTCCTCTTTGGGTCTCAGACAAGCTACTTTCAGAAAACAGGTATGACAAGAGCAGGACATATTTGAGAGCTCAGAACAATATTTGAATTAAGAATGTGCTCAGTAGACACACTTGATTTCTTCCCATATCACAGATTTCTTATTCTGAAATCTGTATTTCACATAAATGGAGGAGAACAGGTCAGGGAAAATTGATCTGAAGGCTAAATCAAATTTCTCATGCAGTGACCTGCTTGAGGAACAGAAGGAAGGGGAAGAAGGAAGGCTGAGATTGGTGCAATTCAAAGAGCAAAGACATTAAGTGACAGCCCCAAAAAAGCGTCAAAGGTCTTCCAACAGGAGGTATGCCATTCACATCCATCCCACCCTCTGGTGACACCATCTCCCTAGCTGTTTCTGCTTGGTTCACACTGTTTCTGTACTGACTGAAATGGTTCCCACTGTTTCACTGTTATTACTGTTACTATTTTACCTATCCACACTTGTCTCTGCCAGTCTGTTATTCATAATTGCTAGGGCTCCAACCCCACCAGAGAACCCATTTTGCTTTGAATTAGAGCTCATTTGCCTCGGATAGCCATTAGCAGTTTCCGACAGCTGTTTCTGCATGATGGCCAGTGAGACTTTATTGGAGGCCAGGAAGTCTTTCATGGAGATCATCTCGCCCGACAGCCGGCGTCCGTCTGTGTCGCTCTCGTTGACAACATCAGTCTCGATGGAGATGTTCCTCCGGCTGCGCACATTTCCTGGCATTACCACGTTCCTCCGTGAGCGAAATAATTTTCTTTGGCATTTGTGGCAGCACCTGCAGTCCAACTTCTTTAATATCCAGTTTATGGACTGTTTGATGACAATAGAGATCACATTAAATAAGGAATAGATGCAGCACACTCCCATGAGTATGAAGACAAAATTGCCAAAGCGGTAAAGGCCTTGGCTCTCATACTTGATGTTCTGGCTACTGACCAGATCACCGAAACCAATGGTGCTGAAGGCCACGAAGCAGAAGTAAAGTGAGTCAAAGTAACTCCACCCTTCAATTGGTGTGTACATTGCAGAGGCACAGCAGGAAATGATGAGTGATGCTACACATAAAATCAGCATGACATAGTACACGGAGGGCTTCCAGCCTGCCAGGCTGTCTACCTCAGAGGTCCCCGAGCCCCACCGGCTGTTGTGAGGGAGAGCCCCTTTCCTCCTCAGCTGTCTTTCATGGCAGGACTTCATGATGTAGGCTATGACAGTGATCAAGCGCTCCAGGAACAGGTTAAAGAACAAAATGGTCCCTGCACATCCTATAAGGCCGTAAAAGATGAGAAAAATTTTGCCTCCAACGGTGGCTGGGGTGGTCATGCCAAACCCTGGAAGATAAAACAAAACAGTTGAAAAAAATAAACCTGTAGTTTTTGTGTTGGCAGTTTTGTCACATGCAAGACTGAAGAACTGGCAGCAAATCCCTGTGGTACAGCTCAGGCCTGGGAAAAAACCGACACTCTCCCCAGCTGCTGCCCACTTCTGCTTGGCCATGTCCCAGCAGTAAGAGGAAGGAAACTAATGCCAGCATTTCTTCCAGAATCAGAATGAAACAAAAAGCAGAAAAAAATACACTGGAAAGAAGAGTTTAGTGTAGGTCTGAGTTTTGGTCTGGTTGCTAGGCTCACTCTATCCCTCTGTGCCTTGGATCACTTCCAGGCTTTGGGGTTATTACACCCACTTCTTTCTCTCTGATGCTGTTTTGCACCATGGGGTCTGACCCAAGGGTGGCTCTTGCCTTGCAGGGGTCTGTCCCCACCACATCTTTGCAGTGCAAGGTGAAATATTTCTAAGCCTCACTTAGCTCCCTGCCGTAAGCGCGGGTGGCATATCACCCAGCACCCAGCGTCGAACCCTGGTGTCTGTCACCTGTTATCAGCCCTTTTTAAAATCAGCAGTACTGAAGCTTTCCTATTTCTCTGTGTCCCACCACACAGATCAAGTCTGTAGGTGAGTCCTAATGACAGTCTCCACTGGTCTTATTCCCTGTCATGGGATTTCTCAGGACAGACATGCTTCAGTCTTCTCTCAAATCCCTCCCTTACTAAAGCCTACAAACAGTAATTTTGTTTTGGTTAAAACTTTTGATAAGATAATCTTGCTTTAATAAGATATTACCAAAGAACAAAAAGCATATACAGAACATCATTGAGCAATTTGGAGCAATACTCATGATAAATAACTTTGCTGCTGTTTTATTAGGATTAATAAGGGATTACATAACTGATCAATTAAGCCAAAACAATCTTGCTGGGAGAAAAGAAAAATCATTTTGGACAAGAGACACAGTTATTTGCTTCCCTCTCTTTGTAATTGTGAGATGCAAATTATGAAGTAAAGACATTAAGCTCTAGGAAACAAAGGAAATCATATTCGGTGTGATAAGCTTGTGCTTGGAAGACAGACAACTGCAGCGTGAAGAGACCATGTTTCCAACAGCGCTGAACTGCACTCATCTTCCCTTCACTGGCAACCTTCTACCAGCAGAGATTCCTCTCTAACACTGGTCCTGCCTCACATGGTTAAGCAACAACCCCTGCCTTCACCCCTGGGCACAACCCCCTCTGAAGAACAGCCCCAGACAGCCCCAGACATGGGCTTTTGAGAATTGCTGCATCTCAGTCTGCACCCATGGCTAAACCACAGTGTTCAGAGAACCTGCTGGATGCCAGCCTCCTCATCAAATTTCTGTGCTACAGAGAGCTGGACTGCAGCTTTGTGTTGTGGAGAACATCATGGCAAGACACAAGCCACATACAGACAAAACGTTCTTTGTGACAAGAACCTTTTGCCATTGTTCCCCTTGGCACACAAGTATTTCCACTCCTCTTCTACCTTCCCCTTCTGCTCCATGACCTGATCCCAGTTTTGATGCTTATTTTCTGTACAGGCTGGCTTATACGCAAGTCATGACCTCCACCCTGTGGTCAGACATGTATGGACAAGAGGAATCCCTCTCCAACTGGTGAGATCTGTGGGAGGATGTGGGGGCTGCCCCATCCCTGGACCACCCTGTTCATTGAAGAAGAGAAGTGGGTGCTGGGCAAAGATGGACAGTGGGGAGACTCTGGCACAGGGTGAACAGTGTCAAGGACTGGCATGTATCTCTCACAGCACAGGGGAAATGCCCTGGCAAAAGAAATGGCAGTCAAGGGTCACACCTTCCATATAACATTATGCCTTGGCGTTGCTTCCTACAGGCCTCTCTGGGGATCCTGCTGCTGGCTTCATGGCCAGAGCCTGAGCTCCTCAGTTTCATTTGTTTAGTCAGCTGGATTTCGTCTCTGAGCTCAGTTTTGTGTTGGTAAAAACCCACTTTACAAAGGCACCCAAACAGGCATGATGGGAAATGCATGGTGAGCTATAAACCCAAAAGATGCAGAACCCAGAGATGCAGCGAGCCTCTGAGTGTGACTGTCTCTTGTCAGCTCCTCCTCTTCAGGAGGGGCACTCTTTTTACCTCCTGGAGTAAATGTAATTTTGCATTCATTTTTCTATTTACAAATCTCAGCATGCAGCAATCAATACTAACATTTCCACAGAAGCACTGAAATGGAAAACCTGAAAGCAGTATAAAAATATTAATTCAACAAATATTTTCCTTTAAAGACAATTTGTCAAAATTGAGCTATAAGCTTTTAGTCCCAGAAAGAATTTCAGTTCTTAAAGTGCCTTTTATTTCCATGTATTGGGTCACACTATGCCTGGTTTAACTTTGACCATCACTGTGTTACACCTGGGATTATTCTGGGATACTGTATTATAGACTAAGACTTGTTTGTCAGTAAGTACATATTTTTCCAGATGGACTCCTGGGGTGTTTGAAATATTCATAAATCCAAATAAATTTGGTGAATTGTTTCAGCCAAGAAATGAAGGAGGGCAAAATTGTAAAAGGCTGAAAGAGTTGAAATGAAATTAAATCTTTTCTTTTGGCATTATTATGACAAAACTTTTCATTTCAAAATATTGATCACCTTTTGGTTTAAAAAAAATCAGTTTGAAATAAAAAGAATGGAAAAAATCAATTGAAAAGTGGGAGTTTTAAAAGCTTCATTATCTTGAAGTGGAATGCAGTGTTTCACTAATGGTCAAATTATTTCTTTAGAGGCTTCCATGAATAGGTTTGTGAAAAAGCTTTTTGGATGTCCACATACACTGCTATTTTTGTGAGAGTTGACTTCCCTCTGCAAAAGTTGTATCACCTTTTTGATTGTCCTGGCTAATTAATTATATTCTTGTTCACACTTTCCTAATGTGCCTCTATCGAAGACAGACTTACTAGCCTATGGTTCCCAGGAACATCTTTGCAGCTTTTCTACAAATTGTTGCTACATTTGCTATCTTTTCTTCTCCCTGCACCAAAACTGACCTTAGGTTATAAACCACACTTAGTTAAGCAGCAGTTTCATTTTGAGTTCTTTTATAAGTCCTGCATGAAAAAACTCAGTCCTGACAGTTTGAAAGAGATTACTCAAATATGAGAAATAGAGGTGAAACCAACAGTCAAGTATATAGAAGGCAAATGACTTAGTGAGCAATTAGAACATCGGTCTGATCCATAAAGCATAACAGTGAAAGAGCAAGAAGTTAATTTGCAGACTGAGAAGCAAATACAAAATGAAATTATGAAATCATTTAAAAGAGGAAATAAAAGCAGTGGCTGACACGTGGAGACGATCTGAAAATACACAATTCCTTCTTGTGTGAAGAAGTAAAACCAGGAATAAAACCTGTGTGAAGAAATAAAACCTCAATAGCAGAGGAAAATGCTATTGAGTTTTCTTATGGTATGAGAGAATGCTGATGAAATGTAGTAAACTTTATCTTACAAGTTGGGTGACATTTCTTGAAAAAGAGTTATTTCAAGTAGAAATTGAGATTATAATTAATCAAGTGGGAAACAGATCTTTCTGAGTCAGAAAAATTGAGTGTTTTTAAGGAACTGAAAAGTGTTTCAGTTGATTTATCAGATACACTTGCAGATACGGCACTATATTAGCACCATTAATAGATATGCATGACAAATCCTAACTTTACCAGCCCAGCAATGAAGAACACCTTCTTAGTAAAAATTTCAGATTTCTACTCTGAAATCAGTAAGATACTGATCTGCCTGTGTCCCATGATCCACCGACTACTATAAACTGGTGTTATCTTTCCTAATACTCAGCTGAACTGAGCAACCTCATTCCTTGTAGCTTCAATTTTCCTTCAACTATCGTGGTCTGATTTTTTTCATATACTGCTTAAGCAAGAATTCATAATTGTTTGCTGAATATTCATACTAATTCTGAATTTCTCTGTAGCAGAGCTACAGAAGTTGGAAGGAATTTAAACTCCAAATAGAATCAGTAGAAGTTTTCTAAAGCACTGCATACCTCCTACACAAAACAATTTTGTACATTTTGTCTTGGCAGCAAAACTTACATTGTGAAGGTTGTTACTGCAAAGTGCTCTAATATCCCCCTCTGGATCCACATTCCAGGAGGATACAGGTTACTTATACAAAAGAAAAATTAAAAAGTGCAAACACATCAATAGTATAATATAATCATGCTTCATGATTCCCGAAGCAAGTGCTGGGTATAACCAAAGAAAAGCAAGCAGCTGTAATTCTTATCAATAGACAGTTTGATAAGAATGGGTGAGGTCCAACAGGAAGTTCTAAAGCAGAATCCTCTGACAGAAGATAAATATTAAATAACATTAAGTAAATAATTTATCTCAATCTAACAGGAACATGGCTATATTGAAAGTTAACAAGAGGAAACAGGCATCAATTTTCTATGATTAATCTACTCTACATGAAACCCTAGGTTCTCTTCTCTCCTCAATACCCTGATTTATCAATCTCTGAAAATCTGGAAAAGCTGAATTAAAACAAGCCCCAGACTCCCAGAACAACAAGGCTGTGCAGGAGTCCCACAGAGACATTCTTGCTCTGCCCAGGTCTCCCAGCCCCATCGCACCCCATTCCCCAGACACAGCCAAGGAGAACAGCCCAGAGGACTCGGCCCACCCACCTCCTGGCACGTTGCGCACACAACATACACCCTCAGGGAATCCAGCCACCTACTCCAGGCCAATATTAGGTCATTTCATCTTTTCTTTTGTAAACTACTCCAGCGCTCCCGACTGCTGTAAGTGTTTCAAGTAATTCAGATCAACGCTGGATCATTACTTACACTCATCTCCCTCTGCCTGTTGACACACGGTTTGGCATGTGCTTTAATTCTGCATGTCCTGACATTCACAGGTTACATTAATTAAACCTTCAGTTTTCATTTCCTGGTACGCTTGACACCATGAAAGAGTATGAGAAACAGTTCATCAATCCTAATCCCTCCTGAATGAAGCCTGGAGCACCAAATATAACGTGTGTGTAGGAAGACTAGGACAGACATATAGATTTTACAGTTAATTCTGGATCATGATACTGGGTCTTTCTATTGTTCTGCAAAATATATCTCTTTTCTGAGAGGTTTCATTTCCTTTTGAATGTGTGCAGCTTGCTGCTCCTGCCTTTCCCACAAAGAGGAAGTGGGCAGAAAGAGGAGGTAACACTGTAGCAACAATAATGAATCATTGTGATGTTAGAAATATAAATATCATCATGAAACAACTCTCCAGTTTAGCCTACGGTCAGAGCAATTTGTGATGTTTTGTCTGTATTCCTAATGCATTTTCTATTTATTTGATTAACTCTTTTCCTTGTTTTTCTCTATCAATCAGCTCTACTTCAGTCATGACTCACTGGGGAAATGATGAATTTCACCAGTGGAACGGTCACTGGCAAATGATTGAGGATCATGCCAGGTGTGAACCAAGCTAAAGAGGACCAAGACTTTGAACTACAGTGAAAGATTATCAAGAAAATGGTCATTAGGAAAAAGTAATATAGACAGACACCTGCAAAGATGCTGACCCGCCCTCCCTCAGACACATTCTGCACTGAACTATCAATGTAAGGGTATTTTGTGCTTCTAAAGAGAGGCAGAAGAAACAACTCTAAGAGACTTCAAAGCAAAACTCTAAGTAGTTCAAAGACTTTACTGAGAAAATGTCCTGTACTGCACACTGTTCCTACAGCGTGCAGACACTAATAATTTGGCAAAATCCACTTCTGCCATAGTAGCCTACTCAAGTGCTCTCTGAGCAGAATAAGTAATTGTCACCTGTAGGAACTCTTCTAGGAATAGCTAAAGCACTCTCAAATGATGCCACATTGCTCCCCTTATGACACTCCTGTGCCAGCAAGCTTGTAATTGAGTCCTGCTCTAGAAAGGAATGAGGACATTAAGTCCTTCGTCCCAGGAAGAGAAGAAAAAGACACATTTCTGTGGGAGTCTGACTGTGTGAGAGGACACATCCATGGAAGCAGGCACGGTGTTGTCTCAGGTACCTGACAGCAGTAAACTTGGACTTAGGTCCAATTTCTGATATGAAAAATAATGTCTAGTGTGGTTCATTTTGCTAAGTGTATGCACACACAAACACACACGCATGTACACATCTCTGAGTTCCCATCAGTGGAAACTCAGCATTTGAGCATCTGTGTGGCTGGCTGGTGAGACATATGTCCATATATGTTGTCACAACCATTCAACATCTTGTCCTTCTCTCTGAAAAAGAGGGGAGAATAAGCTAGCCATGTCCTGAAACTCTCCTTTACTGCAACAATTATTTGACACAATAATATTTTATTTGGGACAGCCTGGTGTGTGGTAGCATTTATTTCATTGGTAACGCTATTTTCTTGTGCAGATGGCCATGTATGTGGTAGAGAACCTTTGGTGGAGTACACCAGAAAGGCAGGGATATATGGCTATTACAGAGCTCCTTTGTGGTATATGCTCTTCTGTTCCCAGATGTGTCTGCCCGAACGAGCTCTGTATCTCCTGCCCCGGCATCCCAAGCACTCTGGGAAGAAAAAAAGCTGGAAATGCCTCCAGGGCTATTAAAGCCAAGATGTATCAGCAGATACACAGCTATGCTGAATGACTGGCTGCTTGGTGACCTGGGACCCTGCCTTGAGTGATGGTGCTGCTGCTTCCCTTCTGCGCATGTCTGCACCTGCAATGTCATGCTCAGGCTGAGAGAGATGTAACCTTCTGCAGAGCTCCTAGTACGGTTAAGTCCATTCCTAAAGGGCAATACTGATGTTGAAACTAGTGAACTAATGATATCAGATGTTCTGATGAACCAGTATAGTAACCCAGGTACAACCTACACTTTCTCATATATATTGAGATTTTTTTTCCCTCTCTAATTTGTCTGGGGAGTCATCAAACCTGGCAGACAGGACTCTTGTGCTGTTTCAATGAGGCCAAAGGACAAGAGGGAGATACTGCTTCAAGGACTGCACAAGTCCTGTGCTCAGTCTGTGCCATCAGGGAGATACAAGACTTGTGTAAGAGAGAACGTTTCTTTGCCTCTGAGAAGAGCTTTCTGTAAACCCAGTCTTGGAACATGGATGAAAGTTAGTGTCATGCCGAGCGCATGAATGGGAATTTGAGAGTGGAAAAAGCAAACTCTTGGGCTTTGGTTTGGTTTGGTTTGGAGAGCGTAAGAAAAGCTGGTTTTGTGTTAGTGTATGTGAGGCTATGTCTGCATTTAACACAGCGAAGGTCAGCTCATAGTAACTGTTCAAACCTGCCCGGAGAGCTGGATACCTGTTACTGCCTTTCTCTCATTTCACATACACAAGCTGCATGTTCTGCCTTGAACAGAAACCTAACTTTAAAAAAGCTTCCAATGTTAAGAAATCTAAAAGACATAAGTAAATAATAAAAAGAAATGCTAGAGGAACAACTTTGAATGAAAAATATAATAAAAATTCAATTTTAATAGACATCTTTATGGCTCTGTTGATACCTCTGTTACAATGTCTGTGTAGCCCTTAAATAATACATGACCCTTTGGGGGAGATAGTCTCTGTAATTTTCATTATTGTAAGTTTTTCACATAGTATTATTTATGGAAACCTTGCCATTCTGCTTTATATAATTAAGGTTATATTTTATTTAAGGTTCATTCCAGGTCTTGTGTAAGAAACATACAAACCCTTGTTACAGCTCCTGTGCTATCATAAATTCCATGTATAAATATTTTACACCTACCTTCTGCTTTCCCTTTATAATTTTTACATAGTTTTTGAGGCCTGAGGTACTATGCTCCGTGCCTTTCCACCACCCCTACATAAATTTGTAAGTTTGTACACCTTTTGTATTACTATAGGGATAGAACAGGGCTCAAACACTCAGTTTTGAAAAGACATTATTATTATTTGCAAACCTTTTTGTGACTTGTTGAACAGTCATTTAAAGGTTTGTGTAGGTTTTATTTAGTCTTAAAACATAGAAACATTTATCTAATTAAATAATCTGAATGTTATTAACACATTGGTATTTAATATTTAATTAAACATTGATTTTAGTATGTCATATGGAAAGGTATTTGAGCCCTATATATGGGTGCAACACCGCATCTGGTCGAGCCTGAACACACATCAAAGCCAGCCATCAACAGCTTGGCTGGCTCTGAAAAACAGAGCAACATCGGTAGTTCTGCTGGAGCTGCAGGAGTGGTTGAGTGCTCGATTATATCTATGCCACCACTTCCCAGCCCCTGGGAAAGCAGTATGGGTTCAGTCCCCGTGGCCATTTGCAAATGCGCTGCCAGCACCAGCTTTCACCTCTCTCTTCCATACAAACACGCTGATGGTGACACCAAGGTCAGCTTTGACGGCGCTCAGAGCCCTCTTTGGGTGTAAACTTGGCCCAAAGACAACCTGAAACCCTGTGCCAAAATGTTTTTAGCAGCTGATACCTTGGTATGGATAATAATGACGACTGTTGGTTCTGTGGTCAAGTAGCATCAACTACAATTCAGCAAGTGAAGCTGTTAGTGCTCCTGTCCCCCTGTCTCAGGCCTCTGGCAGAGGCTGCAGCCCTAAGGCCGCTGTCTGAGCCTATTGGGAACCAGCTTTTTGCTATTTCTTTTGGGAGAAATGGAAGCCCTACATTTTACAATAAAAAAATAAAGTCTATTTGATGTCTCTGTAAAAGAAAGATGCAAAAGCAGTAGTGTTTGTCTTGTTCAAAGTAAGTAAGTTAAAAATTATAAGATTGCTACGTGCTGGAGGGATGCCCAGCCTGTGTCTCGAGGAGAGGGTGTACCTATCCATCCAGCCCAACTGCACCAAAGCCAGAGGACTCATCTGACCCTGCCACTAACCCAGCGCATCACTCCTCTCCCTGGGGTGGGCACCACATGCCTTGCAGAGCCTGGCAAAACTGCCATAAATAGGTGTAACTCAAGTTCAACCACAGCAAAGTGGCAGACACCCCATGTGCATCAGCAGATTGTTAAACACTATCTGGTTTTCTCTAAACTATTATCACTGCAATATCCTAAACTCCAAGCTATAGGCAAATTTAGCACGTGAACAATGAGGAAATATGGTAGAATGAACTGATCCTTTCCATAGTTAAAAAAATGCCATGGCTGAGGAGGCATTTTATGCAACACAGTAAAAAATTAGCAGTATCACCAGCTCCATTCCTGTTAAAACAACCACCATAAAAATAAAATAAATCAAAATTTTAATCACAAGAGAAATATTTTCAGTTTAAAGCCAAAGGCATACGCTTTTAAATTTAAGGTGATTGAGAAACGCAGTAACAGTCTGAGCTGCAATGTATGTTTGGTTAATATTTAGCACCAAAAAAGAGTCTCTGTAAAGACATATTTATAGGAAAAAAGTGCTTTAAAATATTGGCCTTCTTTTACTGATCCCAGAAGAGTACGTTCAGAAGACAGGTATATACTGCATACTCTGTACATGCAGTGTATATACACTGTAGTGTTTGGGATGTGTGAAGAATCAAAACCAGACCTCAAGATCTTGAAGTATGACTGAAAGAAGGGATTGAAAAATATTTGTCTCAGTTCCTTATAGCTGAAGGAACTTATGTATTCATATACATGCAAAACTGAAAGATTTATCTAATTATATGTCATACAAGCACGCATGTATATGATGAATACATATACATGTATATAAACGTTTTTTCTGTTGAATAGTCTACCTTACTAACAATAAGCAGTAACTTCAAGCCATAATTCATCTTGGTATGATAATACCTTGTCTGAATCTTGAATGTAATTAACACTGTTTAAAGGGTTTGTTTTCAGTCAGTCAGTCTGTGTAAACATAATAACTTCAGCTATTAAGGAACAGGAACATAATGTTGTGTACTGATTAAGCTATAGGTTCATCTACACGAAAGTTTTCCTTTTAGAGAGCACAAATCTGCCTCTATTTTAAGAGTTGTCAAAGGTTAGTTTAAATTTGCTTATTGTGAATTTTATTCTTGGCATATACAGCTTTCCTCTGGAGCAAAACTTTACGGTTTCTTCTCATTAGGGGTAAACCTATGGGAAATTAGGCAGGTTTTTTCGTTTCCCCTAGTGGAAAAAAACAAGTGAGAAAATGTCATGTCTGTTTGAATCTTCTTGGTAACATGAGCCTGGGGAAACGCTGTTAGTGGCATTTTAGTGCAGGGGATTTTTTACAATCAAAGCTCTTCCCCGGCTGTAAATACCAACACAATCAGGGCAATTTTTTGCAACAGTGTCACTTATGGTTCAACTAAAGCAGAAAGATCTCAGCTGTGAGTGTTAAGCTCAAGAAAGCCCAGCATTACAGGCTGGAAGGAAGCTGGACACAGATAAGGAAAACTGGGTTTTGGTAACATGAAGAAATAGTACATGTGCATGTGTGTTTGTGTGTGATTACCTTTTCCTAATCAATTTCAAGCCTTATCTTGATGGCAGAGAGGAAGGTTGGGAGCCATCACTACCAGAACCACCACACGGCAAGGGCCTCAGCACTGCTACCTCACTGCTGTGGAAAACCTCACCAGAAAATAAGGTTAGCCTGATGCTTGGGTACATCAAACTGAAGGACAGATCAAAGGAGTATAGCATAAAAAGCAGCACAAACACAGCTTTAGTTCCTTGGAGACTAATAGACAGCCCTAAAATGCTAAGAATAAAGACAAAAAATTCACAGTTCCCAACCAGGTGCTGCAGGGACTGCAAATGTAAAGCAAGGGCCATGAGCATACACTGCACAGAAAAGGCTGTTGGTATGGTATGTAGCGAGGTTTTTGAAACAGTCTGTATAAAAGCAGAAGCAAATATTAACATTGTGATTAAAATGACAAAAACTGGCAGACAATGCTGACAGCAAACATTATCAGAGATGTCAGTGAATATTTATCACTGCAGAACTGGTGATGGAGAACTGACAATTCTGTGAGTGCTTGCAATAATGAACTTGAACACCTGTTTTATCACCTTCGAATTTCTTATCCATTAATCTGTGTCTCAAAAGCTGGGAGTTATGAAGGGGGCAAAGGAGACTCCTCACCCTTTTTGACATTTTGAAAGCAAAAACTTATGCTGGGAGGGCTGACAGATAGACACTTGGGAATAAAACCTGAAATTGTGAAGTAATCATAGAATCACAGAACGGTTTGGGTTGGAAAGGACCTTTAAAGATCATCTTGTCCAATCCCCTTGATATGGGCAGTGTCCTCTTTCACTAGATCGGGTTGCTCAACGTGAATAACATCAGGCTACTCCAAAGAACACATCACCTACAAAAGCGTTACTGCCACCAGGTGCAAAAATGTCAAGACAAACTTAGGACACCATAGAGAAGAAGGAAAAACAACAACAAACAAATCAAGTAAGTTTGACAAAAATAGAGAGCACAATGAATTTTGGCTTAGAGAAGAGAGTAAGTCGTTGTCATAACAATGTGCTGGCTTCTATCCACACAATGACAAGGTGTATAGCTTTGTTTTTGAAATGTCTGGCTTTTTCAAAAGGCAAGGACTTGCTAAGTCACTGGCTCATGGATGTCCTACATGTAATGCAGTTGCCTCTTCCTGTGAAGCCAGAGATGCTCTTTTAATGACAGGTTTAGTGGCATATGTCTGTAAAATAAGCCCAAGTTCAGTGACCCAGCCTACTGATACAATTTTACAGGTCCAAACAGTTACATAAAAAGGGACCAATATGTAAAATAAGACAGGAGGTTCACACTCCACTACTCCAAATCTTCAAATCCTCTGCAGCAACTTTGGCTTGCTGACAAAGTATTGTGCCATTACAAATGTTAAAAAAATCACAACACAATACCTACTGCAAGGATTGATTCTCTTCTTACCTATTTGCATGATGACCAATCCTGCTCTCTTTTGCATCAAGCATACTCAAAATCTCTGCATCAGCTGCCTTACCCACGCAAACAAGAACCAGACAAGCATGCAGGGGAGGTTAGAATTGAATGACATGACAGGGAATTGTTAAAGAGTGGTCAAAAGCTACAACGCTGGGCATTTTCTAATATAACTGGGCAAGTGATGTACTGAGGACATTCCAAAATCAGAGGATGGCTGAGGTGAGACTGGCCAGTCCACCTGCCCTGCTTGGAGCAGGGCCTGCCAATGCAGAGCAGATGTCCATAGGACAGCAATTCATCTAGAGGGTAAAAGGGATGACAGGATTTTCAGTCAAATATTTATCATACTTCCATGATGTCTGGAAACAGAGATGTTCATATATGCAAAGACAGAAATGAAGTGAATCCTTTCAGAAGTGAAATTGTGAAACTACTTCTGAAACATTTTTGATTAAAAGTTAAATGCCCAAACACGTTTGAGATCCCCAGAAACTCTTTATTTGCTTTCTCTCTACTTTATGAGATTTCTCTCTGTAAATTTGTTGAATGAATTAACAGCTTTTGTTTTTTCGCAAATACTGCACTGTTGTTGGAAATATAAGCCATTACACAGGGGCTCTCACCTCTGCCCGCAGGCATCTGCTGCTACCTGGCCCAACAAAGGAGATGCCTCCCAGAATTCAGGAGAAATGAGTTCTTCTCTGAGAGATTACTTGAAGAGATGACAATCACTGAGTTGAAATCATAAGGCTGAAAAATATAAGGGTAAAAACTTTTGGGAGAAATGCCTGGCTGAACTTTAAAGACATTACATGGACTTTGGAGTGCAACATACGAACTCTATCGAAGTCTGAAAGATCTAACCTGGGCTATGTCCTGGCCTTTGTGCCAAGAAACAGTCACTTAAGAAAGGCGCATCATTTCAAACATTGGTGTTAAATGAAGGAAATAATACATTTTTAAAAGCACAAAGAGAAATTTATCACAAGAATAATACTAGAGATTTCAGATTATTTTGGAAGATAGCTTTTCCCAGTCTTTTGGAAGCTGTTGAGCCTGGAAGTGGAGAGGTTTGGCTGTTGGCAGCTTGTGTACAACATCCTGCTTTGTAAATGCCTTTTTCACAGATGTGTCATGGTTCACTTGACACTGTTATTGCTGATCAGTTAAATAACTACATTTAACGAACATTATTTTTCACATTCTGCTTATGAAAATGGTGAAGCTGAGGAAGCTTTTACTACATATGTTTATCCCAGGAACTGAAGCATCACCTATTTAATTCATAATGTATTCTGCCAGGGGAAGAAGAAATGCCAGGGGAATGAATAACTCTGAAGACAATATACTTGGTTCATTTTAAAACCCTTGACAAAATGACAAAGTAAAGTCCTGGCTCTTTCTAGGAGTATTGGAAGATGTCACCTGTACTGACAACAGGTTTAAATGCTTCTAACCTCATCATTTACAGCGCTTATTCCCCACCTGATCAGCACTTTTTACTCTGGAAAACAAGTGCATAATTAAATAATAGGACTTCTCAGGACTATAAGTGACCAGTGCCATGGCTAACTGTGTGAAAATAAATCTGAAAGTTTTGAGGTCATTTATCAAGACCTTTCTGCACTAAAAGGACACCATGCTGTCTTTCTTTATAATGGCTTCCTGAAAGCCATGTCCAAACTGGCTTGCCATACATGAAAAGGAAATGGTGTTTTGATACAGCATATAATGGGCATGCTGAAAAATGGGTGCAAATGCCCGTGTCATAAAGGAATCTCTTTTAAAATAAAAAGCCTGTCAGTGAAGTATTTGTAGAGAAAGAGTTTATGAGACTTCCATTAGAGGCACATTTTCTTCTGCAAACAAGACTTGTGAACTACATTGAAAAAAAAAAAGAAATTTTTTTTTTTCACCCAGACAGGAGCTGAAGATATTAATGGTTTCGAGATCACAGCAACTTTCTTAACAGATAGAAAAATAAGTGACATTCTCCAAAGGACAGTTTTAAAAGAATGGGAAAAGATTAAGCTTTTATGTTGTTGTGTTTTCAAAAAATTCTCAATATATATGTTGCAGAATGATGTAACCAGAGAAAAATTAAACCTGTTCAACAGAATAGGCAGAATAACTGCCAAACTCCCACAAGTGTAAAATAGGAGAAAAAAACCCCAAACAAACCAAAACACACCAGGCTGTTTTAGGAGTATAGTATGATTTGAATATGTACTAACATTGAAATGATGAACAACCAGATTAGCTGGTCCAATACAAAAATATTTTGTGAAATAACGGAGGGGAACTGTAGACCAAAATCTGGTTAGTAATTACTCCAGTGCACTCGACTTCATTGAGACTATTAGAGCTCCTGGGGTGCTGATACTTTAATGAAAACTATGGTTGACCTATTTGATCAATAGTTGCTGTATTTTGCTGTGTGCTGAGTGCTGCTGCCTGCCAGTATCTCCGGGATCACCTGAAAATCTGTACCATGCACACTGGATGTGACCAAAAAACCCCACTGCCTCTTTCTCTCTGGCCTCCTAGAAAGTGAAAATTGGCTAAAATACTTTTTGCTCAGTATCTATATATTATTTTGTATTTTACAGATATGATTTTAAAATTTGACATTGAATAAAACTTTCCTTTAAGAAATGTTACAATGAATGTTTCCTTAGAAGTGCTTAAAGCAAAACTGACCCCAAAAAAAAACCTGCCACCAGCTGCCTTGCAGTCCCAAGAGCAATGTTTTACTTAGAAACATGACAGTTGTTACATTCTTTACAAGATGCATGTCTGGGCTTGCTAAAACATGTTTTTAGATAACCTTGACATGTTTATGGCTTTATGATTTATCTTTTTAAAAATCATAGACTCATAGAATCATAGAATGGTTGCAGCTGGAAAAGACCTTAAGATCATTTAGTTCTAACCCCCGTGCCATGGGCAGAGACACCCTCCACTAGACCAGGTTGCTCGAAGCCCCATCTACCTTGCCTTGAACACTTCCAGGAATGGAGCATTCACAACTTCTTTGGTGACCTGTTCCACAGTGCCTCACCAGCCTGTTCCAGTGCCTCATCAACATGCACCACTAAAAGTCCTCTTTAACAGAAGCACTGGAATAATAAGCTTTAAGTATATTCAAATGATAAATCTTTCTGGTTGACGTTAGGAAAAAAGCATCCAATGCTGCCTATAAGGAAGAGGTGTTTTAAGTATCCAGTGCAAAATATAACATAAAAACCACTCTTACTTGAATATTTAATGATTATTCTGGAACAGTATACGCGTTCCAGAATAGTCATTAATAGACTATATAATAGTCTTTTCAGGGAAAGAGGAATGAAGTTGTCCTGATGAGTGAACAGCAAGCTATATCCTATCCATTTCTGTGAATGTGCACTGATGGATGAATCCAAGGACATTAAGACACCCTGCCACCCCAAAGAAATTTTCTTTTGCATAAGATCTGTTAATTGCCATGCAACAGTGATGGCAAGGTGTCATCAGACAGAAGATCTGAATACATTAACATAAGTGTTGGCTAGCAACGGCAGCTGTTTCATATGAGTGTTACAGTTGGTTCATGTTCTCTTCCTTCTATCTTCTGACCTCATATTGTGGTTTTGAGTATCAGGATCTTTTCAACATCGACTTAAAAGCCTCACAACTGACAGCACAATGTTTAAAGCTGAAGATGTTTTAGCAGAATTTCTACTGAAGACATAAGTGTCAAAAACCCTGACACCTAGCTTAGAGAATTACCTCAAGAATTGTACCACTGGGAACTGATCCAGCTGCTTGAACATTTGTATGTCATTACCCTATAAAGCATGCAGTATTGATCAGTGAGCAAGGCCTAGCAGTATCTTCACCTTTTTCCCAGAAGTAGGGTGCAGCCTACTAAACCAAATGTAGTTTACCACATTTGGTTAGATCTTCACTAACTGAGCAGATGAGCTGACGGGAAATCATATCAAGTTCCACGTCCATGTCATTAGTAAACTTGTCTTGAAAAACACTTGGCTGTTGCTCATGTATCTCAGAAACTCTATTTGTTTCAGTTTGGCAGTGAGTTTTAATTATTTCTGAAATCCTGTTTCCTATTACCCACCTCTGCTGTTCTGTATGACCAGATATATTTATAAAATAAACCAACAGAACATTGTTAGGTGAAGTACTGATGTTGAAGTTAAGCATCAGTTTTTGCATGAGCAGTAGAGGCCACAGAAAATTTCCAAAAAGCAATGCCAATATTCCTTTTAAAACCATGTAATTTATGCAATTCCCAGGAATAAAAATGTCGATCAGGATTCCTGATCAGCCTCTGTGATGTTAGGAGGGAAATTACCTACTCGTACTTGATGCTAGTCTGACAGACAACAGACTGGAGCACAATCAATTTGAAACTGGCACACCTTTTAGAGTCACAGGGCAAAACCACATGGGTGCCAAACGGTTTTCTTTTATCCAGGAAGTTCCTTCTTTTGCCCAGGAATCCTCTCAGACTTTCCTTAATGGCAGTTATGACATCTTAAAAATTCAGAAAAAATAGGGTGTCACCATCCTATTAGCTCCGACCCTTCATGTTGGTCAAAAAGGATTGGGCAAAGCGACACGCTACATCTTTGGCTGTTTTGGAGATGCTGTTTTTTACATGGTTATCACACTCAAAGAGCTATAACATTGAAAGGAGGCATTGAATATTCCCATCAAACACACTGATTCCAGGTAGCGTGGGGAGGATGTGCTCAGCCTTTACTTTGCAATAGTTCTCCATTTTTAGGATGTGGAGTCTTTGGGTTTTAAAATCCTAGTGCACTGCATGAACTTTGCTACAGCAAATGGAGATTTGTCTGTTCTACTCTTTTCTGAATGACAATCATGTTGGGGCTGTGTTTATTTACAGATGCAAAGCAGTTTGCCATAAGAGTTTGCATGCAGTCTGGTAATGTATTTATTCTTTATTCTTTAGATGGGGAGGTAATGCAGTAGGATATGAAAAAAATCCTCCACAAGTGGTTGTTACTTGATTACATACAGAAACAGTTAAAATCTGTATTCATTTTTACTGAAAACATTGGATAATCCCAATGAATAAAATCAACAAATAATACTAAACTATCAGCTAATAATCGACTATGTAAAAAGCATCAAAGGACTGAAATCTAACATCAGGATCTCTGGGTTTTATTTCATAAATATAATAATGCAAAATTGAGAGGTTTCCAACAACTGTTGTGTCTATTGGATCATCTAAAGTAACTAAGAGGCACTTTCAAATGGTCTTTTCTTCTCAGCTGGAACATTTTAATCCCTGTCTTTTTTCTGGGCTAAGTAATTCCTCAGTCAGAAACAAGAACTGTTTTATAATCTTTATAGCTGTATTCAGGTCTGAATCTCTTGCTTAAGATATCACTCATGGTGAATAGTTCAGCAGTAAAAATGTGCTCACAATCCTTGCAAAGCTGCCTTTGATTATAGGAAGAAGTCTCAAATGACATGCCTTTGAAAATGGGTTACAGACAGGATAAACTGTCCTCACAGACCCCTTCCATGCTCTCAGAAAACACGCAGGGAAATGTCAGTACATATGTGACAAGTGTTTGAGAAATTTTATGTTAAAAATCTTCAAACACCAACAAAATGTTTCTTAGCAAATGCTGCTGTGGATCAGAAAATGCTTCCATGTCCTAGATGTTAAGTTTCATTTCGTTTCTATGATTGATAAGGCAAAAACTTTCAACAAATTGCTTCACAAGTTATTAAAAATGTCCTCTTTCTGTTTAAAATTTATGGTATATGTGTCTTAAAAGGTTTTGAAGAACATGTGTTCTTCAACAACTCTTCTGTCTTTCAGACCTAAGAACTGAGTGACTAGAATTCCACTCATGGTTTCAAACTGTTTGGTGACCTGCCGCCATTGCTGCCTACCACTGGAACTCCTTGTCTGAACCACTTTTCTTTTTAAGAGTGTTTCTGCTGGTGGTTACAGTGGAAACCTCCTGGCTTGGAAACTAGGTTGTTATCTGCCTACTGTTATAGTAAGCACTTTTTGGCTGCTTGTAAAAACACCCAACATCCGCTACTTCAAAATTCTCACTCCATCTGAGGAATGAGACATTACCTTTAGAAATGCTTTCTGTATAAATTTATCTGAATCTGAAACGTCGTCAACTAGTGAAGACATACTGGTTACACAGATTATAAAAATATTAAATAATACAAACAAAAATTATTTAATGAGGTGATAATATATAATGTTTTACAGCTTACTGATGAAAGCAACTCCCTTCCAAACTATGGTGATACGGTGTTTGAGATGATTTTTGTATCATTTATTTCATACTTTGAGTGTCCTTTTAATCAACCCTGTCAGGCATGACCAGCAATGGAGGGTGAACAATATATTGACTTCTGCAGAACTGCCAGTATGTAGTTTCTGAAAGGCTACTGAGAATGAAGAGAAGAAACAATGCTAAATCACAGCTTCTGCTTTTTCATGTAGTTGATCAATCACTCTCCCAGCTGCATGATGCCTTTCACTTTTAGCTCCTTTTGCTGTTTGTTATGTATTTGACAGCAGAAGTTATCAGCTATACTGACAAAAAAATGTACACTGAAATTTGATAACCATTTATCCCAGTGGCAGTGGCAGAAGAAGCAGCTCTTGCCCACTTAACCCTGGTGTTGGCTTTCTTGTCATGCCGGTGCAATTGTCTATGGCCGCATATTGATTCAGAGGAGAGATTAAAAATAACTCTTTTGTCAGAGTATTTTTAACCAGATGAGTTCCCTGATCCAGCTAATTACACACCCCACAAGAAGCAGGTAGGTGGGAAGGCGGAGGTGGTTCTGGGTGTTTGATGTGGAAGGGATTTGGGGCTACAGGGTGCAGCACTGACTCTGAAGAAAGATACGCAACATTAAGGATGTGGTGTTTCCACCAGACCAGCTCCTAGTAAGCGATTCATCAAATGCTTTTAGTTTTGGATCTGTTTCCTCTCATTCCTGGAAACTTGTTTTCTGAAGGTATGTTTCCTTCTGTCCCTGCTCACCAGGGGAGGCTTGGAGAGCTGAGCTATTCCAGTGCTGCTGCTGGCGCTGGCAGAGCTCCCCTCGGGAGGACTGGAGAGGGAGCACCAGGGGCCTTTTCAAATGGGTGTTGCTATGGGCAACTGTGTATAGGAGAACGTAGGCAGAGGCAAAGAAAGCCAGGGGGATGCAGTAGAAAGAACAGCCCAGCAGGAACAGCTCTCAGAGCGGGTATAAATGCTGATAAAATGGCAACTCAAGCAGACTGCCAGCAATTGGAAAAAATCACAGCCAATGCACCAATGGGCTAGAAATTACCACTCTTGGCAACAGATGTGAGTTCCATGCTTCCTAAAACGAGGGTGCAGAAACGCCTGCTCCTCTGAGGAGAGGAAGCAGATGGAGAGTTGCAGAGACTCAACAAAGCAGCCAGCTCTGCACCTTCCTCTGCTGTCTTCTCTCCTCTCGTGCAAGATGAGGAGAAGCTGACATCTGCGGAGGGAGAGTTGTCAATCATGATCAATTTACTACTTCCTCTACATCTAGCTAGGCACATTTTTTTTTTTTTCATTTTACTTTGGAACCATCGGGGAAATGCATGGTTAGCTTCTCTAAAGGCACTTGCAGTGCGTCTGACTGGCATTTGTACAAGCCAGACTAATTTGAGCAGTTTAGCTGTCCAGAAAAACAGCAACTAACCTTCTCTGCAACCCTCCTTTGAAGAAAGTTCATTCTTTCTACTAGCACAGAAAGTAGCAGAAACAGCCATTATACACCTCAGCTTAGAAGTTGACTTTCACCTCCAGTTGCTTTGCACTTGCATTTAGGAGTCCAAGATGGACAACTCCGTGCATACCATCATCCCTCAGCTTTGGTAACTTTCCCATGACTGTTCAGCACTGAGCCAGAAAGCACTGTGAAAACAAGATATCAGGTATGTCAATGCTACTGCTGGAAATCCAAGACAGAACTGTTTCTCCTCTGAATCCTCCAGTTTGCCTTCCCCTACTGCCCTGTTTCACCCTTGGATACTGGCAGGGAGCCAGGAGTGCAATACTGCAACTTCCATCACAAAGGCCACCTGGACAATCAAGTAATTGATTTTTCTTAATTCAATATTCCAGCCTGTTGCTGTTGCCTTTCTCTTCCAAAATCCAAGATAAAGTATTACCTTGCTTGCTCTTGTACTTTTCCTTAGGCCTTTGCTGACGGAGGTCCGGGAGGAGGGTGCTGAACCAGGACATTAGACAGCTAAGCTCCTTCAGGACACACTTGTCCAGATTAGACTCCATCCATTTTATACAAAGGTGGTTTGGCTAAATCAACCTTTTTTTTGCAAATATGGCAAACTACTCACTTTTAAACATGGACCCTAATGAGACTAAAGTCTCCTGGGATCTCATTCAGCCAAATATTATTCACGCGCAGCTTTGAGTTTCACACATTATGGCATTTGTTTCTAAGGCAAGAAATCAATTGCAAAGATATACAAGAAACTTGCCTGAAAGTTGCAAGCAGCTTTTTAATTTTATCTTAGTCTTCTATTTCCTAAAGGATAGAAGAAAGCTCTATGAAGAAGTCACAGTGAAATTGTCATTGCCAGTTTATATTTCATTGCCATTTTTTTCAATGAAGGATGATTTTATCCAAGCCCAACTTTAATAAACTGAACTAAATAATATCAGGAACTGTCACATCTTCAGGTCTCCAATTATTTTATAGCATCATTACACAGGTACAGTAAGAAGCCTGCTAGCACTTCATGGAAAAACCCGAGACATCTTCTAATTAGGTGTGATTCTACCTGAAGACAACCTTCAGAGCTTTTCTGCTCATTTTTTTCTCTTCTCACATTTGATAAAGGCATAGTCTGCTAGAAATAAACAATCTTGCCTTCTTAAGATATGAAGCTTCTCTTCCCTGCTATTTATGTGCACGTAAACTAACTATAACATTGCAAGAGATACTTACAGCTTTATATACAAAACGAAGAACAGGACAAGATTTCACTTTAAAGCAGATGCACAGCACATGCACACCCACAGATGAAGCACTGTGTATTAGCACACTGGGTATGATGCAACTCTTGACACCAATAATTAAGAAGTAATTTCTAACATTTCCCACTGTAGAACAAGTGAACAATTCCATGAATACAAGCTGGGTCTTGCCAATTTAAAGTAACGAGATGCAGGAAACTGCCATATTCGCTCTTGGTGGAAAGTTGAGTATATCTCTATGGGCAATGGACACTTTGGATCTTATTCTCACACCCTAAAACTTCTCTTTTTCTGACACTGTTTTTTTCCTGCCTTCCAGGACAAATCCCACTGAATATCAATGAGCACTACTGAACTGCTGTGAAAAGATGCTTCCTTTTAGCTTGACACATAGAAATTAGAGACTTGCGATGAAATGTGCACAGATGGTGTGGGGCTTATGCCTTGAAAAAAGTGAAGTGGTGACAGGAAACAGGAACTTCGACTCTTTTAAAAAGAAAAACAGTTGTTGATGGCACATGCAGATAAGTGAGTGCGCAATGTCTGCAGTGGGGCCAAGTCTCAACCACACAGACGTCCCCTTGAGTTTCTCACCAAAAGGTGAATGACTGAAAATATTGTCACTTGCTTTCAAAAACTTACATGTTTGCTTAGTTTATCTTATGGTGGGAAATTACTGACTCAAAGCTATAACAAATTGAAGTGCATGGGTGTGCATCTGTCTTTCAAAGACAGATGAATAAACCAGTGGACGGCCATCCAATCCCACTGATGATTTCTCACTGCACTTTAAGTTATGATGGATGGTTCTAAAATGTTCTGTTAATGATACTGAAATCTGATGCTCTGTGCTTTTTTTAAAATAAAAATGGTTTAAGTTGATCCTCATAAAATCACAATTGGTTCTCCCAGAGATGAATTTTGTCTCTACAATTCAAATAAAAACCAACTCAAAAGTCAAGTATTTCTTTGCCTTCTACAGTTTTAATAACATGGTCATAGACTACTGAAAGCGAGAAAACCACCAACAGCAAAGCATTTCAGAACTTGTCATCTGTGGCCCTTCTGAGGGGTTTTTCAGTTATTTTGCAGTTAGTGAAAACACTTATGAGTTCTGCTTTTATATCTGGGCAGATTCTTGGGCAGCAATATACAATGCCATAATATTTTGGCTGCAAACACGACAGAAAAATGACGATATAAAAATATTTCCATTAAATAATCACGATGCTGCCACAATAATGTGTTCATCAGCATATGGAATGGTTAAGTAAAGGCTAGAAGAAAACATTAAATTAACTTTCTACGACTTAGACTCTCCCTGGAGACAAATACCTTCCACACAGCATCTTTTCATCTATTTTGATGACTATAATGCAGAGAAATATGGGAGAAGTCACTTTTTTTCACATGGATTGCATAAAGTTCAGAAAACATAGCAAATAAAAAGAGGTAAAACTGTTTATGTCTGAAAGGGAACATATTATGTAAGATGGAAGATTATGTTTAAGGCAATATAATTATTTAGATTAAGAAAAATAATACATAGCTGTTTACTTTCAGTTATATCAATATTCTTGGTGGCAATTCTTCTTGACCTGTGAAGGTAATGAAGCCTTCAGCAGGCAAAAAAATCCGCCATAAATTCTAAATGAAAGAATCTCTAACTAAATGCTCATGGACAAATTCTGCCTTAACTCCAATAGCTAAAAGGAAACATTGAAAGCCTGAGCTGGCCAAACCATACAAATTAATCTGCTAGATTGGCTATCTCTAAAATCAGTTTTTCATTCCTCATGCAGTAACAAAGCATCACACCCCCTCCTTTTTCGTAAATCAGAATCAAGTCAAGGCTTTCCTTAAAAAACGGGTCTTGTGAAATTCTACTATTCCCATGACTCTTTCCTAAAACTTTATCTTCTCTCCCTATTCTTCGTATGTAGTTTGAAGCAAGAAAGACAAAGGGACTTGACCAAGGGACATAAACTTGGAGAAGAGTTTACTGATATAGCTCAGTATCAAAAAAAAGCCAAACCAACAGATATAGTGCAAAAACCCAAGCAATGAAGCAGAATATTAAAGAGAGTCTGTCATAACAAATGTCTATCAGTGCCCTGACATCGCTTACTCTCAAACCAGGTGAGGCAATAGGCACAGAATTTACAAAATGTTTATGTGTAATTGTAAAACTGTATGGGGTAAGCTGAAGGAACTATTCCATTGGGTTAAATGCACCAAACCCCCTCCACTTGGAATAAAATCTTTGCTTGAATGAAATCAATGGCAAAGCATCGCCTTGAAAACTGAAGCAGCTAGTGAAAATGGCACTTAGCAAGGCTTTAACACGGCTTTTATTTGTACTTTCCATAAACTCAAATATTACATTCCATTATGTATGTGATTAAATCGAATGTCACTGCAGTTGTCTTAGATAATTAAGCATTTTTGCCTAATTCAGCAGATGTCTAAACTGAGACACAGGGGAGGCAAAGTCTGTTTATCAGTTAATGGCAAAACCTCAAACAGATCCTAAAAGATTTTGACTCCCATTTCTTTAAGCAACTTACAGCACTAATTCCTTGACTAAGCAGCTGTCCCATGATTACAAAATGAATGCTTATCAGGAAAACATTTTCAAGTATTAAATGCAACAAATCATCTAACAGATTAACCACACTGGCATAAGGTATCTCATTGTAGTACACAGCTGATCTCTAACTGACTTCCTATGGATAAGTTATTCTGTATTTGACTCCATGTACACTTCCATTGCTAAAGCTTCTGTACACTGTTGCTGTGGCAGAAAGGATAAACTGCAAAAGGCCATAAACAGCAACCACCTCACAGCCTTCTGGTCCACACACTGTGATATTCCCACATTTCCAGCCTCCCTGACAAGGCAGCATGTTAACCTTACAGCACAGTTCAGATTTCCACCCATCCAGGTCTGGAGGCCAGTTTCAGTGGCTGTCCTCACCCTTGTGTGCTGTTCTCTATGCCAGCATCACCTAATTACATCTGCGGTTTTAAGAGACCCAGGCACTGATGTTCAAATATTCTGCCTGTTACACAGTATGAGGCAATATGCTTAGTGTGGGAGCCCTGACCTGGGTCACAAGCTGGAAAAGATTGTAAATGGCAATAAAGACAAGAACATGTTTTTAAAGTTGCATTTGCTTCACCACCCTTGTGCTGCTGTTTGGTTTCCTGAGGAATACAGATATGGCATTATGGTGTCTGAGTGTCCAACATAGCGTATCCTACCTCTAAAAATAACCAGATAACTACTCTTCAGAAAGGGAAGGGCTGCTGCTGATTGACTAAGACAAATTGGTCACAGAAAGTTTCCTTCTGTCTATGTCAGTTAGAGAGCAGTTTAGACCCAAAAGCATAACCATTGACACAGCTTGCTAAAAAATAACAGCTGAAAAATTATCTCTATTTATGTATATTGTCATTAGCCATGCACAGATATTTACATTGGAAAATTTTACACTAGCCAGTTTGGTCTAGTGCTACGTTACTCCTTTCTTACGCTTTTGTAACTCCATTACAAAAGATCTGTTTACACTGGGGAAATACAATGATGAGCTAGACACCAAGACAGCAAATTCAGTGACATATAAATGTGCTGTAAACAACAGATGTAAAACTTTGTGCAAATGACTCAGTATCTAGCAAAAAAAAAAAAAAAAATAGGGAAAAAAGTTATCAGCGATGACAAAAATTGGGGGGGAAAACCACCAGAACCCCCAAATAATTTTAATAGCCTAGTTGAGTAATAAGCTACATTAATATTTAAGCTACATTACTTTTTTGTTTTGTTTGTTTTTAAGAAAATATCTGAAAAATATAGTTTTCTGAAAGCTGCTTGTTGGGTGTAGCTTTTCTATTAAAATGAAGTTACATGGTATTCCCAATTTTAAAGTTGGATTCTTCTTAAATCAAGACTTCTAACCCACCAAACTTATTAAACTGGCTAAAATATATCAAGTAGTAGGGTCTGCATAACTTCTAACAAAATATTTCTCATTGACTCAAAAATATTTGAAAATCTTTTCCTGTGCAAGAACCACATCTTACTAGAAGAGATGTTTCATAGGTGCCTCTTCTACTTGTGACTGAGCATGCCAGTTCCCTCAGCATTTGTAATCATAGTCTATGCCCTTGCTCAGCTTGGCACAGTTGCAAACTTGGAAGGAAATAATAAGATTCACAAGACACTTAATTGCCTTGAACACAACAGATCAAAATAGTTAGAACATTTAACAGCAAGCATCTTCTAAGACCACTGCTGAATCAAAACCACAATTTGACAGCTAATGGTTAATAAAATTTCCTATTTTTCCCCTGATACTGATCTTAAATTTTTTTCTTAATTTTATCCTATTACTGTTAATCATACTCTTTTTCATGCTAAGTAAATCCACTCCTCCCATATGTTTACATTTTCAAATATTTAGAGATTGTCACCAGTTTATCCTGTACTATGAAATATTAACAGGCTGTTATGTAAGTGCCTCTTACCGTGCGATTAATATTTGCCTTTTTTAATCCTCTCTCATCACTCCTCACCCCCTGGAAATTTGTGTGGCTCCCCCTTAAACTCCCTAATTTTGCTCAAAACAGAAAAAAAAAAAGAAAAAAAAAAAGAATCAAAAAGGTCCTAAAAGCTGTACATGTTTACCCAGATGAAGTTGTGAATAAGCACTCTGGGGCCCCAAAAGCCTCCTTTGCTTTGGTCAGGTGTGTTGAGCAACTGCTTCAAGTGAGGAGCTGCCCCAGAGCACTGCCCACCCTATGGCCCTGTTCGCCTGTCCTCTGCCTGCCCATGGACAAGGATGGTGGCAGATGGATCTGTTTGCTCTGCTGCCAAACCCTGTGCAGCCCATTGATACCCAAAAGAGTTTCTACAAGGCTTCAAGAGGCATCAACTTGAGGTTTTCTAGAGAGGCTCAGTGCTAGAGAGGCAGTGTGAGAGTTGGCACTACCCTGCTACCGAAATAATGGAGCGTAAGAGATGCTCTAGGCAGAGGTCCCGCCTGCAGACATCTGCAGAACAAGGAGGATATATTTCATAAAATCGTAGAATGGTTTGGTTTGGAAAGGACCTTAATGATCACCTAGATCCAAACCCCCTGCCATGGGCAGGGGCACCTTCCACTAGACCAGGTTGTTCCAAGCCCTGCCCAGCCTGGCCTTGAACACTGCCAGGGATGGGGCAACCACAACTTCTTTGGGCAACCTGTGCCAAAGCCTCACCACCCTCATAGTGAAGAATTTCTTCCTTTCCTCTAATTCCCCATCACCTCCACAAAACACAATGAATTGGCTAAACAATAACTGAGTTTTCTGGTTTCTAGAAGAACAATGGAAATACAGAACCTGACTTGCAAAAAACAATTGTGTTTTCCTTGCCACTAAAGCATTTATCATGAGGACATGCTATTAGTGCTTTTAGTGTTTGTGACTTGGAAAGGGAACTGTTGGGTTGTTTTTTAAAGAAAATACTTGCTGGAATACTTTCTCAGAAAAGGGAGGGTTTCTTCTGAAGAGTCCATAGAAGTCACTTAGACTGCTCACAGTTCTTTCAAAATTACTGAAATGTGTGATATATTCATACCTACAACAATCGCATGAATATATTTATTAGGAAACTCATGCTGTCTGCAGCCTAATATCATCATTTGCTCTACAACTCGATTTCCACTGAAGTTCATGTTCTGAACAATGATCTATTAGCAGAGTTAAGTCAGGGCTGCTCTAACAAGCACTTAGGAGAAAAGTCTGCATGTAGGTACCTGTTAAAGCTTTTACTGACTCTTCAAAATCCTCAGTGGTAAAACGTACAGTTAGAAGTAAATTTATCTCTCAAGGTGTCCTGTGTTTCAGATTAAATGGCATTTTTTCAGTTTTTCTCTGATGGAGACAGGGTCTGAATTAAAACTTTATTTCCAAGCATTGATTTCAAACCACCATTCACATGCATGCGCTACAACCACTATCACGGGCCACTTTAATAGACAGTAGCCTTTTTTATTTCATTATATATCCTGGTCATAGGCAAAGTTAAAAAGCATACCAGGTGCTAAAATGGCCAGAATATAAAATATACAGAGGCTAAGTTAATTTTACCACTAGCAATTTTGCTGTTACTATGGTGAGTGTGAAAACATTCCTGTTATTTAAGGCAGGAGTTTGCAGTGCTGCAAGTTCTCATGCTGTTATCCTCTCAGTTCTGCAAGAACAAACCATACCAGAGCTACTTAAACCCTTTTTCATATACAAATAATTTCTACATCCATCTCGGCTTTTCCCTTGTGGAAGAACATTGCCAGCCCATGTCCTCACATGTTGGTCTCAGCTCTGAGGCTTTTGTGACAGCTTCAACACAGCATGTGGATCTGATCCTATCTAAAACTGCACGCATACACTGGCTCTCCTCCTGATTTCATCCTCAGCCAAAGAGACCACAACTGGGCTTTAAACTTTGCCAAGGAAGTAGTTCAGCAAAAAATCCCCCTGAAGAAACAGAAAACACCATCAGACTGTGGAAAAAAAACAGGAATACATATATGGAAGAAGAGCTATAAACTAAATAAATAAATAAATAGAATGGTTAATAAACTAAATTAGTCTAATATGAACCTGTCTAATACTAGTCAAATACATGCCTCTGGAAGAAATGACAAAGGAGGACACAGCCTTCCGCAATAAAAAGAGATGCTGATTTGCCACACTAAACTCTTTTATGATTAAAAAGATGTAGAGCTGAGTAACAATCAAAATAGATAACAAATGTTAGAACACGAAGAACAGGAGATCAGATTAATGTAAACTATGGTACAGGCTACGGAACTATACATATAACTAAAGTTAAGCACTTATGTAAATTGCTGGAGTTGGAGTTCAGAGTGTGCAGCACTGCGAAGCTCCGGTCCACGTCCCTGGTGTGATCTCATTGCCATTATTAGTGTGTGGGCTGTGTGCTTCTCTCAGTGTAGGAGAAAGAGGATTCGGGGTAATAACAATAATGTTGAAAACACAGGAAACTTCTGAATGAAGAGAGATTGAAAAGGCTCTGGCTGTTAAATATGAAGGGAAGATATACTATGACAAAAATTCAAAAAGACTCTTGATGGTGTAAAGAAAGTGAAGCATTCTTGCTTGTTTTCTAACTGAAGAATAAGAGGATATTTCTTTAAATACAAACGCTGTTGATTTTGACATCATATAAATCACCAGAGATGGGGGTTGCACTTTACCACACACTTGCACAAAGTGGGTATGAGAACTCTATGCACTACTGCAATTTAAATATGAATAAACGCCAAAAGTCACCTCATCTATTACTCCACCCACAGCAAGGGTAAGTAAGGTTGTCTAATTGCTTAGTAAGATCCAAAAGGCACTGAAATACATTTCTGCTAACATCTAGCCTGAATCTTAGCCCCCCTAGCACCTTGCCCTGCTCACTGGACAGAGAGCAGACTGCTCCCTCTGCATTTTCAGGTTCCCTTCATGGAAGATTCTTAACCCATTTTCCTTCCACTTTCTTTCTTCAGCACAATCTTAAATCTTCAGGTTCTGCTAAAAGACAACATTTTAAGGCTCTGATCATTCTCAGCCATCTCCTCTGGACTTCTTTCAACTTAGTTTCACTCCTTTCTCAGGGTGCAGTGCCCAGAACTGAGGAGTACTCCAGTAATTTCAAACAGGTTCCGAACAGATGGCAGGGCTTGCTCTGCACGTATTACAAGCAATACTTGATGATATGCTACAGAGAGAGACTTTCCTTTTTGTTCCAGCAAGATCTCCTGTCATGTTCAGGTTGTGATCTTCTATAACACCCAGATGTTGTAACACTGCATAATTACACTGGGACCAGATTTCCCTGACATAGGAGCACCCCCTGATTGATATATCCAAACACACTCACAGTGGTGCCTTCTGTCTGAACAGAGTTTTTCAATCAGTTTATACTCACTTTACAGTAATTTAATCTAGACCATATTTATGCAGGATGTGTATAACAGCCATGTGAGAGAGTATCATAATTTATGCTAAAATTATGACGTCTGTTTTCCCACTGAAAAGACCCATTACCTTGCCATGGAAAGAAATTAATTCATGCAGGCCACCCCCCACACACTGGCTTTCATGGTTGTGCCCCTCATTTCCTTCCTACTCAAGTTTTCTCAGTTTATAGGAAAGACTAATCATTTTCTTTCTTTTCCATCTACTGTCAGTGCATCAGCATATATGTATATATATATAAAAATATATATTTAGCCTGAAATGTATTTCTGCTGTTCTGTATTCCACATTATAAAAAGGGAGGAAGAAAGAAAATGTCCAGCTCATAGAGGAAAGATTCTGGCTGTAAATGTAGTCCCTGTAGATGCAGGGATCCAAACTTCAGCCTGCCTTTTTCACTGACTTTGTAATTACAGTGGACTAGAAACTGGCAACATGCACCAGTAAACCTATCTTTTCTTGAAATGGTAAAAAATTGGAATTGTCTAAAATTAAAAATATTGAAGTGTGACCAGGCAGAAATTTCCAGGGGAAAAAAAAAAGTTCAGAGAAGCAAAAGACAATTATTCACAGAAAGCAAATGGAAAAAAAAAGCTAACTAGATGAATTGTCACCTCGCATGTCCACCTCACCTGTATGAGTCTCAGACCCGTTCTTTCTTCTTCCTACCCAAGACTCATTGTTCATAAAAAAAATCCAGCATTTTTTTTTCTTAGAAGAAACTTATTTCTATAGAAGAAATACTATATATACGTATCTTACATATCCTCTTATAGTGTATATATATGCACATATACCTTAAAAGTTTGTATGGATTTTTAATTTGTATTTGCACGATATACTTGGCTAATTCATAAAATATATTCTCTGACAATGACTACTTGGAGTAACATCTCAGGTGTGCTCAGGTCTTGCCCCAGTGTGGAGCCCATGAGCAGGAATCACTGCCCCATGTGCAGTTCAGCCTGCTGTCCTGTCTCCTCCAGGAGATTAACACAACTTCCCCAGTTCAGCAGCCACGACAGTACTGTGGTGATGGTGGGCCACATCAAGACCATAAAGACAACTACTGTCTCCACTTTTAGCAGAGATGTGGGACACACACACACACACGCATACACAAAAAACTCACCAAACCAATGTGAGAATGGTTCCTGGTTTTCACTTCTAGGAAAACACCCTGTCATGGCTGCTTAAATTTCTATGTCATCTTCTTTTGCATACTCATCTTTGCCTCCCACTGACAGTGGAATTTGTACTTTCTTCTCCTCAGTTTAATTAACCCTGTGGGGTCCCATGCTAGCCAAATTTTGCATTGAAAATTTTGGTTTTGGTGGTATTAACAGGATATAATTATTGAATATTTTAGCTTTGTCAAAATTTGTAACTGAAGGATTGTTTTCCTAATAAACTCAGATTTATTCAGCTGCATGTCGGACCACAAAATATGAGCTAAACTTAGCCCTTTCTTTGCAATGATATTACTGCATGGAACAAATTCAATTTTCTTTCCTTTTCCTGCTCACATAGGTGGGTACAGATTGTACAGTGCAGCATGCATGATCTCTATGGTTTGTCCAGCTGACATTATATTGTAGCAAAACCAGCAATTTCTGAGCTGGAACCATATGACATGCTCTCCTTTTTTTGTTATACAATTAATAACAACTTCCCATTGAAATAACACCACATACATTACTCTTATTAATGAAGGCATAACCTGGCAAGCTTTAAATGAGGTAGCAATGCAAAGTATGGTGTAGTGCACTGTCTGTGACAGTAAGTGCAAGTTTTTCTTGCAGAATTTAACTATGCTGTTCAGCTGACATATGGGAAGAGAAAGACATCAGAAAATCTTAATTTTGAGTGGTACTAGCACAACTCCTCTATGTGATGCAGATATACACGGGCCTTGGCTCTTCGCAAAGAAATCTATCTTTAGGCAAACAAGACATGTTCTTTCAATGAAGGCAGTCTGCCTCTGTTTCTGCTTCTATTTTGAATTATTTCTGCAAGGAAAGATGAGCAGTGCTTATGTAAGGCCAGAAGGCAACAAACACTTCTCCTCATGCTGAGACATTAAACCAGTGTTGCTTCTGTTCATGCATGGTTGCTGTGGAGGTGGGATGTAAAGATCCCACAGCATTTAAAAAGCGTGGGGAAGTCCTGCAGTCCTAACCATACTCCCTTCTTCCCATCTGCCAAGGCACTGATCACTTCACTCTGAGAAAGGGAAGCCCCAAATATCACCACAGTATGAGATTAAATTTGGAAAGACAGAAAGATCTGCAGGAAAACACCACTTCAGAGTCAATGAAACTTTCAGTACCTTGCAAATCATCCCTGACTTTATATATACAAATGGGAACTCTGAGGTATCTGAAACTCGGATCATGGCATAGGCCACTTCAATGTTAGTGTTCAAGACCATCTGTAACAAACTGACAGTAACATCTTGGCTGCCACATCTGTCCAAGTGTGAAAACTAATGTCAGGGTGTAGTCTCTTGCACTGAATTAACCAAGTCCATAAAGTCCAAAAGGACAATTTTATTCTAATTTTCTACTTAAAATACCTTGTCAAGGGAGGCACTTTTGCAAGATGACACTGTTTGTAGCATCATAAAGATCTCAGTCAAGTCATGCCTTTGAGCACCACCTCGCAGGCATAGCTTGCTGATTTCTTGGCACATTTCCCATTCCAAAGCACTGAGCCAATCTTATGATATTCCAGGATTAAATACAAATCACCACAACTAACACAACTGATGCATCATCAAGAAAACCTGAAATTATTCATTCCTTAAAAATATTCCTTTCCTTCCAGATCACACATTTATTTTAAAGAACAAAGCACCACTTCTGAAGGAATATATCCCGTTTGGAATATAGAGTTTGGAATAAAGAAAAAGTACATAGTCCAAGCTTGTGTAAGTGCAAATCTGTGATACCATTTCCCTTTCCTTTCTTCCTTCCCTATTATGAACTGACTACCAAGACACAGAAGTGTTGCTGAGTTTCCAAATTCAGGTCTTTCTGGACTTAGATAATTACCATCAGGCTCTAATCTGAGGCAATAGAGTTGTGGCTCAATGTATACTCAGTTCCCAGCAATAATCAGTGACACTGCCTCTATCAGTGAGTAACTGAAACCACCACTAACAGCGAGTTTCATAGCCAAGTGTGCTAAGCAAGAACATTAGCATTGTGAAATATGCAATCATCATTTTTTCCTAATGGAAGTGCTACTAATTTCATTGCTATATGGATCCTGAAGTGAGGACAGAAGTCTTAGCATCATTTACATTTCAATATGGAAAACAGAAGAATGTGTGAGCTGCAAACTCAGCTTCATAAACTCATATTGCCATGGGTACAGGACTGCATCAGCAGTGATACTTTCCTAGCAACTAACAAACATTATAAGGACAACAGGCTTTCTTGCCTATGCCTGCAATACTATTCTTTCTAGCTAACACTGTATGTTGGTGTAAAAGATGGCTCCATATTTTTAAAGTTACAAATACCTGCGTGAATCAGTGAACAGTTTCCATTCTTTACATTTCAAGGCTGATTATTTGTCCAGGATTTTACCTACTGGGTATTGAGAGCGATGATAATTTACAAGCCCCAGGATTATACTGGGGATGAAAGAGTGAAAATCTCCCCTCCCCGAGTTTTCCTCAGCTGACTCAAAGGCAGCTTTCTTCACTAACTTTTTTCTTATGGCTGCTGAGGAGGATCCATTAAATATGATCGTGAGCAATGTGTAAGAATCAAAGATGATTCACTGGATTTGATGGGGGAAAAACACACAGCTGTTCCATTTTTACCCAGCAAGTTTTTTCATAGTCCCATAGAATAGTGGAATTTTTCAGCAGAAAAAAATGGTGGAGGTAACCATAATCATGTCAGATGATAGCGTCTGAAAGTAAAGTTTTGCCTTACTCATTTTTATTAAAGATTTCAGTTTTATCTTAACCATTTTCATTTGCTGCTCAGAAGTTGCTCAAGTTTTAATCCAAGTGTGTGAACATCCACAGTCTATATCCTTCCTGCTCATCCTTTACATTCTAGTTTATTTAGAGATTCTTTACAAAGCAAAAACTTTTTAGGCAAAGGTTATGTTACGTTGTAAAGATCTAGAACTCCTGGTTTCCCTGCCTAATTCTGCTATGAGAAGCCCCCTATACATCTGCTGAACCCATGTATGTACACATAAAACATGTAAATGCAAAAACATTCTCACTACACCTAGCCAAGAATTAACAACAAAGCAATTACGCCTACTCATATGTTGTGAAGCAAAAAGCTTTTAGAAATCTAAAGAAAAGCTTGGCAAAGAAAAGTCCAGTAGTGATGGCAACTAAAAACATGTAGTGTTTTAGTTGGGCTCTGCAATAAAATGGAGCTTATGTGCCCAACCTGCCCATCTCTCTGATTATCTGTGAGTCAGACGCTGCTTAACTAATCTTCGAGCTGTTGTCAAATCTCAAACAGGGCTAGAAGTCTCCAAGATAATTGTGATCCTACAGATTTTCTGACAATAAGAGTTTGGGTAATAGGGAGAGATGCTAATTCATGTTGTTCTAAAACAGGAGCAGGCTGAAAAAACTACTATATATTTTTTTTTGAAAGCAATCAGCATATACACATTACTCAGTATTTAGCAATGCAGCTCTTAAGAAATAGCATGTGCTGACTTCTGTGAAATTAAGGGGATCAGAAGACACTCTACAGTTACTGTAGAGTGGGTTGGCTGATGGAATAAAAAGAAGAAATTAAAGGAAACTAAGATCAAGTAAAATGTTAAACTAAAACCAAACCAGGTAGAATTGATACAATTTTAATTAAGTTTCAATACATCCTCACAAAGACGAGTTAGGATGTTACATATTCACAGTTCAGTTGAAACAGAGTTTTCAGAAAGCTCAGCTTTGTTTCCTAAGGTTATTACCAGATGTGTAAGCACACCTGCTACAGCTAGAACCATCTCCAAAACCATCTCTAAACTCAATTCTTCTAAGTGGACTTCATATTCATCACTGACCTCCTTATGACTTCGACCAGATAAACGTGTTTTGGTGTTCAATACAGGAGTATTACTCCTGCATTTGAACTGCCTATTGAACACAGAAGTCAGCTAAATGATACAAACAGTTTCTACACGAAAATATGCTTCCTGGCAACAGGAAAATCCCGTATCAAACACGGATAATTTTGAGGAAAACTTGTGGGTCTGGTTCATTTCTATTGATTACTTCACTTGTTTGTGTGTAGGTGTGTAAATGAATGCAGGTTTTCTGTGCCATAGCATGTGTCAAACATATAGTCACAAGGAGGTGTCCCAATAGCCTGGGCAGCCTTCTCTGCAACTTCTGCAAGGAAACATTCTGTAAGATTAGAAATCTTCATTTCTAAGGCTGATGTACTGAAAATAGTAGTTTCTACCCAAGTCTAAGCTAATATTACAGCCCTGCACTTGCAGATTAGCACAGTTCATAGGCACAATGGCCCTGGCAGTCAGGCTCCTGGCGGCATGTCAAGGCAGTCCTTGGCAGTGTGGCATCTTGTGCAGAGACCTTGCGACTTAAGCGCAGAAAGCCAGGCAGTTTAGGCTTCACACTTCATGCATACAGTTGACTAATGACCATTAAACTGTTATCGCCATGGTTCATTATGTTATGTCAAAGGGGACAATGATTGTTTTTCCAACAAAGTGCTCTTAATTTAGTGAAACTAAACTGGTATCAATTGCAATCCAGAAAGTTTCAAAGGAGATAATAATTTCTAAAATGCTGCAGGGTTGTTGTTTTTTATCGCTAATTTGTGCATGTTTTGACAGTAATCACTGAACCTTTTGATGTTTCCAGAGGTTCCCATGGTGCTGCCATGAGAAGTTTTGGCAGATTCTGCAGTCCTCAGATCAACAGCAGGAGGATTTATTCAATAGCAAATATTGGGTTTATTCTTTTACTTCACACATCAGAGCATCAAGCCTATGTATTGTTGTCATAATACTTTAAAAAGAGAATTTTAAATGTAAAAGTGAATGGATACTAAAACCTTGAAATCTAATCAATCTAAAAAATAGCTGCATTTTTGTCCTGAGATTGTGATTTTACAAGACCACTTGTTCTTCCATTTCACCTTGTTGTAAGAAATGCCAGTATGAAGAAAACTAGCTATACTTCACTGTCCTGTGAAGAAATAAATGGAGGAAAAAAAAAAAAGGGCAGAAAACCAATTTCTACTACACTATTTATACATTTTATGTATAACTGCAGAAGGAACATTTAAAACTTATTTCTGCAGAGACCTGTTTATAGATATTACTTGCACAGAATAAGAAAGTAGTTTCGTTACTTCAGGGTGATTACCAAGGATGTGTAAGATTAAGCATCTGCATAAATCTGTTTTGTATTTCAGACACTGTCTACAGTATCATCTATTTTAGGTGCATTTGCAACACAGAAATTCAACACAGAAATTCAATTTGCAACACAGAAATTCAAAAGTGCTATTCAGACTTTCCCCTTTCCAGATATCTGACTTACAAAATTCCTACAGTGCCACTGTTCCTTCACAAACTATCTGAAGTACCTGAGTTGCCATGAATACTCTACAGCAACTCAGCCAGGAGTCATGCAAAGAGATGTCCAAACTCTTTGTATCTCTTGACTTACATTTGTTAATTTTACTAGGCACTGGCAATTATGAATTCTGTTCAAAATCACTAGTGGTGGTGCCTAATTTTATTGCATATAGTGGGCAATGACTAAAGTAACCCATCATCTGGGAAGCCAGAAGCTCCAACTCTAAGTCCTACTTGCCCACAGGGAGGCTTCAAGCATTGCTCTCATTTCCTGAAGCAGTATCTAAACCACCAACTTAAACACAAGGCTGGGACAGAACCTTTTCTGTCCCTTCTTAGGGAACCTGGGCCATGATGCCAGCTATAACAGCAGAAGAAATGGAGCGTGGACATAGAGCTGCCAGAGAAGATAATGACTGTGTCACCTCTACTTTTTTATTTTATCAATATAGCAAAGCCCTGACACTGATTGTCACCACTTATGAATGCTGTTAAGGGGTCATCTTTCATCCCTGCCCTACAAAAATGAGATTCTTCAGAGGACTCTGCTCCTATAAAAACTGCTCCTGTCAGCCCCTTATCTTATCACACCAGACAGCTGGCTCCAGGTAAAGGTCCCCAGAGGCTTCTCCAGAGCTCTATCCTGGAACAGCACTCCTCAGAAAACCAAAGATCCAGGCCAACACAGCCTGAAAGCCTCAGTCATGCCTGTGTTGTCATCAGGGACAAGGTAATGGTCAGGAACAAATGAAAAAGCAGACAGTAAGGAAAGTGGGGGTGGGGATCAGGTGCAAAGTCTGTGGTTGATTAAAGAGATTTTATATAAAGTGGAAAAAGTGTCCGAATGAAACCATTCATAGCAGTATCTGTTGGAGTCCTGCTGTCATCAGACCCCACAGCTTCACCGAGTCCTGAAACGAAAAACAAGACCCAGAGAGGCTCTAAGACAGATATACTTCTCTGAATGGACTACTTGTAAACACTATGTTCTCCATTTAAGAAATAAACTTCTGAAATTAAAAACCCTACTGCTACTGCTTCTATTTGACCAAAACTGAATTCATGATTTTAGAAAACAAAATCTAACCAGTTCGTGGTATTTCAGGGTCTGATCCATCTTATTGTGCAGTGCTGAATTATGCATCTACTCTGCTGAGTATATTTTTCTTTTATATTGCTTAGTTTTGTGGGATCTTGCATAGATTTACTTTTTTGGATATCCTCTGAAAGGGCAAGTACTAAAGACAGCACATTGCTAGAAAATCAGTAGCCATGTTACAAAAGTCTTTGCTCATTCTTCTGAAATGGCTGTTATTCTAAGTACTTAAAAGTTGTATCTGAAGTGATTGAGGTTTTTGCTTCTATCTGTATGTCTTTTGACCACCTCTTAATTAATGAAAAGATGACAACCAATTATATTTAAATCTAACACAAAGCATATTGTTAAAGTTTGTCATACCCATTTAAGTTCCCTTTGTTGCATGCTAACACAACGTTGTAACCTTAACATTTTCTGCCTTACTGCTGCTGGGGGCATTAATCAGTAAAGTTATTCCATTTTAACATTTGAATTAAGTGGCAATTAAATATGAAGAGCTGAAACGTCTGCATAACTCATGTCTCTCAGGATGCTTCTTTCAAGCGAAGTTTACAAAAGACTTAAAATACATTAGGATTCTGATGTTTTGCTATGGGCAAAGTCTCATCAAAGCCATGAAAGGAAGTTACACACCTCTCTACAGGGCTAAATCTGTGTTTTATCACTGATTTATCTGTTTCTGAGTAAAAGCCCTACAAGAGCAAAAACCTCAGAAAAAGTAGGGAAGGCCGACTTCACTTTCTTATGTTCACATCCACCAGCACTGTCAGTGTCTCCTTTTTGCCAAGGAGAATTTGAATTTGGCCCTGTGGTTAAGGCAGAAGTTTCTGACATCCTCTATGGAACAAAAAAATTTGTTTGTTTTCGAAAAATTCTGTTGGCCACCACAGACGAACTTCACTGGGCAGAACAAACTGACTTCTTACCAAGTCCCATAATAGTTACTTGACGGGAAGAAAAGTCCATGTTGCCAGATGCTTGATTCATTTCTAATTTTAAAAATAGAGTATCTTTTTAAAAATGAAAAACAATAAGGGAACAAAGAAAAAAAACTACTTACATTCTAATTGTTCCTGCATAGTGGAATTAACTAGGAATTTTCTAACAAAACATTTTTCAGGGGAAGTAACAAAGCATCAAACCCAAGTGGTTCACAGAAACATTTTGGTTTTGACATATTTTTCCTAAAACAGAAACAGGATGCTGACAATGAGAAGCTATCTTCCTTAGTGGTCTACTAAAGAGCCCTGGTCTCCTTGCATGTGGCTGAGAGACAACCCCACTCTGTGGGTTGTCCAGTGACAAGAATCTTGTAACCCCAAAACAACCTGTCACAGAGCCAGAGGTTTATGACAGCCCAGCTGTGCTGGCAGCTCTCGGATGCACAGTGCTCCTCAGGCTCCCTTCTGCATGGGGAGAAACTACCCTTATTCTGGGAAAAGGTCTCCAACTGTCCCAACACCAGAAACGCTCCAGAAACCGCTCTCTTTTTTAGATTCAGCAAGTGGAGTCCTTGGCAGGGCCCAGAATCCCTGACACTGAATATCTGGCTGCTCCACGTTGCTTTGAAAAATGGGGGAAGAAGAGGGGAAGTATTCCTTTTTGCGTCAGATCTGTAGCAACATTTGGTGTCTCTGTGCAAATGATACCTTGAGCCTGATCTAGCTCTAAACAGGTCACCTGCTTCCCCTAACTCCTTTGAACATGCTACTATTGCAAACTGTCCTCTCGCACTCTAACTGAGCACTAAAACTGTGTCCTGGGACAATTCCTCAGTCCAAGGGCTTAGTGGACAATTACCAACGACAAGCTAGCTCCTTTCTTAATAAAGCTGAGCACCTGTTCTGTAAACATTTCTGCTAATCACATTTTCATTTTACAACTTGATCTGTAATTCTGGATTATGCAGCCTAATTTACCGTTAAAGGGTAGATAAAATGATGACCAAATGTTTGTATTTACAAGAGCTCAGCTAAAAAGGAATACTTATTATTCCAGGTCAGACAAAATTCAGATGGAGTCAGGAGATCGCCCTCTTAACCCCCATCTCTTCATAGCTAGTTATCTGTACTGCATGATTTTGGCATTACAGCACAATAGATGGCCAGGGCCCACTCGGCATTACATGGAAAATAAAACTTGCAGAACAGAATGGAAGAATGAGGAAGAAAATATTTTTACTGAAAACAAGTCCTCCCTCAGCTACAAGAGGCAGAATCCCCTGGCAGTGGGGGAATAGTGGGCTGGATACTGCGGGCCAGTAAGACAGATCCCGCATCCGTACTTACAGGAGACTCTTACAGCAGTCGAGATTAGATAAACACTTCTATACACTGCTTTGCTGAGAACATCTTCCTTCTTGCAAATCACAGGCATCAATCAACACATGAGGGTTCAGTTTTTCCAGTTATATAATTTGGGCACAGCCCCAGTTAATAGCTAGGATTAACAGTTAAAACAGCACGGGAGAAGAAAAGGGAACTGCATTTGCAATCAAGATGGTGTTTAAGATGAAAAGTAAATAAATTATGTGATTTTAGTGTTTCAGGTGAGTCTCCCATGACATTGGATACTTAATGTTTTCCTGTAAATTCATGTTCCTTTACATTTATTCCTTTCTTCCACAGCTATTTTAACTCACAGTTTAGTCACCCACCTTGGACCACTGGCCTGCACCAGGAGCAAGTGCTGGAAAGTGCTTATGGAAGTCAGAGCAGCACTTCTCACCCATACTTCTTGCTTTGACTTTTCTCCATGCTGATCAGGTGCTGATTCTCTGTCAACTTTAAGATATCTCAAGCTAATACTTAAACGTGTTTCACACCTTTTTTATTTATTTTTTTTTTAATTACTCATCGTGTCAGGAGTTGACATGATTTTGTTGGGATTGCAAACACCTGCCAAGGCTCCCCCTTTAATCTGCTAGGGAGGCAGTTCTAGGTATGAGACTCTTGTATCTTGCAGCTCTAGCAGCAAACAAACACATTAGAAACTGAACTGGGATTTTTGTATGCTTCTGAGCTGCCCATTTTCCTGCTAGATCTGGGCTACTCCCTATTACTTTCTTCTTGTGCCCAAGGAATGCTCCATCGCTGGTGGTGTTCAAGACCAGGTTGGACAGAGCCTTGGGCGACATGATTCAGTGAGAGGTGTCCCTGCCCATGGCACGGAGGTTGGAACTAGATGATCTTAAGGTCCCTTCCAACCCTAACTATTCTATGATTTCTATGATTCTATGTTCTATCATGGAAAAATGATCTGTTTGTAATTGAAAGTGCTGCTGATATAATGCATTGCTCTAAGGAAAAAACAAACAAACAAAACAACAACAACAACAGAAAAGCATAAATGAAGAACACTAGGTCCTTTACTCTAGCTAGCACTTGATTTACTGTAGTATAGACAGAGTTACACCCCAGGTAATCAGAGAGATTACTGCAAGGGAATTTTCTCCTAAGCAACCAGGAGGGGACGAGGGGTGCATGTGTGACTGGCAGCAGGATCAGCCCAGGGACCCCATCAAATCAGAGCAAATTTCAGCTAGGATTGCACAAGAGACTCTTGAGAAAGGATGCCCCAAAAATATGCATAATCAGTGACAGCTAATACACTTTTTGTCCCTTTCCTCATCAACTTCGATGACTGCTTAAATACCTACCGGTCTGACTGTGTTGAAGCAACATGACTCCTTATCCGGCAGGAGAATTTTCTGCCACAAAGGTAGGTCTTGCCAGGGGCACTCATGGTGCAAGCTATAGCGGTGTGATCTAGATCTCTGCAGTAAGGATGGTGCAGAAATCTGCCTTTTTAAATCCTGTTGTGATTTAAACTCAACTGGCAACTAAGTACCACACAGCCACCTGCTTGGCCCCCAGTGAGATGGGAAGGAGAATCAGAAAAAGGTAAACTCCATGGGTTTAGATAAGAATAGTTTAAGAATTGAAATAACATAAAATATACTATCACTATTATTAACACCAATGATAATTATAATAGTAGTAATGAAAAGGGAGACAACGAGAGAGAGAGGAATAAAACCCAAGAAAGACAGGTGATGCAGAATACAATTGCTCACCACCCGCTGACCAATGCCCAGGCCTTCCTGAGCAGCGATCGGTTGCTCCCGGACAACTCCCCCAGTTTATATACTGGGCATGATGTGCTGTGGTATGGAATAACCCTATGGCCAGTTTGGGCCAGGTGTCCTGTCTCTGCTTCCTCCCGGTTTCTTGTGCCCCTCCTCACTGGCAGAGCATGAGAGACTGAAAAGTCCTTGATCAGGGTAAGAGCTACCAAGCAACAACTTAAACATTAGTGTGTTACCAGCATTGTTCTCAGACTAAAGCCAAAAGACAGCACTGCACCAGCCACTAGAAAGAAAATTAAATCTATCCCAGCCAAAACTAGGACAAGCCTTAGGAAGGTTCCCAGCATGCTGGGACAGCATTGGAGAAAATTCTGATCAGGACTGCCAGGCTGAAGCTGAGACAGAGGGAAGTGACGTATAGAGATTGATCGGTTTTACTCTAATGAGGTTCCTGGTTCACATTAGTTCCTTGTTCAGGAAATCCTTACAACGGCCACAGAACGGGTCCCGTCCCTATCCATATATGTAGACGAAGTATTCATTAACTTCTGTGCTCTTGATTAGGATGAGATTACGCAGATTTTAAGACTTTGCTACAGGTAAGACACCAACTATACCCACTCCAAGTGACTATATCTTCTACAAATGCTCTAAGTGATTAAAAGCTTCCCAGTGAAGTGCAGGAAGAAAAACAGGCATTCCTTGTGTGAAATAAATGGACAGACACCATTAATGAATGAATGGATCCTTTCCTTATGTTAAAGGTCTTTCCTCTCCAGGAACTACAGATATGCCAGTTAGCAACAAAGCCCCAAGCTCTAAGTCCTTAATGAAGAAATGAAATGTAGGAACAAGCACCTGTGTGATACCATAATTACCATGTGTAAGGGACAAAATCTATCTTAGGACTCATTACAGCAAGCAGTCCCAGAATATGCAAGCCAGAAGTTTTTGGAGCATAGCTTTGTTGTTGAAAGGCAAGCGTCTATATTCAATACCTTTTTTAGCCAGACCTATGTCTTCAAAACGTCTGGAATACCTGGGGCATTTACCCTGGATAATATTCAGTGGCACTAAAAGACAGCTGGATCACTTTAGTTTGAGTAAAGGGTAATGAGTATGGCTGCTGAAGCTCAGCAGGGGTCTCTAAGCCTGTGATCCTCAGCCTAAACTCTTGCCTGCCCGCTGGCCCTTTACAAGGAGCTGCTTTTTCTCTGCAGTTGCCTTGATCACTTCTACTGGCCACCTCCTCCTCATTTCTGCCTGTTTGCTGCACAGGTACCTGCCTTAAAAAGAACAGTGATACCCTGCTGATGGACAGCAGAATAAAAGTAGGATTTACATCTTCTTTTCTGACAGGGTATTTAGTTTAGTGAGCCTCAGAGGTAATGGGAAAGAACTTTAAGAAAAGCAAATACATAAACTAGTACTAACGGATGATATTTGATGGTTTTTAGTCAATGGGAGCAAAATTTGATTTTTAAAGTGCAAGTCTGCTCTGAAACATAACTGTAAATCACCTGGTAAACAGAGCATATCTGTTCTGGGTGTATTTTGAGTCATGTCAATGTTTTCTTTAGGGTGAGAAGGCTCTGCAGGCAGGTTGTATAAAACATTTAATTTAATCTCTTAAATGCTGGTAAGGTAAAAAACTGATCTTAAAATTATACACCCTTCAGTGCAACAGCCTCTCCAAGATATGACATAGATTTACAGACTAAATAAAATGTTATTTCAAAAACCAGTATTTTGTCCTTGATTTGAGTAGCAAACCGCTTAGCAATTTCTATCTGTACACTGCAAAAAAATGGCTTTTAAACTGATTGCAAACTCCCCTACCTTGTTATTTACATGCTCAACTTTAAACACATCAGGAAAACAGTTCCAAAGTTTCTGCAATAAAACCTCATCCAGTTAATTTCTTTTCCCAATATCCTCCTGAATCAGCTCTTGAAGCAGGAGATAATTCATTCTGGGGGAGCGACAAAGAAAAAACATTGCTAACAAGAGCATTTCTCCTTAGAAAAGGATAATTTGCAGAGCAGTAACCCAGTTCTTGCTGCATAAATTACAAAATATTCAGTACCTAGTTATGACAAGCCTGTTACATGCTACCTCCTATTCCTCTGCTCTTTCAGATTCCAGACAAAGAAATTTGAAAGAATAAACGTGGGGAACCTTGAAGTCATCACTAATGGCCCCGAAGAGTAAATGAGAGTGCTCAAAAGCAATGTTTTATTTCTTTGCAATACTTCAACACTAATAACTTCTGAGACACATTTCCTTCCAAAATGATTTTTTTTTTTTTTTTTAAGATTATATAGGGGTGTCTTGTCACTGTCACTGAACTATTGCAGCCGTGCCATGAAAAAAGGCTGCCACATAATAGCAAACAAAACCCCATGAGGTATCAGAGAACAGCCAGAATACAGTGTCCAGCTGAAAACATGGGGAGAATCCCTTTTATGTACCTTTACCAGGCGCATCCAAACTAAAATATGGGCAAGGCTAAAGTCTTACTCTTACAGAGGGTGCCAGGACAGTTCTAAAGATAAGAGGCTTTGGTTTACAGCTTATCTGTAAGGCAGTGTCTCTTTCAGCACACGGATGTTTGAATTTGTGGTGAAGTAGCACTTCAGAGGAAGGAATGGCCAGTACTGCTCCCTGGAGCACATAGAACAGTCTTAGAATCATAGAATGGTTTGGGTTGGAAAGGAACTTAAGATCATCTAGTTCAAAGCCCCCTGCCAAGGGCAGGGACACCTCACACTAGACCATGTCACCCAAGTCTTAAGAACTTTCCCATAAAGCCACAAACCAAGCTTGCACCTGCTTACTCGATGAACTAGGAATACTGCAGCCTGAGATGGACAATACAGACTCTAATTCTTTGGGCAGACCAAAAAAATCCTATTTAAAGCATTCTACGTAAAAGACCGAAAGAGGAAGGGCAGCCTATACAACAAAATTAACTCCTACTTAGAAAAAAAAAGAGCAACTGGCCATTACAAAGTATTTTTCTTACAATAAACAGCACCACAGTGCCAGTGCATAGCGCAAAGGGAATGGAAAAGAGATGCGATGCAGGTAGAATACAAAAGGAAGGAATAAAAAAAAAGAATTAATCTGCAACATCAAAGAAAGGCTGCATTTAAAGAGAAGTTTCTACCCTACAGCACTATCCTATTTATATTTTTATGGAAATAATTTCAGAAAAAAAAAAAATTCTCCTTCTAACCAGACTATAACATTTTCTTATTTTCACAGCAATTCAGGGAACATGGTGGGTTTGCTCTAACTAGCTTTAAGATTTTTGAACTTGACTATATAAGTAACTTTAAGTCCGTGTATAAGAACATGGAATTCAGTATCATGCCTTTTTGGTAAGCATTATCCCCTACCAGACAGGATCAGCAAAGCCCAGCTGTCTGTACAGGCTACACTGCTGGCATGAATAAGAGAATCACAAGCACAGATGTGCGCAAGGAACAGTCTATTTTAGCGAGAAGGCTGGACAGCTGCTGCTGTGAAGTTCTGACTAATTACTGCAAAAGTGTTGCAGAAAAGTACAAAATGGATGCACATACACGCTTAAAATAGAAAACTTTTTTAGTCTGCATCTTCAGTACATTTAAATTCAATGTTTTGCTACTTGTTTTGCCTTTTTACAATGTTAGTTTTACACTGAAGCAATATATACTTTCCACTTTTTTAGCTTTCTAATAACTGAAGACTATCCGATTTTCCAGCAGAACTGCTTTCTATTAGAAAGTGTCACACTTGAAAGAGTCATCATTTCTTCTGTATGAATAAAATAACATTTAGGGTCTTATTAACATTCATACTGGGAGAACAAAAGCACCTCAAATTCAACATTGGTTTGAGGTTTGCAAAAAGCCTGGGCTGTGTTTGCAATCAATAGCACCTCCCCATGTATCAAATTTTCTCAAGTCACAAAGACTGAAACACTTCCACAGGCTGTATTCTTCCTTCAGGGATGGCAATGTGAAATCAATGGAAAACTCAAGCCACATGAATGCTACAAAAATCCCAATGTTAAAATCCTAAACAGTTTTCCTGGCAATATAAATTATAAAATAATATTGCAAAGAATACTATTCATGTATAAAAGTATTTTTTGTCATTTTTAATATTGAAACAAGTCTGTTTTGAAGTATTTTTTACTGCACTGAAAAAGCTTTGATACAGTAATTGGTGTATCTATGACCTGAACAATGCTTCACTTTAGCAGCTGAAATAATTCCATAGCAGCTGAAATAATAAAGAAACACTACCATCCATACCAGTAAACACAAATAGTAATCACAGCCTTTATTTTCAGTGTTTCGTATCTTGAATAAACTATCTAAAACTCAGTTAAGACAGTCAGCTATTACTCAGATTAAGTTGGTAACCCTTGTTCCCAGCATTTATAATTTAATTACCACAATTTTCCCATTCTTTTTATATGTGGGCTAAGCCAAGCCAAAATAATTATTTTCTATTAAAAGCTATAATATAAATAATTGTTTTAACTCATTTTAAATCACATAAGTCAATATAGTGTAATAAAAAAAGAAAAAAACCAAACCAAACCAAACAAAAAAACCAAACCAAAACCAACAAACCAACAACAAAACAACAATCTCACTATTCAGTATACTTAGACCCTCTTTATTCCTAGAATTCACCCACTGGATAAAGTAAGACTGCTCCCATAACCAGCAAGTCATTTGTTTGAATTGGTGTTTTTCTTTCCTCCAACTTCTCCCACTTTATGGCATATCTGGCGTTCTCAGCCCTGATAAGGCTTTTGCTTTCAATTAAAAAATGTAATTTTCCCTCCAGGAAATAGGAAAACTTAGTACTTCATGTGTCACCATTCCAGTTAGAACACCCGCATTTGCGTTGTGTTCCAATATATAGAATTAGTCTCCAGCTCAGCCTCAGGAAACTTCCAGCCTGGAAAATTATAGATGCCTTAGGAAAATTACAGATGCCTTAGAAGTAAGTATTAGGCAGAAGTAATAGAATTTTAGCAGGGAGACCTTTTCACAAGGTGAGCAGGCTGGAGAGTTGCCATCAGTAGAATGGACCCATTCTTCAGTTGACCCACCTGGACCTTTCCCAGTGTCTACCAGAGCTTTCCTTGGCCTCAGTCTTTGCCACAGAGCATGGTGTGTTTCCTGATCTGCTTCCTTATCTGCAAAGGGCTGCAGTGTCAAGAGCCTGGGGACAGAGGTTGGGCGGTTCAGCAATGTTCCTTCCAGTGCTCACCTACTGAACTCACACCATTTCCTTTGAATACACAGACCTCCTGCAAAGGTCCCTGCTGCATGCCACCTCAAGGACTATGTTCCATACGTTTTGTGCAAAAAATGCCTTGGCTTGGGAGTATATGGACTTCGAAAAATTTTGAAAATTTACCTGTGTTAAATCACTTCTGAATACAGGATTTGGCCATCCAAATCGTTTAGGCTTCCCAACAACTTCCGATACTATCTGTCTGTGTTTGTAAAGTGGGATCCCACAGCAGCGGCCTCAGCCATGTCCCACCTGCACATGAAGGCAAAGGTTGGGCATGCCCAGCCACCCTTCCTTCACTTCCCCCCACCCCTTGGTTTCTTCAGGAAAAAAATGCAAGTGTAGAGCCCCAAAGGGAGCAAAGGTTTATTTTGCCAGGTCTCTCTTTTCAACACGTGGGAGATGACAAGAGCAGTAGAGAATATCCACTGCTCAGTTTAAATGGAATTTCATTGCCTTAAATATTCATCTGTTGAATATGAGCAACAGTACTTCATGCTCTTTGTCTCCAAGTCATACCAGTATATCTACCACTAGCAGGAGGAGGTACAATTAATTACACCTGCCAAAATAGAGACTTGTAGCAAAGTACTTAGCTCCCTATAGGACCAAATTCTTCAAAGTAAAGATCTGGTTATTGATGAGTCTTTTTCCATTCAGATGGGTTTTTTTTTTCATTCCAACTGCAACAAAGATATTGTTATCTCTGATTTCACTTTAATTAAGTGCTTCTCAGCCCATGATCAGTTCTATTTTAAGCTGATTTAAAGTTTATTTAATTTTAGATGTATACTAAGCAGGGTAACATAACTGCACATGTTAAAGCCTGCTTCATCCTAATATTAGTGTTCCTTTGATTTCCTGGATGTTTAAAAAAAAAAAAAGAAAAAAAGAACCTAGGAAGTTCCATGTAAATTTTTCACAACACTTTTTTGTATCTATCTGCACTCTAAAAATACAAGTGAAAAATTGCCAAAGAACAAGATTTTATATGCAGTGTGCTGAACACCATTAGGTTTTTTGGTTTTGGGGGTTTTTTTGGGATAACAGGGATAATCGTCATAGAATCATGAAACAGTTTGGGTTGGAAGGGACTTTAAAGATCATCTAGATCCAACCCCCTGCCATGGGCAGGGACACTTTCCACTAGACTAGGTTGCTCAAAGCCCCATCCAACCTGGCCTTGAACACTTCCAGGGATGGGGCAGCCACAGCCTCTCTGGGCAACCTGTGCCTCACCACCCTCATACAGTGACGAATTTTTCCCTAATATTTAACCTAAATCTACCCTCTTAAAGTTTAAAGCCATTAATGAATACATATTATCATAGAACCTGGGGGGAAAAGCTCTGGTAGAGGTATAAAAAGGTCATCTCATCCATTCACTGCCCAGTGATGGAATTACAGCATCATTCATGTGGGATGTCTGGTTATCCTGGGTGTCAGGGACTCTGGTGATGAAATCTCTACAGCATTCCTAGAGAGACCGTACAACTGATTCACTTTACTTGGTGTTAGGAAACTTTTCCTCATGTATAAACTGAATTTTCTTTATTGCAATTAAGCCCATTAACCTATGTCCTAGCTACCATGCACTTAGACAAGTGTTCAATCTTTCCCGCTTCAATGTTCTCCCTAATGCCCTTCTTTCAACTGTGCAAGTTCCTTGATTTCTTCCAATTTTTATGTAAGTTCTGCTTTCTAGATGTCTGATCATACCAATCATTTCCTTCTAGACCCTATTTCTACAAATGAAGCAGCCTAAATCTGAAAACTGTATTCCAGACAACGCTTCCCAGTATGGCATATAGAAATACTACGCTGCTATCTTCCTCATGCATCTCAGTGTGATTTAAAAAATAGGTCAAGATGTCTGATATCAATTGCCTATTTGTTACACACAGGGCTAGTTATCTTGCCATACAACAAAATAGACTAAATTTGACAAGATCTACTTTTGGTAATTTCATGTTATTATTACTTGACTCCTCATTTCCATTTTGATGTTTACAAGTAATTGATCTGATTATCCATTCAAGTGATTTTCACTGAATTAAGGTTGTTTGGGCTTTAATTTGCTTTTTTAATTCCTCCCCATCATCATCCCTTTTTAAAAGACTGGCAAAATACTCACCATAATAAATGCCTCGAATTTCAGGCCCTTCCATGAGTTGCCAAAGGGTTTGTTATTGATACAGTAATTTCTTTGAATATGCTAGAATGCAGTTGAGTTGGCTTAAATGATTTGAAAAGATCTCACAGATTTAGGGATTCTAACTCATTCTTTATCACAAATGTTAATTGTACCACACATCAGTTCAGAGTTGACCTTTTCAGGAGACTAATGCAGAAAAAGGCATTAAAACATTTCAGCCTTCTTGGAATCATTTGTTGAGAGTTCTTCCTCTTTTCTATAGAGCAGACCGATATTTTTCTTAGCTTTTCTCATCAGTTTTTTGCTGATGAATGAGTTCACATCACCCTTCATATCCCTTGCTAATAGCATCACGTTTTGAGAGGCTGGACTTTTTATTCTGTTCCTGTATTTCCATAGTATTCCTTTTGTCTTCACTGATCTCATTTTCTATATGCTTCCTTCTTATGACTGAAATTAATAAATCTAAAAATGTAAACATGTTCACCTTCCACTACAGTTCCTGTCCTCCTTCTACATTTGGATCACTTGAGCCAGCATTATTCGTACATTTTGTCTGAGAAACTGCTAGCCTGCCATTTTAACTCACTTCTCCTTCAGTTTTGGTTCCTCTGAGATTGCCCACTGCATATCTCAGAGTTTAGCAAAAGTTTTGCTCTTGAAATCCCCTGGTTTTCTGTTCTTCCTCCTTCTCCTCTAAAGAATAATTAACTCTCCCACTCTGTGGTCACAAAAGTTGCCTTCTACTCTTCCAATGAAACTAGGCTAGAGCCAAATCCAGAAAGGTTTCCTCTTAAGCGGTTTTTAAGTTTCAAAAACTTGCTAGAGAACTTGTGCTCATCTCCCAGCACACACACCTGTACATAGATAAATCCCCTATTACAATCAAGTCATGCCCTGGAGAATCTTGCCAGCTCCTCACAAAAAAAACCCCTAATCCAAATTTTCCTGAGAGGGTGCAACTGATAAAATTATTTCCTCTACAGACTTTAAAGTGCGTTTAACTACTTACTGATCTCATTTAAGAGAGAGAGAACCTGTGGCAGAGAAGTTACAGTCAGCATTGCAAACAGTGGTGTGCTGGTTGGGTTCTGCTACTGCCTGGGTGCTCATCTTTAGATTGCTACGGTGGAATTTATTTCACCTAAATTTCAAGACCAATAGTATAAATATCTACCTTTGCACTTGGCACCTTAGCAGTTTTTTCCAGCCAGGGAAGAGGACCTATTTTAGATATCTTCTGTAAAACTGGATGACCTGAAGATAACTTGAAGACTTCGGCACTAATAGAAGAAAGAAAATGTACACAGGAGAGCTGACCTCGCCTTTCCCCTGACCTGGTGGGGTACAACCATGTGGTTTAACCTTGGGTTTTAACCAGTGCCCAAGAGAGAACATGCTAGACTACCACACCTGTACTTTTTTAAATCTTGCTAGTAAAAGGATTTCCATGTTGTTTTAATTTTATATTTCCTTTCTATTACATGGTTTGCTTTGTTTGAACATTCTACTTTGTTCTGTGTATGGCAGAGACTAGTGGCCATCCTGTCATTATAACCACCATTCTCCTTCTCACATTTTTTTCCTACATCTTTCATACAGATGTCATATCTTACAGTAAGCTTTCAGTAAAATTATAGTGAAGCATTCACTTGAGCATGTAAGTCTTTCAAAGGTGGGCAATGTTCTAGTTTATTAACAGATGCAATCCTAGGCTGGCAGCAGTTACAAGTTAAGTGAGTTGACAACTAACTGGTAGTCTCCGTAAAGCAAGTGAATGGCCTCAGTTTACCTGCAACTTCCCTAAAGCACCACCCTAAGCACCCCTTACTGTCAAACACAAAACAGAGCAGGGGGGCAGGAGAAAGGATGGGAATAAAAAGTGAAGAGCCTTTTGCTCTAGAGGTGCCTTTCCTGAAGCACCCTCCCAAGCACACACACCTTCCAGGCTCTCAGAGCTATCAACGCAGGAGTATTACAGTGCATTTTTAAAGATAACCTATAACTAATGAACAAGTCTTATCACTAGACAAAACTTTCTTCTCAAAGTATCAAAGCAAGAAAGGAAACATTCTTTCCCCCCCTTTTTTTTTTCCCCACTGCCAGTTCCCTGCATGTCAAGTAAACCTCCTTGTTCTTCACTGCCTCCAGTTTCACTGTTTCTGGCTGCTGTTTACTCGTGTTTTCATGCAACAAGCCTTGTTCTTCCTCTTTCTTTTGTAGCTCCACTTTTAAAACATCTATTGAGCAAGATATTTTTTATTTTTAATTAAAATCCTCTTTGCAGTCCTCTTAATGCAAGTACTACATTATTTGGAAAAATAGCAAATCCTGTTTGTTCTGTTCACACAATGAAGGCCAGCAGGATTGCTTCAATACCTTCTGAAAAAAATCCAACCTCCAAAGCAATCAGTGTAACAATATTTCCTTTCATTTTGTTTCTTGTATATCTGTGAAATATTTCAAAGCAAAATCTTCCCCTCTAATTTTCAGCTCTTTGTTCAATGTAACTTAGTCAGCCAGGCGTGCTTCTCGCTTTTAAATTATCACCATACAGTTGTTGATACATTAACTACTGCAGTGACATTTTTAAAAAGCTATTTCTTGTATACTGTTCCTGCTCATCAGAATCCCTAGTTTTCTGCACTATGAGATCCTTGAGTATTCTGTCATTGTGGAAACTAATTATAATTTCTAAAGTATGCCAAAAGGAAAGGACAGCAGACATGACATTCAGTAACCTGTATTGCATCTTTTCAGGGTATAAGGGGAATATGCTTGCTTGTCAAAGCAGAGGCTGCAGGGTGTGGTGTATTCAAAGGGAGAGAATGGATGTCACACTAACTCAAGCAGTCATGACCTGCACTGATAGTTGGGGTATTCCTATCCTTCTGGTCACTCTACAATAGAAGAAAGGAGGAAAACCATCAATATGTTACCTTCAACAGAGCTTGTTGGAGGGCGCTTTTTAAAATAAAATGTATAGGGGGTCACATTTGGGACAGAATTCATGGTCTGATGGTGTCTTCTGAAGTTCACAATTAGGCAACTGACATTCAAGGACAAGAACGACAATACACTTTATGGGCATAAAAACAAGCTTAGCCTCTCCGAGTCAAAGAACAGTTCTGTTCTCACTGCTGGGCTGGATAAAGTGAAGCAGAGAAATGACATACTTTATTAATGAACACGCGACACAACTAGAAACATAACTAAAAACACTGATTAGTATTGTTTTTCTCTAAATACTAAGATGCACTTGCCGCATTTGTACAACTTTCTTGAAGTGAAAAGAAAACATTAGCTCTGATGATCTTATCTAATTGTCCCACCTGGGATTATGGAGCCCTGGTTATGGCTCAGTGGCTAAAGCAGGTCATTTTGAATCATTAGCATAGACAATATTTGAGGTATAGAAATGTTAGCTAGGAGAACAACTCACCTTGTGCTGTACAGGTTTAAATAGCTCAGGCACAGTACGGTTAGGAAATGGTGCATCCTTTGGTCTCGGTGACACCAGGAGTAAGCTTTGCTCTTGGCCATAGGAGGGACATCCAGTGCAGTTGCTACCCTTTGTTCACACTACATATGGTAGAGACAAGGCCACAAGCAATAGCCCAGCTCTCTGCTTTTAATGACCAGGTGAGCATTATCCCACACACGCTTGGCTTTTTTGCACAGCTGTAGCTCCACTCAGTAGTAGGTATTGCACTTGCATGGGTGAAAATGAGAAAGTGGGCACTTTCTCTGACACTGATCAGCAAGCACTCCCTCCTTCGCTCCACAGCAGACTGCTGTAACATGGACAGTGTGGCTGTATCACCCCCAGTAGACTTCCCTGTTAGGAAATGACACTCCCATCAAGCAACCCTCTCTAGGGTGCTTAAAGAAGATGCTGTGACTCCTTCTATCCCTTGCGTACAATATGCTGTGTAGTTGTTCGTCACTCTCTGCAGTAAAGATCTCACCCTTCGCTCCAGGAAATTTTACCTCTTGGTCCTCAGGTAATGCACTGGTGGACAAATCTCTTTTTTCACCTTGCACCAAGACTTTACATCTCCAGATCAACATGCTGTGGCTTCTTGCAGAAAGGAAGGATGCAAATTTGGACAATTTCTCCAGAAAATGTACCCCATTTTGTGAGGATAATATTTCCTCCTTTGCCTCACTGCTTATAAACAGTTCACACAAAAAAGGCAGGAGGCAACAGGCACAAACCAAAATACAGGAAATTCCATTGGAACTGGAGGAAAAAATAAATCCTCTTTTACTGCGAAGGTGATCAAACACCGGCACAGGTTGCCCTGTGAGTGTTATGGAGTCTCCATCCACGGAGGTATCCAAACTCTGACAGGACGTGGCTCTAGCTGACCCTGCTTGGAGCACAGAGGTTGGAGCAGACAATCGCCTCCAACTTCCACCAGCCTCTGAAAAGGGCAGCCATATCATACGTCAGGTGAGGAGCTGCTTCAGGCTATGCCCTTCTAATGAGATACATTTTATTCCATTCACAGTTAAAATAAACAGGTTTTAATCAAGATCATAATATGGGCTGGGGTGGGCATAGGTGGTGTTTTTAAAAAATAAAAAGGAAATAGAGTCCTTTAAATTTTCGTAAGTTATTCAAAGAAAAACAACTGTACATGAGATAAAGGTATCTTGATATTGGATACCAACTTAAGTCAGTAACAGTTTTTTCCAATGGTTTCAAAGAGCAGAGGAGGCTCTAGATGCTGCAAATATCCCAGTATGCATACCCTCTGTATGGCTCAAGGGTAATAGTGTTCACCTATTTCCAGTGGAACTGAGGGTGCCCAGGTGTCTGTCATGAAAAATAAGCAGTGCTCCAACGTGTAGATTTTCAAACACCTGGGCAGCAGCTCCCTATGTCTTGGAGGCATTACTGTCCCAAGGCACCACAGAGGTTCTTAGATATCAGAGCACCTGTTGATGACTGGAACCTTACAGTCTAATGCTGCTGAGCACTCAGTGGTTACCTTCTTACATTTCTAATGTTTCCACTTACTGTATAGGTAACCTTAGTGCTGGCTCACACTACTTAACTCCTGATTTTCATGTGCCTTTTAAAGATGGAGCACTGACAGGAATAAAGCCTTTTATGGAACAAATTCTAAATTACTGAACTGAGAAAAGACAAATTAATTTTCCTTCCTTCAGCTCTGTTTAGCTTTGTATTTTCTTGACAAATGAAAATAGGCTGGTTATATTTAGTTTTGATCTCTTGACTCAATGCACTGATATCATGCTCCAGTATCTATGTGACAAACATTTTATGTGAGTCTTTAATTAAAAAGACAGTATTATTCCCTTGGATACTGCAAAACTCTCTTCCTTCCTCTGAAAGCCAAAAAGATATGACAGTATCTCTTTTACTCTGGTGGAGTAACAAAATAATTTCCACTAGGCAAAAGAGAAAAAAAAAGAATAGGTAAAGTTCACAAATGAAATAAAAGATGACTGCTTTCACAACAATTTACCTGCTAAATAACCTTCTATACCAGCACATCGTACTGAGCCTAGAAGATTAGCTGATATTAGGAATATGCCATAAAAGCACCTATTCCTGAAAAAGAGCCTTTAACTGAAGGCACCACATTTTATTTAGGTGTAGAAATGTATATAGCCACCAGAAATGCAAACTGAAAAACACATGCAACAATCCCTTGAGGTCACAACGGGGGTAATATATTAATTTTAGGGCACCGTACTGGGAAACGAAAGAAGATGTGGACCATTTGGAAAGGGCTGAGAGCAAAAATACTGATTTGAGCTGCATAAACAATATCTATTGTTAGGAGCCCAATACAGTGTGTGGCTGCAGAGCCTGCAGGAGAATGCTCCTGTGCGGCACAGCTGAGGGCATGTGGCCAGAGAAGAGTCTTGTGCATGTCTGGAGAGCCCAGCCTGCAGCCTAAGCTAAGAAGAGCTGAAACGCACTGTCAGCCTCATAAAGCAGCAATGACACCAAAAAGAGTAAGAAAGAGGGATGCCATTGGTATGACTGAAGGAGTGCAATGCCACTGACGGGATTAAGAAAGAATGATGCAATTGATAAAACACACTGAGAAAATGACACTATTGATAAGACAGAGAAAAAAGGTCGACACCAGGTCAAAGGAAGGAACAGGATGTACATCACTAGAGCCTAAGGACCATAGACAACCTGAAGGAAAAAGGGGTCTTAAGGACATTTCCAGCACAAACATCAATGGAGCTCTAAATTGTGGGCAACAGAAATTGGCAAGACAGAAACAGCTGCAGTTATTAAGACCACAGATTCCCTTCTCTCCTTAACTATCTCATTTATACAACATCAATGGTAAGAACTACTGGCGTCAGTTAATCATGAAAGAAGTAACTGCACCACCGCAAAGGCAGGGTACAACAGTTTGGCTTTTTGAATTAAGAACAGACTGAAGGGAGACATAACAATGATCTTCGAGTACCTAAGAAGCCATTCTCTGGGTATGAAGTATGGTAAGACAAAAATAATGCAAGTCACTGAACTGCAGTAAAGATGACATCAGGAAAACCTTTTGTTTCTGGTGAGGATAATAACGCACAAGGCTGGATTCCTTGTGGAAGTTGTGGAATCTCCAACAGCGCAGGTTCGAAATACCAGTTTGGACAAACACCTATCAGGAAAAAAAAAGTTGTGTATAATTGACTTCCTCTAGGAACAGAGGTGACCAGGTGGACTTTAGAGATGTCTTTACTACTATTTCATGGCTGTAGCAACGGTTAGCATCAACACTGTATTTTGATCATACAAGAAGCACACCTTAAGGGAGGTGTTACAATGGCAAACAAACTACAGCAGTTCACAAAAATGGGCTTAACAATGTTATGATACTTTGAATTACCAGTTCAGCAGAACATTTAAGCATAGCTCTTGGGTCTTACAGACTTGAGGTCTAAGGACACAAAACACTCAAAGCTTGATGCCCTGAGGAAATGTAAAACCAGCCCGGTGACATCTTTCACAACGAAATTAACTCCAGACCTAAGAAATTCAGTAGTAGGGAGAGGTTGAGCAGAATCACTGGCAAGTGTCAGGTACTGCAGAAACTGCAGGACAGCACAAACTCTCACGTGTGTCACATAAAGCAAGGCATCTCAAAACTCATCTTCAGGGACAAGAAGTTAACAAGTGTTCACAGAGGTTTCCTGAAGTAACTGGTAACTAAACAATTATTCCTCAGCATGCATTTCACACGTAGTTTCACATGTGTGAATTGGTGATACCATTGCTAAGATTCGGTGACCCCATTTGTCACACTGGCAAATGCACACAAGGCTGCCTACCTTTAACTAAAGCAACCTCCACTTCTCCGGGGTTTTCAACCATCCACAGCTGCCCAAACCAAGCCTTTCTGTTGACACCCACAGGCTCCCTGGCTTGTGCCAGTTCCTGGTGCTGTCCATTTCCATCTTACTGTGCTCTTGTCAGCCCCCTCGGAGTTTCTGTTCCCCCAAAGGCTTCTTCAACCTGAATACACACGGGTTTATTCACAAAGTAAGCAGTGCCCACCAACTTGCTGATTCTGCCTCAGAAAGCTGTAAGAGCAGAAAGCTGAGCGGTCTGACACCCAGCCTTTCCAAGTTGCACGCTTCGCAGCTGGACACACCAAAATGTATTTTATGGTTCTTGTTAAACCAGCCTAGATACTCAGAAAGGTCTCTTCTAAGCTTACAGCCTACGAAGCCACCTACTTCGAGATCTAAGATTTGCTATAATAAGACTTCAGAGTATTATTATAAGAATTTAAAGACATACAGCGTTTGTTTAAAGCTTTCGACTTTAGGTGCGACTGTTCTCCCGCAAAGACCGTCACCGCTTGCCCAGGCCAAGTTCCCCGGTGCAGGAGAGAGGACACAGCCCGCCCGGCGCCCGAAGGCGAGCAGCGAGCCGGGCTCCCACACGCTTCGGGGCGCCCCACGGGAGAGCGCTTCCCGCACACTTGGGGCCTCCCGCCGCCGTGTCTCTTTGACAGGAGCAGGGAAAACACGAGCAGCTACAGGACAGGACGGTGCCCGACACCGGCGCGAAGCCCGCTGTGAGCCCGGGGAGCTGTGGAGGAGGAGAGCGGGCTGCGCACGCCCTGCCGCCGGCGAGTCCCGCCACTCACCGATAGTTGAGACGACGGTGCCCACGAAGTAAAAAGCACCGGTGAAATCCCACCGGGGCCGGATGTCATCGACGCGGATGCCGGCCACGCTGGCCTCCTCGTACTCCCGGAGGAAGTGCCGGAGCTCGGCACGGCTCAGGTTGTGGCGCCGGGTGAAGTTCTCCAACCGCTCCTCCCAGCGCTCCTTGGCCTCGCGCTCCGTGGGCAGCTCGATGGCCGAGAAGACGGCGGCACCGCACAGCATGTACAGCACGATCAGCACCGCCAGCAGGAGGAACCGCGCGTTGTCCGCGTTCAGGCGACCCGCGCTGGAGCAGCAGCCGCCGCGACACGCCATCCTCCGCCCCGCGGGACCGGGCTGCCGCGCCGACACACTACGTCGGGGCCCTCCCGCCGCCACCGCCGCCGGGCATCACGGCACCGCCCGCCAGGCGTGCGCGGGGCCGCGGAGCTCAGGGGGCCGCGGAGCCCGGCGGCGGCGAGCGGCTCTCCGAGGAGCCGGCCGGCACCTCCGACCCGGGGGCCGGGCGCTGCCCCACCGCGCCCGGCACGGCCCCGCGGCGGACGGGCTTCGGGCTGCGGCGCATCCTGCGGGCTAGGGAACCGCCCGGCCCGGCCGGTCCCGTCCTGCGGGGCCCCTCAATCCAGCCGCACGCCCCGCAGGGCTCCCGTCTCCGCCAGTTTCATACCCCCTTCTTTCCCCCGCCCCGAGCACGTCGGAGCGGGGCGCAGGGACAGGCACCGCCAGGCGCCTCCTGCCTGACGGGGGGTGGGGGTGAGGCGGGACCGGCGGCAGCTCTCCCCGCCGCCCTCCGCCGCCGCCGTGGGGCACCTCAGCCCTCGTCCCGGGCCGCCCGCGCCATGGCACCCAGGAGCCACACCGCGCCGCGCCCCTGAGAGGAGCTCACCTCAGCTGAGGCGCGTCCACCACCCCGAGGGTCGCCCCGGTGCTCCGGGAGGGGCGGGGCGGCACCTGGCAGGGCGGGCCGAGGGAGGGCGGCTGCCCCGCGGCCTCCACCCCTCAGCGGGGCTCCGTCACTCCCCTAGCGCCCGCGACCTTCCCGCCCGCTGGAGCTGCCGCCCGGCCCCGGGCTGAGCAGCGCTGTGGGACCGGGGTGACGGGGCTCCCGCAGAGGCTGTGAGTAAAACCCTACAGTTGGTGGTGTGACCCGACTACCGGACTGCTATCGAAGCAAGAAAAATTACTGCCTTTTGCCAAAAGAGGGCACCTCGTTGTCTACAGGTCTGGTTACCGGTGGCCTTCTCCACAGGTTGTTAGATCTCCATCCTCCAACACTAAGCAGTCGAAGGGAAATTTTGTGTTGAAGAGAGGCAGCTCTTTCCAGTGAAAGGCAACCTACATATATTTTATTTGAGAAAGCATGTCAATGATGTATTATTACATCTACTTTTTTATACATATTCTATTACTTATAATACAGTTACAACGTAATGGGAATGAACAATAAAGTCTTAATAATTAGATTTCTCTCTTAAGGGCACGTAACTGTGCAAGAGTCATTGATGGTCTCACAGCCTGAGGTATCTGTACTGACCTGAGCCCCGGGAGGGGGCTGTGGACAGGTCTGTGCCCATGTTTGAGAGAGCATCACCCACTGTGTGGCAAATATCTACTTGGGCAGCAGGCACAGAGAAAAACCAAGTCCTTTTCTCATGTTGCACAGCAAACCTACAGCCGAGGATGAATGGGACTCATGCTTCCCCTTTGCTTTTTCTATTTGTTGTTACTCATAGGTGGTACGTAACACATCATGTTGCAGGATTTTATTCTTTCTTCATTAGCCTTCAGCATAGACTGACATATGGCAATTAAAATTAGTAGCAGTGCTGGAAGATACTGAACAGCCAAAATAAGACGAAGAGGAGATACCAGTCGAAGTAACCAGACTTTGTTCCAGCTGCTAAAGATAACTACATGCTTCCACAAAAAAATGCTGGTGTATCTTTAAAATTATTGATAGTTCCTATTAGAGGGGGGAAAACCCCCCTATATTTCCTGTCTTTGCCAACCAGAAAGATGGATCTAAATCAGTGCTCTCCCAGCCAGCAGAGGCGGCAGAACTGACTGAGCATTTTCAGTCTGCACCAAAGTCTCCATCCATGAAAGCTGTTCTTGGGTGGCTTGGATCAGCACAGTGGGATCAGGAGCCTTTCACTGCTTGCAGCCATAACATCAATGTGGTTGCCCAAAAGAACGTGAAGAACAATCACATTATCCAGAAAATTATCCATGGAAAATTATTCAAGTATATTGAGTTCCTCCTATTATTTACATATTATTTTGTTAGGCAGGAGTAGTTTTTTTTTGCATTGGTCTTGGGCATAGAGGAAGCATTACATTCATGCAGGTAAGAACATCTGGCACAGTCTTGAAAGACAATGGAGTAAACCACTCTCCCTGGGCATCAAAAATTGCAAGTTCCCTTAATTTGTCAAATCTGATCTTCACCAAACTAAAACACTATAAAGGAACTGCAGTGATTTAATCTCTTGAGAAAGCATCATGCTCCCTAGTAAGAGGTAGAGCAAATGTGAGTTGATACTGACTGGAATCCTGAAGTAGAAAATGAGAAGATGGCTGACATATATCAGAGGTGTATCACCTTTCATTGTTTTAAGCTCCTTTTCTTCCTTTACTTCCCCTGTTATAGTTAAAGTACTTATTCTAAAGGACACCTTACTTGTAAAAAAGGTCACTATTTCCATTGCTCTTGGGTAGATAGCTGGAAAAACCTGAGTGTGTGGAGAGCACAAACAGCATAATGATACAGTCACCCATTTGGAGCATTTAAGCAAGATTGAAGAAAGAAATGTGTGTGTTCACTGGCATAGGGAAAAAAACCCAGCTTATCTTCTAGTTTCAGTTAAAAAAAAAAAAAAAAAAAAAGGTTAAACATGTTGCTGACATTTAAATTAACCCCAAATTAAAGTTAACATGTTGTGAGCCAAAACACTGAATGCACTGCCTCAGCACAGGCACTTGTAACATCATCTTCTGAAACCTGGTGTGTTTGCCCTACTCCTTGGCAGCTCAAGCACACAGCTCCCTACTGTCTATGTGTGCAGGTATTTAGTGACAAAAAGATTGATGGTGGTGAGGCTTAGCATGATTGTAAATAATAGAAAAAAAAAAAAACCCAACAAAAATCAGTACCTCGTTCTGTTGGTAATGTTTAATGATAACCCTATAATTAAGAAAGCTACAGTCACTGACTACCATAGTAATGATTACCCATAAATATCCAGTCAGAACAGGGCTATTGTTAATGCATCTGCAAATTGCCGTGGAAGACTCGCACAGAGATCTAGTTATTCTCATTGACAGTGTCAGTACTTTTTAATTAAGCATCTCCTTTGGCAGTGATAAGCTGGTACTCTTAACTAAAATGCACTGCTTATCTTTGGAGAAGCTGTGGGAGAGCTGCAATTTACTCTTGAGCAAATTTCATACAAAATGAAACATCTTGCTAGAGGAGCAAAGAAACCATCCTTCTGCTACCTTTGATGCTGAACAAACTTCTTCTGGATCTTAATAACCTTGATGTTAATAAATTAATGTGATAAAAAGAAAAAAAATAAATCCTGAAACTTCATGAACATGTGACACTTGGGGCATTGAGAGTAGGCCAACAACATCCCTGTTGCTTTGCTAGGAGTTTCAAACAGATTGCATCTCTAGCAGAGTCCTACTGAACGTGAAGTAAAGAATCAGCAAATCATAGAATGGTTTAGGTTGGAAAAGACCTGGAAGATCATTGAGTCCAACTGTTAACCTAGCACTGCCAAGTCCACCACTAAACCATGTCCCTAAGCACCACATCTACATGCCTTTTAAATACCTCCAGGGATGTGACCCCACCACTTCCCTGGACAGCCTGCTCCAATGCTGGACAACCCTTTCGGTGAAGAAATTTTTCCTCATCTCCAATCTAGACCTGTGGCACAACTTGAGGCTCTTTTCTCTTGTCCTATTGCTTGTTACTTGGGAGGAGAGACCAACACACACCTCACTACAACCTCCTTTCAGGTAGTTGCAGAGTGCAGTAAGGTCTCCCTTGAGCGTCCTTTTCTCCAAGCTAAACAACCCCAGTTCCCTCAGCTGTAAGACTTGTGCTCCAGACCCTTCACCAGCTTCGTTGCCCCTTTCTGGACCCACTCCAGCACCTCAGTGTCTCTCTTGCAGTGAGGGGCCCAGAATAGAACACAGTGTTCAAGGTGCAGCCTCACCAGTGCCCAGTACAGGGGGATGATGACTTCCCTGGCCCTGCTGGCCACACCATTTCTGACACAGGCCCAGATGCTGTTGGCCTTCTTGGCTGCCTGGACACAAGCTGGCTCATGTTCAGCCATAATGTTGCTTCTTGCCTTTGTCTAGTGTACTCATCCCTCACAAAGCAGAAGACACTTAGCAGTGAAGACAACTGAACCTGGCTGTGTAATAAAGATTTTCAGGAAAGAGAAATGTGAAAACTTTTTCCATCGCCTTCAGATCAGTTACTAAAGTGTGGCTGATAAAGACAATTGTATGCCAGTCTTCCTGGAGAAGACAATATTTCATTTATACTTAATACCCTATAGGGGTATTTTTATTTAAAGATATTTGCAAATTAAAATTTACAGCTGGGAAATTGAGGCAGAGACAGACATGACTTAAAAGTCCCAGAGGGGACTCCTCAAGAGCTCTCCTAAAGAACAACTTCCAGTTCTAGATGTCCCTTTGCATTTGCCGCTTATCTTCCAGCACCTCAACAGGTTAAGAATGGTAGCTTAATTTTCCAAACTGTTTACCAACCAACCACAGTTCAGAGTGAAGTTTTTTGGTTATTCATGTTTACTGGCAATAGAACTGTGTAAGGGTAGTGATTTGCTTGCTAAGGGAGAAACAGAGACACATGAATCAGCATGCGTAAAGTCAGAATAGAGTCAGAAAAAGTTAGTAAAAGAATCCAGGAGCCCCCTCACATTCCTCCATTCTAAGCATCAGAAAACACTTTCAACTAAAGAATGAACTTTTTACTCTACTTAATACAATGGGGTCACAGTACCTTGAAAGCACTACAACAACATTTAGAAAGCAGTAACTGGGAATTAGTTTTGAGTAGAGATAACATTTTGATAAATGGAGAAGCAGAAAAGCCAGTATATTACAAAAAGAAAAAAAGCCAAGGACATAAAGACTGTAGATTAGCATAGGAACTTATTTCTCTGAACTTTACACAGCTCCTTTCAGCCTCCAGTACTTTTTGCCGTTTCTTTCTTTTGCCCTTCGGAATGCCAGTTACAGTTGCTCAGATTAAAAGAAACACAGAGGTAAGAGAGAAGGAATGGTGTGACTACTGTCAGTGTTCGGCTAAAATTCTGACATCCTGGGCCACAGGGATTAATTCCACGGCTGTAAAGTGTCAGCAACTTCACTGATGTCAGTAGAAATATCTTTGGGATTAGGTAGAATCTAGCATTATAATGAACATCACATCTCTGTTCTAGCTTTTTCAAATGCACACACCAAATAGGCAAAGTATGTCACAGTGAATATCTATATATTACATTAATTTACTGATTTCAATATTCAGTTCTTGGTATCCCACCTCTCTTTATTAACTTTAATTTACTTGGATTTTTTTTGTGCAGTTATTTCTGTTACTGTGTTCATATTTGTTTATAGAAGACAGGCTGCAATATCAAAACCACAGAAAGCCTACACAGAAGAAAGCACAAGGAATTAACATATTGCTAATTGCTGAAAAAAAGCACATGGACTCATTTAGGAAAGCTGCCAAATGAGAATGGTACTGTTGCATGTTTGCACACCTAGCATGGAAAAAAGCACATGGTACCTTCTACACCTTACCTTCTGTGATGCTGGATTTAATCTCAAGTATGGTGAAAACACTCTAGATAGACCACCATATCAGTGTCTTGAACAAACCAAAATTAGATTGTTGCTTTACTATGTGACTCCAGTAAGAAACTGCCCAACATTATGTGGCCCTGGCAGGAGATTTAACCTTTTCAGAATCACAAGCACTTCCATGCTCAAACCACAGTCCAAGCTGCTGTGGGTCACAGTTCTGCACTGGAAATGTTTTGTGAGTTTTTGTAGCAGAACTGATTATCTGGTTTATTTGTTCCCACCAACAGGCTTTGGAAGGATGTTCTGACAGTGCATTAATCTGAGCCCTGGAGAGCTGAAGTTAAATCATGCCAGGTGCCCAGAAACAAAAAAAATTTCCATCTGGAATTTAACCAGGAAAGCCTCAGAGCCGGTTAAACCACTTTATGACAAAAATAATACTAAATATGTAACATTAATAAATCACATTCTTCACAAATTAAGGATAAATGTCCATTAATTCTTAGCCCACCTTCTAGAACTCTTAAAGCTTTCCTCATACAAAGACACCTTTCTACTTAGACCTTCTCTAACTCTCACAGAAATAATTAAAATAACACTCTTTTACGAAGAACGTATGACAATGGCTACGAAGTTGTTCTTTCAGGTTTTAGAGCTCATCCCTCCATTTTCATGTTACCTTCCCTGATCCCTGTTTTTTCAGGCTTATCATGGACAGGATCAAACCATTTCTGGATGTAGCATGAACAGTAAAGACTCTGCATACAGAACTGAAGGTGAAAGCAGAAAGCAATCCTCCTATCTGTTCCATGGACATCCCAGTTGCACTCTGACCCATACTTGGCTTGTATTATTTGCAAAGTTCTCAAAAACAGATAAAGCAATAATAATGATTACCAGGCCTTGAAATTACCAAGACAAACTAAGAAATGAACCACCTAAACACCCAGGTTCCTTTGCTGTGAAAAGTGAGTAAAATTCCTCTGTTATATGCAAGGCTATTCCACTATCTAGGTCCATTTACTCTTTGAATAAGAAACTGTACAATGGTTTCCCCAAAAATAAGTCAAAGCCATAACCTTTTGGTCTGAAAAACCACCTGATAACTGCACCAGAGAACTTGAATGTAACTAGAGAGGGCAGAACAACAGTGAAAGGATATGAAAGATGGAAAAGAAGCAATACTTCATAGTTTCTCTGTGGATTGGTGTGTGACACTGCAGGAAAACAAAAGAAAGTATCTCTTTGCTAGGCAGATGCCATGACAATTTCCTAAACACACACGTTCTCTATGGTAATTTTTGAATGAAACAGGGATAGACACTAAATATTAGGAAATAGTGCCCTCCCAGTGTACTCTGAACCATCTTGGGGCATGGCACTGCAAAATGAATGAAGTAGCATGGGAACAGCTACCCAGTCAGGTTGCCTGTGATGCAGAGGGAATTCTGAATGAAGCACCACACTACACGATTTCCCGGCTGCAGGACCAGCTGTTCACACATCCCACACCACTATTTAAGAGTACTCTTCGGCACCCAAGCCCATCCACTTCAATTTAGTATTTTGGACACTACTTGTATCCAAGGGGGGGAAAAAACCCCCAGAGGATTAGGAAATAACTGTCAAAAAGCCAAATACTTGAAGAAGCCAAACCATCAAATATTAGAATTTGCATTTAAGGTGATAATTGCAAAGAAAAATTTCAATCTGATTTGAAATGAACACACTTAGAAGTAGAAGGAACAAAGGATATATAAACAAGACTGACTTTATTTTACCTGAATTTTACACGCAACAACTTTTACTCCAACTACTGGTGCCAACAGTCTCAAGAACAGTAAATTTTAAATTCATTACAGATAAAAATGCAGAGGGAATCTCCAAGAACAGTATAAACTTGTTTTAATCTTGAAAAGAACCATAGTAAAGAAAAGGCGTATAAAAAGGTATTTAAAAATGAAGTTTCATTTATAATAATATGGTTATAGATCCTCCAAGAATCTCCCATCATCAACATTTTAATATTTCTTTCAACTACAAATTAGCCATTACAACAGACATTATAGCTCAGATACCAGAAATAGGTAGTCTTGCAAGTAGCACGGCAGGCTCAGTGTCAGTAAGTGAAACATCACAGAATACCGGAAACATTCACGACGGAACCCACATATTTCCATGTGTATCAGGGGCATTAGTGTAAGAAATATTCCAAATCCATGGTTGATCTGTAAACCAAAAAACAGGCTTATGACAAATTCAGTTATTAAAAGTAAAATTTTGGTCCTCTTCCTCCCCTCCCTTTGGAGAAAGGTGAAAATTCCCACTGATTTTCATATAATGCCATGTGCCATTTAAGTTTACTGGACATTTTGTATTCAGCTATTTTTTAAAATGGTAAGATGTAGAGTTTTCAAAATGCTTTGATTTCCCCCCAAATATTTTGAATATGATTATTAGAACCCAACATACTCCCCATCAGCTGTAAAAGAATTGTATTTCAGAGAGCAGACATGAACAATCATGCAGCCACATTTGGTTTGGCCCATAGGCATCAAGTTTAGTGCTGCACATCTCTTAACCCAATGGAATTATCAGTCAGTGCAGTAACGTAGCAGTATTTTTCACACAGACAATAAGAATTCAGTATCTAAGAATGACTCTGCCTGACCTCTGAAATGTTCAAGTTCACACCTCACTTCTTCAAATGTTACATCTTTAAATGAGCAACAGGTTTGCAGCAGGCAGTTCTTCCCCTCCATGTCTCAGAATGCAGAAGCTATTCCTACTCTTGGGAAGGAGAAAAGACAACAGCAGGAACCAACTGCTAGCTCCGCAACCTGCTTGAGGCTTTTCCTCTGACCGCAGACATGCTGCGGAAAAACCCCTGGGTGTACGAAGCCTAGCTATTATTCCACTCCTCTCAGGCTACTCTTACTGAAATACAGAGAAAAATCGTTCAATCCTTTCAGTGGTTTTTCTCAAACAGGAAGTTTATATAAATCCTACCTGCTTCTTTTTTCCACCTACAAAATGAGTCTTGAAGGAAGACAGTGACATCAATCTGTACAATGCACACAATTCAACTGAATTGTACTGATGATGACGGGAGTAGTTTATTTATCAAACCCAAGCTACTCATCTACATAATACGCTATGTATACTTGCTAAAGAAGATTTGACATGCTTGTCAATTCAAATTTTGGATAAGTTATTTATCATGATTACTGTTGTCCAATTTTAAGTTTACAGGATCCAATATCAGGTCTTACAATATATGAAGTGAGAATTACTGTAGCAAGAGTAGAGTAAGAAAGTGACAGAAGCAGTAATGAAGGCATGCATAAACTGCAGAACAGCACACTGTGACAAGTACCGCACCAATTAAACATGGGGCAGGGAGAGCATTCCTACCATGTACTCGCCACTTACCGGCTACTAGAGTGCACTTAATTCTAGCACTGTAGCTCCGTATGTTGCAGTGAAACATATCCCAGCTATGCAAGTGTTTTACAGAAGTGTCTGTTTACAGTAGTAACAGGGTAATAGGAAAATGCTTTAAATTATCAGAAAATTGAATGCATTTGACTTGAAAAAGGACTTTACATTCAGAGTTTATGAAGACTGATAAGGAGGTTACGGGTCACAGGTAGGCGATCACCAGAGAAAGAACAGCCTGTGCAACAAATGCCACCTTTTACATTATGTTATTACAAGAGCACAATAAAAGCAAACATCCATGTCTTCCCCTAATTTAAAATAATTATATAGCTTCTAGGTGGAAGAAGTAGTTGGCTAGCTTTTAGTTACAGTGGATAGGTGATCTTCAAGCATGAAAAAATAAAAGGCATTGAAAACCAGAATAAACTACAGCACTTAACTTAGCGTACTGCCAGAAAATGTCTGTAGGTTTCCGAATCAACTGCAGGATGTCTAGACTTTGAGTCATCTCTTCAAACCAAACCAAACAAAAAAGGTAGCACCACTATTTCCCTAAGCTGCTTCTATCAGTCTCCTGTTTGAGAGCCATGTGTGTCGTTTGTCTTTTAAGTGAATACCTTACCACATACTAAATATGAATAGTTATAAGAATGGGTATAGAATAAAGCAAATTTTGGAAAAAGCAGTAAGGTTTTCAAACATACATTCATTTTTTATCATTGACCTCTAATCCATGACATCAGAATAAATCCAGTCCCACTCAAGCACTGGAATCTGTCAATTGGAGTCCATTATGCAGCTTGGACCTATTCATCTTCACTACCATTTGCAGTTACTGTTTAACTCAGCAAAACATAAAGGAAGAGGAAGACTTAGATGTACAGAAATTACTTCAGTTACCCCTTAAAGCACTCTGAGAAGCTTCACTACCTAATTTAGTTCTTTTTTATTGTGGCCATCTTAAGAAAATTTTATTAAGCTAGCTGTTTACGTAGTTGAAACTTTGTTCTATTAATGGGATGCTGTTGGATTTATAAAACACCTGATACTATTTTAATAAGCCATGTGCAAAACTATTACTGAAACAAGTAATTCAGTTATTTTTAAAACAACAGATCAAGTTTAAATTTATCACTTTTAATAGGAGCTATATCAGCAAGAGACAGTGATGGTGTACAAATACCGTAAGACTGTAGCAATGTACTGTTGCACACTAAAATGATTGCTAGGCTTTTGAAAGTTAAACACTTCTAGGGGAGAGGGAAGAGGGGGAGTGGAGGTTAACTGTTTCCTATTTACAGCCCCATTACATACATTTTTTAAGTGTGCTCAATGTACCTAACTTCCGCACATTTCAAGTTCAGTTCTTCATTTCTGATAACACTAATTCCAATAAGGGGCAGTTGATAGAAAATTCGTGACCTAGTACCTTTCTTCTTGCTTCACTTAGAAGCAGCAGAACTCTAGCACTAGAGTTAGCACACAGTAATATGAACGGTGCCATTCCTACCCCACTGCTACTTTAAGATTATCTGAAATCTCCAAGTGCCATTCCAGTCAGGCAGACTTTTGAAGATTCTCTCACTATTGAACAGACCATCACATTTAATTTAAAGATAGAGAGGCCCTGGAGAACAAGTTATTTCAAGTACACCTGATCAATCACTCAGAGTCCCCCACATTTTGAGATCAAGTTACAGAATAAGAAATCATGAACTGACAGTGAACAAGGTTGTTCTGCAAATTTTAACAATAGTACTTTACACATGCAGTATATTGTGTAGGTCAGAAACATACCAGCAAGCCATCTCAAAACTTCATGTTCTCATAAATATGACAGATGGCAGTACAGTATGTACAGCCAAAACCAGAAAAGTCTGTGAATTACAGGAACATGCAATTGAACAGTAAAGTATAAAATACAATTAAGGATCTTTGTGATTCTCTTCCTACAGTGTAAAATACAAGTATCTTCTGCACTTGGGTGGAGATCTGGATGACAGCTATTCCTGGTTGATTTCTAAATGCAGAAACTGGATTCTTACATCATCTTTCACAGTATTTCATAAGTTGCCCAATTGAAGAATTTAGCTTTTAAGTAGTAAGTGTTCACATACATTGAAAGGATACTCATAAATAACCAGAGTTCTTCAAGTCATTCCACATATACATTCTAACACAGCACACTCATTCCCTGCTGCATGAGGCTGGAAAGTTCCCCCTTTTAGCATTTGTGGAAGGTGCATGCTATACTTCAGTCTCTTTTCTCCCCCCCTTTTAGATGAGCACGGCATTTACAAAGGAACTCATCTTGTTCCTCTCAATGCAAAAATCATACCTGAAAGATTTCAAGAATGGGGAAAGACAGGTGGGGTAGAGGTGTGGGATCTATAACAATATACACAGAGAAGGTAATAATTCCAGAAGGCCAGGACGATGACCACTTGGTGAGGAAAAAAGGAAAAAACCCAGTACTGCTGTTTAAAAGCACAATTTGCTTTGTTTCTCAATAAGAAAGTCCTTTGCACTTTTCTGAGGCCTTTCCCAAGCTGTGCTAAAAAAAGCCCTTGATGTACATATTGAATTTTCAAGTTCCTCCCATACAGCAGATGATTTACTTAGTCAGTAAACTGTGTAACATCTAAATCACAAATTAAGTGATATTCCTCGACTACAGCAAGCAGCTTGTACTTTTTCCCATGCAAAGGTACAAAACAACCCTGGGGTTGTATCCTTTCGTGCAATGTACATCTGTTTTAAGAAACTTCTCAATACGGTAAAACAAAAGTCCCTACACACTCTAAATGAAACGCTGTAATTTCATGAGAAGATAAGGTCAACTTGTATTGGTAAGAGATATAACTGCAACTGAAACGTGACAATGGAGCTCAAAGAGAAGATAATTTTATACAAAAAAAATAGTCGTACTCATCTGAAAGATTCTAGAGGGAAATAAAAATCTGAGTATTATCAAAGGCACAAAGAAATTTTATTTATAAAGATATCTTGCAAAGTCAGATTGGCTGTTGTGTGCACAGTTCCCAAATACCAGACTGGATCATTTTCTGTTTTCCTTCAAAAGAACTCTAATTATATTATTGGTCTATAGGTTTCTTTTCTCTTAGTATCATCAATACATTCAGCTTTCTTATGGTCTCTTTTTTTTTTTTTCTCCTGTTATGACAGCCTGAATCTGTCGGTTAACAACAGAGGATTCCAGGAGATAGCTGTATCTATATAGTTTATCTGTCAAGGTATTAAGTGGTACTATCAGCTACCAGGCAATTTTATTTTTTTTTAATTCTCTAAATGCTTTGCCCTGAAGATGCATCTGTTGCCCACAAATGGACTTCTAAAATTCAACTGCAATTGCTGAAATCTGCAAAGAGTTAATAACATACATGTTGCACTCAACAAATATTATCTGCTAAAAATGAATGAGGTCCTTTGTCACTTCAGAATGGGAATGATCTTAATCTTTATTTTAAAACTGCGAGATGTAAAACGTGCATGTTATTCCCTGCAGCAAGAGAAAGATGCAAGCTATGTATATCATGAATAATAAAACTGTTTTGCACTGGTAATTTAAAGCAGCTGGGAAGAAAAAGTCTAAAGGAAAAAAAGACCAGGTAAAATTCTCTGTGCAATCGTAACTCTGATCTGCTAGGATGACATACTGTTACATTTTCTCAGACTTCAACTGCGAATCTTGCATTCTGCACAAGAGGGATCAAATCACATGGAAGTTCAACAACTAAACCAGGCATCATACATCTACCCTGAAAAAGAATAACTGAAATAAAGTGCTTTTTTAAATTCCTGGGTTAACCAACCATTGAAGCAAAATATTGACCCTCCGGCGAATTTGCCATATCATAATGATGCTCTCAATTAATGATCTGAAGCATATTTTGGAAGATCCCTCTTAGCCAAACACAAGATCTGAGCTCAAAGAAACTGGCTAGTAACACCTGGCACATCAGATCAGACAATCTAGTGGCTCCTTCTGGTCTTCAAGTCTGTAACCCTACCAAAACAATACTTAGTTGTGGTCAAACTAAATGGTGAGACTAACATTTTCTTTTTTTCTTTTCCTCTCATATGTGTTAATTTCTTCATAGTCATTATAAAAAGCTTTAAGAAAACCAGGTTTTGCTGAGTACTCAAATGTTACACTTGGACTCTGGGAGGCCACTTGAGGAAGCATGTGATGTCAAGCTGTCTTAAGAGAGCTTCAATGTCAAACTGCACGTTTACCTGTCAGTAATGATGCTTTGGTTCCACCTAAGAAGGAAATGTATGCCAACGCAGACTGAGATCAGTTCCAACCCCTGCTCCTGACCTGCCTCAGTATATGAGCTACAATGATAGTGTATACTTGCTGCTTGAAACTTCTAAATGTACTCAGATTTATATTTACCATTACTCTGAGTGTTAAATAAGTGAAATATTTTCTATTCAATGTATTAGTATCACTTGCACTAGAAACTAGCTTCCAGTTGTCATCTTCTCAGAAGAAAGGGCATTCTCTTAGAGTTTGTACCATATTAAGCATACTGAAAGGACTTGAAGTTCTCTATAAATTCATATAGGATGCTGCCAGCCAAGTTCTTTCAAACTCTAGAGAGTATAGAGGTCCCATGTAGCTATGCAATACTAATTGGAAAAAAGGTTATTGAAAAATGTGAATGACTTCCCCAGAAGTTGTCTTTCTTAATTTCTTTAAAAATATTTTAATTACTTGGTGAAGTGGACAATTCTAGAACTTTGGACAAAAGAAGAAAATTAAGGTGGGAGAAAGGTAGAGTTCATGTACAATGACATTTTCCCAGAACTTATCTGACCAGCAGCTCCTGTAAGGGAGCTCAGAGTAAGAAAAGATTCCTCTAGCTTAGCTGGACAAAACACTGATCTCTTTCCTTTAGGAAATCTGTCACTAGTACAAGGCAAGATAGATGAAAATTTTCCCCATTGTTTAAATAACAGGATACACACAAATATCTAAACCTACTAGAGCTGGAGGCAAATATGCCATGAAGTATTTCCTGTTTCTATTCAATACAACAGCAGTTTACATGTAATAAATAAGATGGAGTATTACTCTTTTCCTGAAATAACCACACGTTTGCCACATGTAATTTCACCACGCTCCCAATTCCCACTCATGGAAAACTAGATAAAATATCAAGCACTGAATATCTCAAGATACAAAGAAAAGCTCAGTTTGCTCTTCCATGTAAGTGTGGCAATGGAATATTGAATAGCGAGCGTGGCCTTTCACAAGGGAGAGAGCTGTTCCTGTGAGACATGTTACAGATCCTTTTGTGCATTCTTAAGAAAACTAAATCACAGCTGTCAGAGGTTGAAAACTTCAGCTAGAGAACTAATGTATTGCTAAGCGGACTGTTCATTTCCCCACAATGCTTCAACATGCATTAAAGCAAATTTCCATCTCATCTGCCCACCATTCAACCCTCTCATAGCATGAGATTTGACAGCTTTAGCCCCAGTTATCAAGGGTAAAATAGATTTTCCATTGGAAAATAATGAAATACATTTTTAATACATTCTTACAAATTGTGAGAATGGCTCAGGAAAGAAATCTTTAACAAAGAGCAAAATAACCAAAGACTAATGTAATTCATATAATTGGCATATACAGAGGGTAATATGCAGTTTCACTCTAACTTTAGATTAAGCTGAACTGAGCCTGAACCTGTCTTATTTTCTTGCATATATATATGTTTTCTGTAAAATATTAGTCAAATGAACAGCCAGTTTCTTTCCTTGATATAAATACATACACTGAAGAGAAAACTGGATGAGAAATAACTTGCTTTCCAGAGATTATTTACCCCCTACTTCATGGGGTTTTCCTCCAGAGGGTTTAAGCAGTTCCACAGCATTTTGAACTAAGAGCTCAGAAAACGCTTATATAAATTCCTGCCTTATAACCCAGTCACAACTCAAAGAACTGATGATAAATATATTTTTAGCTCATCCCTTTTCAGTAGCACTGTAAGACAGTTCTGCAATAAATGTATGAGATTAAAACATCTGAAATCTTGCAGAATAACAATGCAGACAAACGTTACAGAAATGTTTCACCTGCTGAGATCTCCCTAAAAAAGGCACAAAACAGATGAAGTAGCCCAAAATCCTGATGCTTACTATAATACAACAACAATAATATGGTTTACAATACATGTAAACCATAGATTCACTGTTTCATAGAGCTAATTAATCACTTCATCATTTTCTGACAATTTTTAGGTAAAAAAGTATTTTTTCAAGCATTATAGTGTGGTTTGTTGGTGGCTTTTTTTTTTATCATCCTATGTAGTTAAAATTAGCTATTCAACATGAAAATATTTCTCTCAAAGAAGAAATATTACAAACTCATCTCAACTTGATGTGGCCATGCTGTTACCAGCTATGATTTGAGACCCAGTTAAATTTTATTCTCTGTTCCCTTCAGAAAGCTCAAATAACTCTGGCACAAGTAGACGCAGTTTACCTGTCCATGTATTGTAAAATGTGGTTCTGTGCAAGTTTGAAATACAGCTGAAAGCTAAATGAAAACGACAGGAAAATTTCAAATATGTTATGTGTCACAGAGGTGATATATCATAACTGCCCTACCAATGACATCTGACAGGGACCAAATTATTTCATTATCATTGAACTTCATGGACTTTAAAAGAGTGTGGATCAACCTTGTGAACTATGATGGCTGAAACCAGATAGATAATTTACATCTTTACTGATAAGTTTATCATTGTATGTCCTGACATGTATTTTATTGCTTTTCAAGATGCGTTTACTTCACTATAACAGTTTTCATGCTGGAAGTCTAGTCCCACTTAATAAACACCAATTAATATGACAGAAAGCCATTATGACAGAATGACAAAGAATCTCTGCAACTAAGTTATTTCCACAAACTAAGGAACTGTTTTTCTTCATTTTGTTGCATTGGATAATAACGTAATTCTCTAACATTGAGTATCTCTGATCCAAGATTCGAATTTGCACAAGTACAAGAGAAACCAGTGTATTTTGGTATACCTATCTTCTACTTAGAACTTTACATGGCAAATGTATGGCCCTGCTCCTGACTATCTGTTCACTATTCCACCCACTTATCCTCCCTCCTGCTCCTAGTAGATTTTTTCTGATTATATGAAAGTGATGTGTACTTTGTTTTCCCACGGTTAGAGAATCCGAGTTCATGGAAAATCCCCCAGAGCCTTTTCTCCTTTAATTATAAAGATCAGTCAATACGGTTTCTTTAGGGAAAAAAATAATTACTTGCATTTTTGCTTCTATTAAAATAAATCTATTTATATCAGTCTCCAGAGACTTTGAGAGTTGATAATTGTATTGTTAGGGACAAATTATTTTATGAGTCCACCCCATAACATGAGAATTCTTTAAACATCGTTTCCAACAGGATGCTGAGCAACTGAACCAGAATATTCAGGAAAGAGATGTGAAAAGGCACAGACAGCAGACTGCTTCCATTGCCAAAGCCTAGACAACTTGAATTCTGTCATCTGTTCATATGATGGGAGAAATATGAGACCAAAAAGTTGAACTACAGATGAACAAGCTCTCTACAGCAATAAGCTTTCCATGCAAAAAGAGAAAAAAAGAATTTGGAAAAAAAATCTTTATGTTTAGTTGAAATATGCACAGAACTCACTGACTCACTACAGTAAATGCGGGAATTAAAACCAGAACAATGTTAATTATAGAACTACATTCTTGCATGTGGATGATAGTATATGTAACACATGGATTCTGATTTTGAATCTTTGTTTCAAAATCTCCAAAAAATTAAGTATGACCTTTTAGAAAAAAACTTTCAAAACCCATCAGTTTGAGCATTAGTTAACCATTAGCTAGCACACGTGTCCCAGAGCACAACGGGCAGCTGTAGTGTATTTTACCCCTTCAGTTAGCTAGTAACATAGCACAACTCCTGCCACCACTCCCCAAACAATATTCACAGTACTTAAATGGACAGCATGGTTTATACTGAAACAGTATAATAGATTGTATTAGCACTTCTACATTAAGCCAGTATTTTTTCTTCGGAAAACTGCAATGCAATTTAAGAATTCTTTTAAGTAAGTAGTAAGATCTTAAAGCAGAAAAATCATCTTTGCAAGTTACAAAAGTAGCATGCCTTACACTGAACAGGTGAATGCCTGGCTGTATAGCTGGTGCCATACTCAAGGTTTTGGCTTCTATGATCATGGACCTACCTGTGAGAAGCCAGGTTTGCTGGGAGCTGATGGGATTCACCTGACCAAGTGAGGCAAGAGCCTTTTTGCTACAGCATTAGGAACCAACACAGAAACACTTGTGAAAAGCTGCAGAAGAATCAGGGCTTGTCCTCCTAAAAGGTGACAGTCAACAGGCCAGCTAAGTGCCCCTACACCAGTGCACACAGCATGGATAACAAACAGGAGCTGGAAGCCATTGTGCAGTTACAAAGCTGTGATCTAATTGATACTGCTGAATCACATCACTGGAACACTGCAATCGCTGGTTACAAACTGTTCAGAAGGGACAGGGAAGGAAGAAGGGGAGGAGGTTGCCCTCAGTGCAAAAAAGAAAAAAAAAAAAAAACAAACCACCACAAAAAAAAACAACCCAAAGAAAAAAAAAGTGGATTGACTGCAGAGAGCTGTGTTTGAAAAACAGCAGTGAGCAGGTTGGGAGATCAACCAATGGTGAAAAATCAGAGGTCAAGCCAACAAAGAAAACCTCATGGTTTTCTAAGTCTATTTACTTCTTAGCTTTTAAATATTTTTTCACCCTGCATCATGTGTTAGTTTAAAAATCTTTAGAAAGATCTGAGTTGCTATAAACACTATCTTTCCTGAGCTCTTTATTACTATCCATTATTTCAAGCTCCACTGTAGATGATACCTTTTTTAGATCATGGCTTCTCAAAAAAAGTTTGTCACAATCTTTATGCATTAGTTTAAAGAACAAAAATATAAAACCCAAAATAATGCAGGTTGTGCATCAACACCATTATCCTCAATGTATTTTTAGGCTTTGGGGCCATCATCATCCCATAGCAGCACTTATTTGGCACTTTCCTGATTTGCATGTTCTAGAGAGTCTCGGGAGCTGAGGAGGTTGAGATTGTGTAAGTCTCTTCAAGTGTTATGAAATATAACCCTTTTGCCCTTTCATGAGGATTTTGACACAGATCTTCAAAATAATGAAGTCTGAAACTATGAAATATAGAATGGAGCAAAAGCAACTTTTCCATCTTCTGATTTGTAGCAGTTCTTTCACATTTGCTCTGTGGTATTTCTTTCTCACCCCACTTCCAAAGGACTAGTTTTTTCCTAACACCTGCTCTCTTCCAAACAGTCCTCTTTTAACACTCCTTCTCCCATCAGTTCTGCAGAAAAACATTTCAATTCCATAAAGAGTATCTATTTTCTAATGTATACAAGAATCTCAGAAAAATAATGAAAAAATAGTATTTAGTTTGTTGATCCAAAACTCAAACGATAATGAAAAAAATAGCACAAAAAGACTGCATAGTTGCTTTCTTGTCACAAGCAGAATGTGGGATTGATATAACCTCAAATGCAGTCATGCCACAAAAATGTTAAAATAAAGCTTCAGAACATAGCAGTATTCCAATGACTCAGAGTTACTCAAATGAGTTTGCTTCATATATAATACACCAACTTTTCTTCTGAAGTCACACCTTACCTTTGCTTCCATACTGTTCTGGTGGGAGGTCAAAAGGTACAGGGAAGTATGTTGCTGGATTATCACTTTCTGAAAGCACTTTTCCTTTCACATGAAAGTAACCTTTGTCCAATCCCTATAAAGGAAGGGAAACATACAGAAGACAGACTTAGTAGCTTCAGGGGGAAAAGACAAACCTAATCCACAATAGATTCTCAGTAAGTTATTTTAATAAACAAAATTTTTCTTCTATTATTGAGATTAGATACTTCCTAAAGCACTTCCCTGTCTTAACAACTCAGCTTTTCTCACTACTACTATTTCAGGCTCTTCTCTTTAACATTCACCAGCTTGGCCCCACAGGTGGGTCCACAATGGATGTACTCTACCTTCTCAGTCCCTTACACATATACCAATCTATTTCCACATTCACTAGGTAAACACGCTTGTGGCCTTGCTTGTGTAAGTAGTTCTATCTAAATTGTCTAAGGTCTTTGCAAAAGGCTGCCATATGGGCAGCATATCTAAATACAAGATGTTGCTGCTTTTGCTTAAATGCTTACAGACATTGAAATCGAGTTTTAATTATTAAACAAAACGCCTCTGGTATTTAACATTTAACTAAAGGGAAAAGCTTTTAAAATTTTCTCTTTGCTGTTCAGTTTCATCTGGACTCTATTAGAAGTTCAGTGTGCTTCATGAACTGAATTAAAATTCAACTTCTGATACAGAAACAAGTCTTCCTGTGCTTTTCAGATGTCTTTGATAACACTAGCCATATATGCTAAGACTTTAATGAAGATTTGTAACTGCTTGCATAAAAGTTTCAAAGACAACACTCACATTAGAATAACAGTGGATTTAAAACAAGATTAAGGACTACAAAAAAAAACCTATAATACAAGAGAGATCGATTTAAAGCGATTCAAGTAACTTTGGTAGATGATATTGCTTAGTCATTTCTCCAGAGAAATTGGATCGCATTCATAAATTATAATGAGTTACACAAAAGCAAATCTCTAATACTGAGATTTCCAATAGCCTATTGTCAATCAAGTATAATTTGATTAGAACAGATTAAAAGTTTAAAGGCTATCAATCTTTTATTAGTTATTTCTAAGACATTACTGAACAACTGTATTTTTCTTCCTACAAAAATCCTGGAATAGTTTGGGTGGGAAGGGACCTTTAAGGATCATCTAGTTCAGCCCTCCGCAATGAGCAGGGATATCTTCAACTAGACCAGGTTGCTCAGAGCCCTCACCAACTTGACCTTGAATGTTCCAAGTGTACTCAATGGGTAGCATGTTCCAGTATTTCACCACCCTCATAGTAGAGAATTTCTTCCTTAATCTAGTCTGAATCTACCCTCTTTTAGTTTAAAACCATTCCCCCTTGTCCTATGACTGACTACATGCCCCTGTAAAGGTCCCTTTCCAGCTTTCTTGGAGGCCCTCTTTAGGTATTAAAAGGCTGCTATAAGCTTTCTCTTCTCCAGACTGAACAAACTCAGGTCTCTCAGCATCTCATAGGAGAGGTGCTCCAGTCCTCTGATCATCTTCATGGCCTTCCTCTGGAGCTGCTCCAATGTCCGTGTTGTTCTTATGTTGGGGGCTCCAGAGCTGGATGCAGTACTCCAAGTAGGGTCTTACGAGAGCAGAGTAGAGGGGCAGAATCACCTCCCTTGACCTGCTGGTCACACTCCTTTTGATGCAGTGAGCTCACACTTGGCTCATATCCAAACATTAATGTATGCATTATCCAAGCTGTAGGAGCCATCAGTCCAAGTTTACTGGATTACTGTTTTGTGATAGTACAAGCACAATTCTTAATTACCACTAAACAATCCCATACTATTCAAACATACATGCTGGCTGAATTGATAGTTCCATCTATATGCAATACTTTTACAATACTATAAGTTGTTCTTGGCTGAAGTTTTACTTCATCAAATGTTAGCATTTTAAGTTAGAGGAAGCAGCATTCATATGACCACACAAAGCATGGGATGGAAAGCAGCCTTATGCCTTTTTCTTTGATATTCAAGAATCATAGTAACAGAGAAAAGGGAGAGGAAAAAAACAGAGAGGGAATTCAAGAAACTCCTCCAGAATATAAACGCTTTTTTTCTCTTGACCCAAAGTAACAAGAAACGGCAAGCTATGAGGTAAGAAACAACATGTATTGTTTCAGGGATTACATAAAGGCCACTGCCTTTCAAATAAAAGAACAGGGAAGACAAGCAAACAAGGTCATGCTAAAGGGCTATGTGAATGAAAAGCCATTTTAAATTTCTCCTCCTTACACCTTTGAGGTCAGTGGAATTTTCATACAACCTCATTAAAACCAGGCTACAGCCTTTTGTAAAGCTTAGCCTTTAAGTAGCAAGCAGTATGTTCAAAACAAATGCAAACAACTCACAGTAGTCAGGTTTCAGTCTGGGTAGGGTGCAGCACTACATATTACTCTTAAGGTGACGTTTAAATTGCAAACTAAAATGGCTTGTATGAGGCTTGATTGCCTCAAGCACCAGTGAGCTTCTCTTGTCTTCTACATGCAGCTATGAGAGAAACATGGAATGGCAGAGAAGGCTTCTCTGCTGCCTGGTGAGCTGGTTCCTATTTTACAATGAATTTCATATGCATGCCTCATCAAGAGCACCCAGGTTACACACCTGTTGCCTGGCACCATCCGAGTTTAAAATCTGTATAACCATAGCTATCAAATCAGTGTAGAACACCTCCTACATAGGCCTCTACGTACATACATAAACATCTCAGTTTAAATCCAGTATCAGGAACTATGCCGCATGTATTCCATGCCAGTTCATAGCAGGGGGTGCTTTTCACACAACGTGAAAGAAAAAGCACCACTTATAGGATGTTTTTAATCTCATTTTCTTTCCTGTTACCCATCTTTTTTTCAACCCAGTAATGTTTTTGTTTCTGCTTCATTTCTTTTACCCTCTGTGCCCTGTTATTACCTCAGTGTTTCTTCTCAGGCATTTTGCTTCTTTTTCCTGTTCTACACCTTTGCCTTCCTCTTCCTTGCTCTTCCTCAGTAGCCACCCGTTATATTTTCCTCTCCTCTGAGAGTCTGCTTTCTTCTCTCATGCTGTCCTTCAACCCCACTGGACTCCATCAATTGATCCTAAAGCTGTTTTATTTGTCTGTCAGAATCTAACCTGTAGAGATCTTCCATTCGGGAAATGCTAACCTAAGAAAAAATATTTAGTTTTCCTTAAAACACTATGGAGTAAGAGTCTAAGTTATGGAATAAATTTTTTAAACAAGGCTCTCTGAGGAGGTTCACACGCTTTTAAAAATAACTCTCACGTGTCTATCTTCACACAGAAATTGAAATAAGTCACATATTTTGTCTGTTTTAAGCATTTCCTGGATGTCGGCAACTCTCATTGCTGTTTCCAAAAAAGAAACCAGCAGGATCTTGCCTGAAAAAATTCTGCCTCCCTTGTAAGTTTTCCTCAGTCATATTCTATTCTTTTTTCCCCTCTCCAACTATATTTTGTTCTTTGAATGCTACTCACAGCAATACATTTGGAAGGGTTGAGATACATTTCTCAGTTGGGAAAACATTTTTTTAATTGTACTTATGAAACTTTATAGTATGTTAGCATCATGCAGGCATTGGGAGAATGAATGGAAAAGTAGAACAGCTTCAAAATTCTGCCTTCCAGCCTTCTCCCCCCCCGGCCCCAAACACAAGGCAGATTGCAGACTATGGGGGGGGGGGGGGGAAAATAATCACATAAGAAATCCTATTGAAGTGCAAAATCACATTGATATCACTACAGTATTTTGAAGCAGGACACAGCTGGTTATTCCACTGGATGATTATGAGACTATTCTTTGCCATGCCAGTAAACAGAAAAAAAAACCCCACAAAACTATTTTTAGGTCTATTTTTTACCCCAAAACTATTTTTAGCCCAGCAAAACTATTTAAAAACTCACTAGTTTTGGCAGGAAAGAATTATGGATACACACAAACTTGACAGTAACCATGCTCCTCTGGCCAGGAGTATACACAATGAAATCCTTCCTCAATATTGAGGTGCATTTATTCAAAACAAAGCTTTACTCAACTGTATCAGAACATTTCTTTCTAAGTAGCCAAAAGAAGTGACAAATTCAGGTCCCTCGAGTTGTCAACCCACAACCAAGTACAAGACATCCACTCGCTCACTCTTCCCCCTCTCTGCCCACTGGTGTGGTTGAGAGAATTGCAAAGAAGTAAAACCTGTGGGCTGAGATAAGAACAGTTTAATAATTGAAGTGAAATATAGCAATAATAAAAAATAGGAATAAACCCCAACGATAAAAAAGGAACACACGACACAATTGCTCACCACGCACCGACCGATACCCAGTTCAAGCCGAGCAGCAATCTGGGCCTTCCAGGTAACTCCCCCCAGTTTATATACTGGGCATGACGTGCTGTGGTATGGAATACCCCTATGGCTAGTTTGGGTCGGGTGTCCTGTCTCTGCTCCCTCCTGGCTTCTTGTGCCCCTCCTCACTGGCAGAGCATGAGACTGAGAAAGTCCTTGATCAGGGTAAGTGGTACTGAGCGACAACTAAAACATTGGTGTGTTATCAGAACTGTTCTCAGACTAAAGCCAGAACACAGCACTGCACCCGCTACTAGGAAGAAAATTACCTCTATCTCAGCTGAAACCAGGACAAAATGCAAAGTTCCTTGGCTTGGAAAAATGCGTTTCTGGGTGTCTTTACTGCTGGAGTTTGAAAACCCTGCAGCAGTTCTGTGACCACTAAAAGCAAGGCTTAACATCCTAAAGTGCACATATAAAATCTTGGTTTACCTACATTGTATTTATTTCCCCACACCCACTCTATTTCATACAGAATAGAAGACTTCACCTGAAACTAGATAAACCAAAGAAGAAAGTGGTACTACATTACTTTGGAAGTTAATGTCAAACAGCTGAACATACTTGATTTTGGTTCTGGTCTAAGTTCAGCTATGACTGAAGGTGCTTGGTTCAGTTGTTTGAACTCAGCAAAAACTTAAGCAATTCAGTTCTGATGATCAGACCCACACATAATGGCTGGCTGCTCTCTAATGCAGACGCAGCTCACTCACCCCCACAGGCAACTATAAAAGGATATATTACTCATTACCACTGAGTATTCACCAAATAGTATTTCAGATTCTGCAACACTGTATTAGTTGTCTGTGACCGATTATCTAGATATAATTGTATCATCTGATAGCACTTGGTAGGCAGTCATGGGTAAGTTCTCAGTTTAATAGCAACTACTATATTTCTCTGTATTTTTGTTTCCAAAGCTGACTGGCTAGTACCATATTCTTCAACAGATCTTTCAGAAGATTTAAGTGTTCCACAAACTTTTATACCATTTTACAAGCTCAATTTCTCTTAGAACCTTATCAGGCATGGAAGCTATGAGGGGGAACTATTTAAAAAGGTTTCCATTAGACAGTTCCAGGATTAAAAAAAAAAAAAAAAATAATAAAAAATTATGCAACATGCTTCCCAGAACTCCATACTGTTACATGACAGGGCGCTCTCAACACTTTACATCTTAAAGATGTAATTCATTTCAGCCTCTGGAAAGGAATCCCCAGCAGCTGAAAGAGCAAGCTGAACATGAGTGAGAATAGAGACGTAGGAGGTGAGAAACAGAAATGGAGATAGAAAGGGAAACGCGGTTCAAACACAGGACACAATCTTTTTTTATGAACACTATTTTTTAATCAAGAGAAGCTTGTGATCTAATGTCAGCATCAGCTGACTTTTCCCTAGACACTAAAACTGTAAGTGATAACAGCTGCTGCTACATTGAGAACAACCATTCAACATATTTCTGAGAGTCTGAGAGGCCAAGACCCAACCTCAAAGCGTAAGTTCTGGAAGCATTTTAAAAACCAGATGAAAACTGGCAGTCAACAGATGGCAAGTGAGGAATGATCCACTTCCAAATTTGTATTGAGCAGAAAATAGAAGGTACAAACCACAGAGTTCATGGAGTTTTTAAGATTGGGAATATTAAGCATGCTATCCAAATCCACCAGGGTACTGCGGCCAATTGGTCTAAGGCACTGGATCAAGGCTTTAGTCTCTTCGTGACCATGGGTTCAAATTGCTCTACTGCCAGGAATCTTTTTATGGTTGGATTCTATGACCTTAAAGGTCTTTTCCAACCTAACCTATTCTGTGATTCTACAATGCTAAGCCTTAACATCTACCAGAGTAAGTATCATTCGCTTTGCGATCAAGCTGCATGAAACAACCTGAAGAAACAGAACTATCAGAAATTGGCAGTATTAAATTGGCATTCTAATAGCTAGAACATAAAGTGTCTCTTGAGGCTGAGGAATGCTCAGTCACGTCTCAAAGCATTTCATCTAGTTTGTATTCTGTATATTTTTAATTGCAAACAAAATCAGCCAAAACCAGGATACTTTAGAAAATTTGTTTTCTGTGACTGTCAGTCTATTCCTAGTTCATTGTTATCTTCACCTAAGACTACTCTGCCAGATAGTATGTTAAAGCCACACTGAACCAACAAAAGTGTTGACAAACAGACTAAGAAACACTTTTTATGCAGACTGAACTGCAGGGTACACTCCTAAGACAGATTCACAAGCTAACCACTGCAACTTAAGTATCAGATAACTGCATGTACATAAAGCAAGTATTAATATTTGTCTCTGACTACCTTGTTGTTATCAGGTGTCTCTGCAGGTACTTCCCAGTGAAAGAAGGAAAGGCAGCTGCAGTCCTTGTCCCCACTTTGCTCCCATATACACCACATCAAGTGACTACTGTCAGTTTTCACAATTAAGTATCAATATTTACAAAACTGGGAGGAAAAGAACTAAGTATTCTCTTCCAAAATAGATAGTTAAGATATTCTTCCAAGTTTTAGATGAGCTTCACTTAAGCTGTGTTCTGAGAGCTCTGAAACTCAAACGTAAGACTATCTCATGCACACTGGCAGATTTTAGTACAGTTACCTGTACAGGAGCACGTGTTTGTGTGCTTTCTGTATTTACGTAAGACAATAGTTGTGAGGGCTGTCAAGAAAGTACTGTCCTTGCACAAAGCATCTTTATATTGCATACATTTTAATTACACTACTTCACAAAATCAAACTAAACTTTATCACAAAATGTGTTATATGCAAATTATGGGTTCTCATATGTACACATTTCTGCCAATTCTGGATGAACAACTTTCTCATTCACTTGTTGAAAAACAATTAGAGGCTAACCTATTAACATACCACTTTGCAAAAAGTACAGGTCAAACAGACACAGTGAGTGAGGAGAACTTTGAGAACATCATTCTGTCACAGATTTATATCTGAATCTGTTTCTCCAGATTTATACTTGAATCACATGTTCACCTTCATCCCTCTACTCAGTACCCTCCCAACCCAAATGCTACAGAAGAAAAAAAAAAACAGAAGAGAAAAGCAGTAAGAATAAACAATCTCTACCCTAGGAGCAACTGAGCAGGCTAAGGGCTCTTCAGCCTACCAAAAGATAGAGCTCTATAGAAAGAGTAATATGGGAGAGGTGAATAGGGATCCCACAGTTACTATGTCTTTTAATGCAAGAAGGGAAAAACCATCAAATGAAACTAATTTTCAGAACTCCATGCTTCATGTGACATTGTTCAGTTGTAGAACTCAGCCAGAAGCTTAGAGGCATTTAAGAGAAGACAAGAAGTGCTAGCAAATGATGCCTCTAAGTCAAGAAATCTTCAGGGATAAATTACATGCCTGAACATTATACTCTTCCATAAGCATCTGCTGTTAGTCACTGAGAGCTTTGTGATGTTCCTTTGATAAGACAAAATAAAGCCTTCTACTCCCGTAACAGTGGCTACTTTAAAGTGATCACTGTGACAAAACCAGAAAGATCTGGGGGCTTGGCTCTACAATTTACAGTGCACAATACATCTTCCTCAGCCAGGTCCTAGCCATTTACATGTAATTTACGTGTATTTATGAAAATACATACAAAACTTCACAGGCTCTCTTTCCAAGAACAGGCCAAAAGAAGGTTATCTCAATGTGATCCTACTCTCACCTCCTTGCTTTCTGCCCCCTTGAACTTGCCCTTCTTACCTTCTTCCTTGCACTCAACATGATCCTGCTAAGCTGGTTCATGGAACAACACTGAAAATTTGAGCAATTTTTGGCCAGTTTGAGCTGGTTTAAAGCACAAGGAAACCACTGAGCACTAGTGCCAGTACAAGCAGGGAGTGGCAGCAGCCTTGGACAAGCCGCTATCATGGTAGGGCGTGGTGGTTTGTGGGTTGTTTTGGGTTTAAGTGAAAATCTTGCAGATTGCTCAGATCTGAAACAGGTATGACCACTCTTGGCAAAAAGACTAACTCAATTATTCCTGATTTTCTACCCACTTGAAGTATATTTTCCAAAACTAACAATGCATGGAAAAGCCAGAGCCAGAACAGGAATATTCGAATTATGTAAAATGACTGTGCAATCTGGTCATCAGTTGTGTTCATTCAAAAAGCTTCGTTCACTACATGCAATCATACTAGTACCATATGTAAATTTGTTGCTTCGCAGCATCTGGAAATAACAGTAGTCAACTTCTTAGAAGATTATTTTGTCCCTTAAGGTCAGTTGCTGTTAAGAGTCAAATCTGTTTGTACAGTTCTTTTGCCCAGCACTTCATTATTCTGTTATTATTAGTTGCTTACACAAATGATGTTGGGCTTTTTCTCTTTTTAGAGTGCAGTGATATCAAAACCAATGCATCCTATCATAGGAAGTTGTAGGATTTTTCTTGGTTTGGTCTGATCAATGTATTTTCATTAAAAGTCTTGTTCCACATAAACCATGCTGGAGAGCAATGACTGAGATTGTCTCTAAGGTTCACAGCCTCAGAGACCACATTACTACATAAGCTCCTTAATAAATATCAAAAGTGAGATACAGGTGTACTTTAGTTACAACCTGAAACCAATCTTAATATTGCAGTCTTAGGAGACTACAATTATACAGTTATGGTAAACATTTTTACAATATCATAATATTAGCAAATGTTCATTTGGGAGTACATTACTAATCAACATAAATTACAAGACATTACGTGAACCTCCATGAACATTATCTAGGAAAGGTGTATTCTTCCTCAGGAAAAATACTTCTAAAGACTTTTAGTATATAAATGCTTTTTCCAGATAAACTTGCAATTTCTTCTTTGGAAAATAAGAATTTTCACATAGGACAGTTTGAATGGTTTCTGATCACAGATTAACTACTGTTGATAACATTTCTGTACTAGTAGGTTCACCAGAAAGAAGGCAGAATCAACATCAGGAACAAGAAATTCACATCTCCCCACTATCAGGCAGTAGATCTAAATAAGACAAAAAATAACCTTAAAGGGAAGTTTTTTCCTTAAATACAATGCACAATTAAATCATGGGACTCACTACCACAGGATTCTGTAGAGGGCTGAAAACCAGTAAGTGTGGTTCAATAAGGAACTTGCTGTGTTAAGAGAATAATCCGTATTGTGGCTACTAGCCATCATGGTCCGGAAAATCTTAAAAAAAAAAAATCATAGGGAACATACACTAAAGAGATCACATGCACACTGTTTATTGTGCTAATCCCCATGGCATCTGCTACAACTGAACTAAGACTAGGCTACAAGGTAGATGGACCTTAGTTACCATAAAAAGGTTTCATGTCTCCTGATCCTCCACACACTAGAAGTTATTTTGGGTCAAACTTGTCTTCTACAGACTGAGCTGCTGTCACATAGGTTTAGAAGATACAATGCTTCAGCTTTTGAACAGCCTGTTATGAAGATGTTCTTAGATTTGCACCAGAGATTTTACCAGACACATAAGAAAAGTTGTCCTCAAAGCAGAAAGTTTTGAGAAGACAGTCACATGGCTTTGCAAATGCATTTCAGGGAAAGATGAACAGCAATCAATGTAACATTAGGAATTGTTTTTCAAGTTACAACCCATACACATCAATATGAATACGCACTCGCAGCCTAGTTTTAAGAAGCACAAAAGAAGACACTGGATCATCCTTTCCACCAGCTTTTAGTATGTATTACAATTTAAAATATTATTGCCTTTCAGGAACATGACAAAAGTCACTTTAATACCAAATCCATACTTGCTGTGTGGGAAAACAGACTGTTTCTACTTTAAAGGCTACCTTGTGCAACTCCACTTGCTATTAGCTTTCTAACCCGGAAACACAGAACCTGGTTAAGTAGATTTAGTCACATTAGCGTTCATCAGTATTTGCAGATTCTCAGTATATCTCAGGATTTGCACTTGAACTATGAACTTACAAATGCTGAAGGCAAGAAAAGGACTCCGAGTTCATAAGAACGGATCATCAGTTGGCTGCCATTTTTCTCCAGAGCTCCCCAAGCTGCTTTAGATAGATTAGCACTGCAAAGAGAAAGCAAGCATTTCAGTAAGACAATCTTCACAGCAGAAAATGCCCATGTACCACAGCTGTAGCAATACACTTCTAGCAGGAGAGCTTCACTTCTACCAGAAGAGTCTTTTCCACAGAAAGTAATTTTGGTGTTATTACTTATCGCTATTTTTACAGCACAGTGGGAACAGCAGAAGCATACTTGTACAACACATGTGGATAATTATACAATCCTACTTGTGTCATACAGATCTATGAGACTAATTCAGCCTCTTGAATGTTCTCTGCATCTTCTTTCTTCAGAAAGGAACTTGGTATTGGTAAATAGCTTCAGTTTGATGACTTAGGAAGAATAAAGGCCAGCTCAATTATGACTAGTTACATTACAATACATTAAGTACAGAGCATTTTTGCAAGTGTTAAACAGTATCTTTCATTCCTAGCATTTTTTTCTTTGATATATTTAAGACAAGTATTTATTAGACAGGTATTTTTATTTTAGTGTGCTTTCAGCACCATGTTGTAGTTAATCCTTCCTCAGTAATCTATTGTGAAGTAGATCAAATTGTGAGTCAAACAATAAATGCAATTCTGTTGTCAAAATCTACTTCTACAGCAAAATGCAAAGCTTAAACATTACATTTTAACTGATATACTGGATGCTTTTTGCTAGCACCAAATGGTGGAATAAGAAACATGGGGAAAAAAAAAAAAGGCAACCACGAGTGTCTGTATTAGGTGGACTCGGCATCACATTTCAATGACTTAAATCCTTTAAAAAGCACCTTAATCACAACTGCTATTACAGACAACAGTATCAATGAGTGATGAAAGTTAGACAGCCAGAATATAAAGAGGAAAAAAGATTAAAGTGACTGAGAAAGTAAGAGTAAGGATATAAAGATCAAAATCTACAATATATAGGGTTGCACAAAAATCAGTTTTGGCAAAACTGAAACATATGTGTACTTTTCATTTACAGTAAGACAGTCTCCCCACGTGTCAAGAAATTTCTTGCAACCTCTTTTGGCTTCTTTAAGAACTAAACAATAGAAATACAAAGCTAGACTGCTGAACCTGCAGCATTCAGGTTCAATCTGACAAAAGCTCAATCTGACAAAAGGTCAGATTCCAAATGCTAGGTATCTACATGTTTTGTAACGATAAGGCAGCACAAGGATAAACTTTGACTTAATCCACATCTATTTTTACAAACCTGCACATTCATGTACAGTGTGTTAAAGAAACTTAACCCAAGATTTAAAAATACTTATCACTTCAGCTCATTTTGAAGCCTGAAATTGGCAGTTACAGCTCAGATAAGATTATGGTGTGATTGCAAACAGTTCCATAACACAATCATTCCAACCTGCAGCCCCCAAAGGGACGATGCAATGAAGAAACATTAAATACAGACAAAAATTCCTATCACTACTTCCAGTATTGTGAGGATTATGGCAGTAACGCACCTGGGCCTACAATTAACAAGAACTTTGTATGTGACTAAGTGAGAGTGCATGGTTAGTCATTTACCTTGTAACTAAGAACCATGCAATCTTCTGGAAGTCAGGAGAGGATCTCATGTACGTCTTAATGTGAGGCATAGCATGACTTCGACCTGAGACTTCGGCTGACCATTTGCTAGAAAAGAAAAGGAATTCTTTTCATATACAGTTTTATTTTGAGGTCTAAAAAAAAAATATTCACCATACTACAGTGCCATATTGTCAGTAATACTACCCTATACTTGTCACATTTAATAGTCATTTCCCTTACAGAAATGCTGAAAACACTTTAACTGAATTTTTAATCCTGAAATCCAGCCTTACTAGTAGTCAGAAGGGCAGGATTTTCTTTCTCTATAAAGAAAGCAGACAGATAATTCTCCTCGGTATATCAAGCTCTCCTAACAAGTTTTTCCATTCCTCCACTCCAGCTAGCACTCAAGAAACCAAGTCCAAACTTCCAGCCAATATTTCTTTGTTTGAAGACTATCATGCCTTTAAGCAAAGGAACTTGGCACCAAATTAAACCTTACAAAATTCCCCAAACTTACTACAATTTATTATATGTGAAGTACAGGAAGGGAACAACTGATAGATTGTTGACACTACCCCTTCTCCTCTTCCCTTTTCTGTGCCTCTAAGCCACTAACATTTGAGGGCTTAGTAGAGTAGAGGTCATATCTATGTGTATATATAAAAATGAGTTTAAAACAACAAGCCATTGCTGGGGTAATTCAGCATCAACATTACAGAACTAAACTGTAAACAAGCATCAAATATATGTACATAATTGAAGGTATATAATCATGGTATTTAAAGCAGTTTCCACTCTCAGCTTAGTCTTCACTCACAAGCAGGAAGAAGGCTTCTAAATACACATCTTCATAGACTTTTCTTTCCTCAGTATGGAACATAATAGACTCTGATTTTGGTTGTCACAATCTTATTTCCCTAATTTAGCATTCTCTTATAAAAGGCAAATAAAGAATCAATCAGCTCTGAAAAACCTCTCAAGTGAACTGCATTCATTTAAAAGCCTGAGAAGACTGAAGTGGAAGGGCTGGAATTATTTACCTAAGTTGACTTTCAGGACTAACTTTCACGAGTTAAATCAAGAGGTTTTGCAGTTCAGGGGTCAAGACCTACTTGAACAACCCTATACTGTGATGAAGGAAAGAAAACTATTTCTGAGAACTGGTCCTGTATTCCTGAAGGGCAAGAGCTGAAACACTGTATGTACGTTTGGAGCAAACCAGACATCTTTAGATTTTGATGCAAGCCACACTGAAGTCTGTTTCTGAAGACTAGACCAAGATACATATGATATAGAAACAGCTAACCAAACAAGTGTTTCCCTACAGAACTCTATGCTTTCCATATTGTAAAACTCTTAAGGCTATACAATCAACGATTCTTGTTAATAGCTTTTACCTCACGCTGACAGTCTAGGCAAACATAAATTTAAGGCACAAAAATAATTAGTTAACTCCAGTCACATTACAGGAATGAAAACCAGGAAAAAACAGAATTGGGAATCAAACACTGATTTTCTTTAGATCTCACTGCCTTACTTGAGGACAAACTGTGTTTTAGCAAGAGTACTACTGCTTTTCTTCCACTTACTAACCACAGTAATCTAATTGCAGTTAGTTTCAATTACAAGTGATTGAAACTGGTATTCCAGAAAGTTAAAATCAGAAAGGGAAGCATACATTTTGGCCATATTTTCTTTAATAGGACAGCTTAAATATGTAAGGACAAAAGGGGAAAAGTGACTATGTTCTCTGATCAGGATTGGTTTGTTCAGTTTTTTGGGTGTGTTGTGGGGTTTTTTTTGGTTGGTTGATTTTTGTTTTACGGTTTTCTTTTTTTAAAAATAGCAATTATTTTACAGAAGAACTCAGATGATTGTGGTAAAAGCACTATTAGTAAAGAAGTATATAAGAAATGTTTTCTCTTCAACCTAAAAGTTAGCTTACCTCGAGACTGCATAATAAATGACAAGCCAAAAGAACTGGAAGCAGTTTCAGATGGGTACAGTATCTCATTTAATCTATTCTTAATACAGCTAAATTTCAGCCTCACCATGGAATTTTCCTGGCATATTTTAGAAAATAAAAAAGCCAAAACAGATTACAAAAAAGCCTCAAGTAAAATACAAGAGCAGTTGCTTTGCATAGCAAAGATGAAAGCATATGCCAATAAAACAATTTCAGGATGCTTCCAGTCAAATTGACTTAACACACTTTAAGCTGTAAACTTGTCATCAGAATGCAGCTGGCAGAAGATGTACACAGGACTGATCTCACCTTGCAGTAAACTTCAGGCACATTCCATCTCAGAGATAAACATGGTAAATTACATGAAACTAGCTTTGAGAAATCTTATGGAGCAGAATCACAGCTTGAAGTAGTTACTTTTTTGACAGTTAGAGGTTATGGTACCATGTAAACTAAAAGCTCAAGTGTGGGGTGAGGAAAAGGCATATTATCAGAATTTGAACAGTAAACTTGAAAGCCTTTTTGCTGGGTGGTTTTTTGGGGGTTTTTTTTAGTTATTTTTACAATCCTGGGACTAGAACTCCTTATCACTCATACAGCTTAATTTAGACTTTAAATCCCTAATCCTGATATTTTATCAGTAATTTGCTGCTACTCCCAGTCTTCTGCAGCATTCCAAGCAGCAGTTTTTCTTTATTCTTTTTAATTACATAGCCTCTAATGTGATGATTAGGTGCACTGAACCGAAGAGGTAATCTACTTTCTAACTCTTGCAATACAACAGCTTTTGCCCCTTCCATCCCTCCATTTTTCCAATAGACGTAAAAATTGTATGCCTGGGGCAGAGGTTCTACCTCTTTAGGTGAGACTATAGGACACCATTTACCAACCCCATTAAAATCTCTTGCTACTTGTAAAAAGGAGCTATTCCTTCTCCTTTAAGTATAGAAGTATTTCTCTCCTTTCAACTCTGGTAGGATCCTTGGTTTCTGGTTGGTTTTGTATTGTTTTCCAGCAAGGTAAAGACAAATTCCTCTAATCCCTCTACTGCCCAAAGCTTTGCATCATGGCAAGTCTTTAGAAGAGCTCATGATATATTTTATCTATTGAAACAGGACCTACCATTTTCTGTGTCTCTTGGGTTACTACACTTAAGAAGCTGATGTGTATCATCTGCTTTACGGTAACAGTTTACAATGCAGGCCCTCCTCAAGGAAGAGTATCTTGTATTACTGCAGGGTAAGAGTATGCATCTAGGTGGCCACTACAGAGCAATTATGCAGGGCCAACTGTCATTGGCAAGCAAGTTGCCAGATGAATTTAAAACAGCCCTTTTGCCACCAGAGCAGGACCATAGTATGCTCAATGAGACAGGTATGTGAGTATTTTCTCATCAAAAAGGAATAAATCAATGGCTAATGTCACCATCAAGTAACACTCTGTGCACTAAAGACACTAACCAAAAAGAAAGTTGTATTTTTCTTCCAATAATATTCTCATAAGATATATGCTTATAGAAACTGAACTAAAACTGCACAAACACCCTAGTTTTATGATCTCCTCTTTTTGAATCACGACTGAACAATCTCAGAGGTGCCTACAGCTTTCTTCCCTCACTAAATATGCTCAGAGGGCACACTTAAAGGCAGGACAGACAAAGCCTCACATGCTTTCTCTTCCAGTTCCATTCCTTGGACATCGACCATCAAGACTCACAGCAGCAATCATGTTCACTCTGGAATGGAGGAAGCCCTCTGAATATATCTACACACACACAACTTCACACACTTATATGGGTAAAGTATCTTACCAGAGCAACTTCCACCTGGAAGAGTTAAAAGTTTCTGGTGAAAAAGAGGGGAAGCTGTGGTCTCGTGAGATGTTACCAGATTTTATTATTTTTTTTTTTAATCTGTGCAAAACAAGTTTTCCCATTGTTCTCAAAACACACTTAAGTTTTTAAAGCTTCAGCCTGAGGGAGAAATCTAACATGGAATTCGGCAAAATTAGTAGCAGGGGAAAATAGAAGTTGTTAATATAAAACGTCAGGCACCTTTAACAAAAGATATTGCCACAAGTAACAATTTTTGCAGCAGGACTGCTGCACTCAAAAAAGCCTTCCTAAGCCTGTTGTGGCACCGCTGAAATCCTGACAATACTGCAGCACAAGTGGGAAAGTGAAATAAAACTGTAAATTAAAAATGAAAAAAAAAAAAAAAAAAAACAACACCACAACAAAAAAAAAAAAAAAAAAAAAGAAAAAAAAAAAGGAGAGAAAAAGAGTAAAAGTATTTCAGTTCAGAGACAGAAAGCTTAAAAGGAAGTTTACAGAATCCAAAATCTGGTAGTGTCCTCCAATAGCAACAGTATCCCATATAACTTTTAACAGGTAAGTAGCACATTTTGAAGGTAAGCCCAGCAGATCAGGAACCAAAGGCTTTTATTTCAACAAGTTTAAGAATACCCTGCTTCTGACAACTTCCCCTTGCTTTTAACACCTGAACATTACAGCATCCCAAATTTAAACATACAGTCTAAGAAAAAAAAAACACAACAAACAAACAAAACAACCAACAAAGAATTGAGTTCTACTTACTGAAAATAGGAATGCAACCACAGCTGTTTCTGTGCTGTCTGTATACTGTATGGAAGCGAGCCACCAGCTTTAGGAAAAAATAGAACATGTACATTTGTTTTCTGAAAGACATTCTAAAAGCAGCAAGAATCATGAGGGGTAAGCGATCTGTACTATCCTCATGACTTATTATCAGAAAATGGTTCAATGCTCCAATAATATGAAATGGTATATAGTTGTTTGATTGGGTTTGGGGTTTTTTTTTTTTCAATCTCATAATTTACCAAGTTTCTAAACACTAAGTAGCAGATTTACACTAGGAAGAAGATAAACTATACAGGCTATAGAATTGAGTCCTCTTAGAAGATAGACATTTATGGGTAATTTTTTATGATACCACTTGATCTAAACAGATTAGAATCATTTTGTAGGAGGCTTGCCAGGCTGGTCAGGAAAGCTTTAAACTAGATGTGTTGGGGGAGGGGAGCATTGATCCATCCCAACACTCCTGGTCAGTTGCCAGCACCTGTAATAAGTGCTTGGAGCAATGTAGAGATGTTCCAGCTGCCCCAGCCATTGAGTCGGCTGCATTTGGAGCTCGGCTAAGGTGCCTCTATACAAACGCCCGTAGTATGGGGAACAAGCAAGAGGAATTAGAGATGTGTGCAAGGCTACGGGAATATGATGTCATTGGTATCACAGAAACATGGTGGGATGGCTCCTGTGACTGGAGTGTCGGAATGGAAGGTTACAGGCTGTTTAGAAAAGACAGGCCAGGCAGACGGGGAGGGGGTGTTGCTATCTATGTCAGTGATAGGCTAGAGAGTATGAAACTCTGTCTGGGGACGGGTGATGAGGTAACAGAGTGTTTGTGGGCCAGGATCAAAGGGAAAACAGCAACGGGGGACATTACGGTGGGGATCTGTTACAGGCCGCCTGATCAAGAGGACTCTGTGGATGAAGCGCTCTACAGACAGATAGGAGCAGCCTCACGCTTGCAGGCCCTGGTCCTCATGGGGGACTTCAACTATCCTGACATCTGCTGGAGGGACGGTATGGCCCGGCACAAGCAATCCAGGAGGTTCCTCGATTGTGTGGAAGACAACTTCCTCTTTCAAGCAGTAGAGGAGCCGACGAGGAGAGGTGCCATGCTGGACCCTGTGCTCACCAACAGGGAGGGACTGGTTGGAAATGTGACGCTCCAGGGCAGCCTTGGCTCTAGTGATCACGAGATGGTTGAGTTTGAGATCCTCAGGACGGTGAGAAGAGCGTGCAGCAAGCTCACTGCCCTGGACTTCAAGAAAGCAGACTTTGGCCTCTTCAGGAACCTCCTTAGTAAGGTTTCATGGGATACAGTCCTAGAGGGCAGGGGGGCCCAAGACTGCTGGTCGGTATTCAAGGATCACCTGCTACGTGCTCAAGAGTGTTGCATCCCGACTAGAAGAAAGTGCAGCAGGAGGGCCAGGAGACCTCCATGGATGGACAAGGAGCTGCTGAGGAAACTTAGAGGGGAAAAAAGAAGCTTATAGAAGGTGGAAGCGAGGACAGGCGGCCTGGGAAGAACATAGGAGCATTGCCCAAGAAGCTAGGGACCAGGTTAGGAAAGCTAAGGCCCAGCTAGAATTAAGTTTGGCAGGGGATGTAAAAGATAACAGGAAAGGATTCTATAGATACGTAGCAAATAAAAGACAGACTAGGGACAATGTAGGCCCTCTCCAGAAGCTATCAGGAGAACTGGCTACCATGGATTTGGAGAAGGCTGAGGTTCTTAATGACTTCTTTGCCTCAGTCTTCACCAGCAAATGCTCTGACCACACAACCCAAGTCTTGGAAAGCAAATGCAGGGACTGTGAGAACGAAGACCTTAGGCCCACTGTAGGAGAGGATCAGGTTCGAGACCATCTTAAGAACCTGAATGTGCACAAGTCCATGGGACCTGATGAAATCCATCCACGGGTCCTGAAGGAGCTGGAGAATGAAGTTGCTAAGCCACTGTCCATCATATTCGAAAAATCCTGGCAGTCAGGTGAAGTTCCCGATGACTGGAAGAAGGGTAATATAACCCCCGTTTTCAAGAAGGGGAAGGTGGAAGACCCGGGGAACTACAGACCAGTCAGTCTCACCTCCGTGCCTGGCAAAATCTTGGAACGGTTTCTCCTGGAAAACATGCTAAGGCACATGAAAAACAACGAGGTGGTTGCTGACAGCCAACATGGCTTCACTAAGGGGAAATCCTGCCTGACCAATTTGGTGGCCTTCTATGATGGAGCCACGGAACTGATGGACAGCGGCAGAGCAGTTGACGTCATCTACCTGGACTTGTGCAAAGCGTTCGACACTGTCCCACGTGACATCCTTGTCTCTAAATTGGAGAGACATCAATTTGATAGATGGACCACTCAGTGGATAAAAAACTGGCTCGATGGCCGCACGCAAAGAGTTGTGGTAAATGGCTCGATGTCCAGTTGGAAACCTGTAACGAGTGGTGTCCCTCAGGGATCGGTGTTGGGACCGGTCCTGTTCAACATCTTTGTCGGCGACATGGACAGTGGGATTGAGTGCGCCCTCAGCAAGTTTGCCGACGACACCAAGCTGTGTGGTTCGGTTGATACGCTGGAGGGAAGGGATGCCATCCAGAGGGACCTTGACACGCTTGTGAGGTAGGCTGATGCCAACCTTATGAAGTTTAACCAAGCCAAGTGTAAGGTCCTACACCTGGGTCGGGGCAATCCCAGGCACTGCTACAGGTTGGGCAAAGAAGAGATTCAGAGCAGCCCTGCAGAAAAGGACTTGGGGGTGTTGGTTGATGAGAAGCTTAACATGAGCCAGCAGTGTGCGCTTGCAGCCCAGAAAGCCAACCGCATCCTGGGCTGCATCAAAAGAAGCGTGACCAGCAGGTCGAAGGAGGTGATCCTGCCCCTCTACTCTGCTCTTGTGAGACCTCACTTGGAGTACTGCGTACAGTTCTGGTGTCCTCAACATAAAAAGGACATGGAGCTGTTGGAGTGAGTCCAGAGGAGGGCCACGAGGATGATCAAGGGGCTGGAGCACCTCCCATATGAAGACAGGCTGAGAGAGTTGGGGCTGTTCAGCCTGGAGAAGAGAAGGCTGCGTGGTGACCTCATAGCAGCCTTCCAGTATCTGAAGGGGGTCTATAAGGATGCTGGGAGGGACTCTTCCTTAGAGACTGTAGTGGTAGGACAAGGGGTAATGGGTTCAAACTTAAACAGGGGAAGTTTAGACTAGATATAAGGAAGAAGTTCTTTACAGTGAGGGTGGTGAAGCACTGGAATGGGTTGCCCAGGGAGGTTGTGGATGCTTCATCCCTGGCGGTGTTCAAGGCCAGGTTGGACAGAGCCTTGAACCACGTGGTTTAGGGCAAGGTGTCCCTGCCCATGGCAGGGGGGTTGGAACTAGATGATCTTAAGGTCCTTTCCAACCCTTACGATTCTATGATTCTATTACCCAAACAAGCTAGAGGGAATAAAACAAGCAACTTCCAGAAAAAGACAGACTACAAAACAACATTATTTTAAAAAGCAAGAACTTCTAATGAAATCATGTTTGTATTGATTTGGTTTCCTGCTAATGCAGGTTGTGATTTCTTGAAATGGATTTAACACAGAAGAATCAGCGATACTGAATTATATTAGTGTTTTGTATTAGAAACAAACTAAATGAAAACCCACTACATTCAACCTGTCCTAGAAGACACCATAAGGACCTGTTACAAAAGCTTTACTACTCTCAGGAATTCATTACGTGCAGGTGTCTATGGAGCTGTTCATTTGCACTAACACAGAATTATGCAATTCACCAAGTTATTCCACAATATGAATGAAATTAAGGAGCCATTGTGCAGATTGCATCTCTTCAAGAGTTAGCAACTTTGCTAAACAGATGCTATAGGAAACCAGATGTATTTCAAAACACTCTTACTTGTGGGAACCATAGATACCTAAAAACTCACTGGCTGCAGTTTCTGTGTATGTCCAAACACTGCTCAATTCAGTGGAAAGAGAACTGAAAGCATTCCTGCTAGTCCTGTGTTCAGGGTGTTCAAATTACACCAAATGTTAGAAGAGTTGAACAGCTACTCCATACTACACAGGAGCATGAGTATCCAGCTTGGAACAGCAACATGTGCAGGGATTCAACAATGCCAAAGAATGACCAAATTGTTGAAGTTGAAAGCACCCACCAGAGATCATCTAGAATAACTCACTGCTCAAAACAGGGTTGAACTGAGCATGTTGCTCAATACAGCATTCTGGCAGGTTTTGAGTATCTCCAAGAAGAGACTCTACAAACTCTGAGCAACCTGTTCCATTTAAACATCAGAAAACATTTTTGCTGTAAGGGTACACTGGAATCTCCTGTATCTCGATTTGTGTCCATTACCTCTTGTTCTTTCACTGGTCACCATGCAAAGAATCTGCCTCTACTTTGCATCCTCCCATCAGGTACTTATACACATTGATAAGGTCTCCCAGTAAAGTTCTCTTTGCCAGGCTGAGGAATTATCCAGTGCTCTCAGCCTCTCCTTGTGTGACATATGTTCCAATTCCTTCTCTTCATGGCCTTTTGCTTGACTTGATTCAGTATGTTCAAGTCTGTCTTGTAGCGGGAAGCCAGCAGCTGGACTCCAGATGTGGTCTCACCAGTGCTAAATAGAGGTCCTACCCTGGGTCAGGGCAATCCCAAGCACAGGTACAGGCTGGGTGAAGAATGGATTCAGAGCTGCCCTGAGGAGAAGGACTTAGGGGTGCTGATTGATGAGAAGTTCAACACGAGCCAGCAGTGTGCACTCACAGCCCAGAAAGCCAACTGTATGCTGGGCTGCATCAAAAGAAGTGTTACCAGCAGGTTGAGGGAGGTGATTCTCCCCTCTACTCTGCTCTCGTAAGACCCTACTTGGAGTACTGCATCCAGCTCTGCGGCCCCCAACATAAGAACAACACAGACATGTTGGAGCGGCTCCAGAAGAAGACCATGAAGATGCTCAGAGGGCTGGAGCACCTCTCCTATGAGGACAGGCTGAGAAGGTAGGGCTTCTTCAGCCTGGAGAAGAGAAGGCTCAGGGGAGACCTTAGAGCAGCCTTCCAGTGCCTAAAGGGGGTCGACAAGAAAGCTGAAGAGGGACTTTGAAGAATACATAGGGACAGGACAAGGAGGAATGGCTGAAAGATGGTAGATTTAGATTAGATATTAGGAAGAAATTCTTTACTGTGAGGGTGGTGACGCACTGGAACAGGTTGCCTACAGAAGTTTGTGGCTGCCCCATCCCTGGAAGTTTTCGAGGCCAGGCTGGACGGGGCTTTGAGCAACCTGGTCTAGTGGAAGGGGGGTTGGAACTAGCTGATCTTTAAGGTCCCTTCCAACACAAACCATTCTACGATTCTATGATTGACACCAGCCAGCTCCCTTAGCATGTATGGGTGTAACCCATATAAGTGCTTGCTTTTGAGAAACAAGCTTCACAGCATCAGAATACTACAGCTGCTCTCCTCCTTCAGGTTGGCTGGGGCTATGCTTTCCATACAAAATATTGACTTCATGAACACAAACATGGGAAGACTGAACAGAACAATTGCATATTACAATATTAACAAAGTGACTAACAGTAGAGAAACCTCTTATTCTCCACTGTGTCTGATGTGTAGGATGACACTGCAAAGAAGAAACAAGGAGAACACAGCACACTCAAACCTGAACTTTCTGTCAAAACAGAAGTATGACTGGAGTTAGAACAGCAGCATGAGCTGATTTTTTTCTATACAATGACATATGAATGTGTCTGTACAGCAAACATTATATAAAAATGCCCACAAAGCTTTTTCTAGTCAATCATAATAGGAGAGCTGGAGTCAGAGCCCCATTAAGATTAATAAAAGGATTCTACTGCCATCTATTCTACCAAGTTGTCATATCGCTGAGAACTTAAGGTTCATTCAACATCAAGAGAAGTGATTTTGCAGATCATTATGACCACTTGCTTACCAGGATAGCCTTCCAGACTTTGCCTCACATTGTCCACAGTAGGATAAACCTTCATGGAGGGGCAAGAAAAAAAGCAACTTTAATAACGCAGCTCTAAATACACAAGCTGCCAATTTTCAAACAAAAATCACCTTAAAAGAAAACTTACTTGAGAACATTTAAAGCTTTATTTTCCAGAACAAATAAAATTACACTGCAACTTAAAACTAGTTGTGTACCAGTAACAAGAAGTCTTTAATATTTTACCTCTCTCGCAGAGCTTACCAAAATTAGCTAGCAAGACTCAATCTGTCTTGCTTCAACCCCTTCCACAGTGGTCAACAATATTTTGAGATTTTAGACTCATAGTTCAAATGTTTGACAACATTTTCTCCTCAATTTAACAAGCTCCTGCTCTTGTCTGAACCGTGCTAATAACCAGGTTAGAAAATAATTTAGTTTAGGTATTAATCACTCAGGGTTCAGTTACATCTCAGTAGCAGAAACAGCTGCATCTACAAAACTCAGAAAAGCTATGGAATAAGAATATAATTTTGATTATATATTCTCTAAGGTCATGCTGATGGAAATTAGAGTATATTTTTATACTGTAAGTGGCATCCTTATGATTTCAGAATGAAAACTACATTAATGTCTGCCAAATGTTAAAAGTAAACCAACGACTAAGATTTAAACAACAAATGAATAAATGTTAAATAAAGGTCACTAGCACCTAAACGACATACCAACTGAATTGGAACATCACATTTAAGATTCATCACACTTCTGCCTGCAGCCACCAGGCTCTCCTGGAACTCTGAGCACAGCCATTTGGACCCATCAGCTCCCATTGAACCAATGCTTGAGAACTGTCCAACAACAGGCCAGGATTCCTGTGCTGGTATTGACAAAGCATGCTCTTTCAAAAGCTAGTGATGGAAATTAAAACATTGTTAAAACTTCAACAGGCAAAGAATACCTTAATTAGTGGTTTAATATCACTTCTGATTTAATCCTCTGTTAAATCCTCTATAATTCACTTCTGACAGAGATTAACATTCACACTATCATTTTAACTTTGCAATAAAAAGTCAGGCTGTCCAAATAAACCCACTGTTCTTTCAAGAGAAGATCAAACATCACAAGTTTTATCCAAAAGGCATCAAAGCCAGCCATTAAATGGCTAAAAAGAACACTAGCAGCTCTTCCTAAAAACATCAAACATCGCCTTCAGAAATCACAATAAATTAAACAACAATCTTTTTATATTTGGTGGTTGCTGGCCATAAAATTCCTCTCATATCCTAAAGCCTCAGCTACAATAGAAGCCTACAACAAGAAGGGAAAAACGAACAATTGAAGAGAAAATTGAAATAATGCTTTTAGAGGAGTTCTTTAACTGTGAATGGAATTTAAAGTCACATTAAAAACAGATGGATATAGGCACATATTACATTTACCTTTCCCGCCCCCCTCTAGAGAGAGCACGTAACTTAAACACCTTCAGTCATCAGTGTAGTGTTACCAGGTCTATCTGCATTGTCACTAAAATAATCTTTTTAATTTCAGAAACGTTTTCTTTACAAGCTTTTTCTATTTCATTTTGTTTTCATTGTCTTACTAGGCAAAAATACGTTGGCATCCTACCCCCAAGTTTATCTCTAGCCAGCCTGATTTTATCTCTTCCCCCTTTTAAATCTAGTTTAAAGCTCTTTCAATAAGCCCTGCTCACTCCAGTGCAAAGACCCTTTTTCCACCGTTTGAGAAAGGTGTACCCATCTGTTACCAGCAGGCCTGCTGTCATGATCAAACCAACCCCAACTTAGAAGCATAGCAGAACAAAACTTAAAACCTGACTGAACTGATGCCATCAGCTGTGTGCTGGTTTTTCATTTGATGGCTTTTTGCCAGGTCATTAGGGAAGAAGGAACTGTAATAGCATTTAACATTTAAGTAAACAAAATAAGGTTTTTCCTTATGTGCAGGCAAGTCTGTATCAACATACCTTTCTTCAGCAAGTGCCTTTGAAGGCAGCTATATTTGGTTCCCAGTCACAGAAGACTGGATTTTGATAGTGCCACACTTGTTAGAAACACCAACAGCACATAGGAAGTCATTTCAGTGATGGTGACTTCTCAGGTATCTCTAAGCACAGGACAATTCAGATGACAAGCTGACCATGGTAATATTGCCCAGGAATATTATGTGGAAAGTCTATGCTGTCATAAATTGCAAGCTTATGTTAATGCTCGCTTAAACTGTAAATTATCATAGCTGGAAAAATTGGAAAGAACTACAGAATGCTCTCCAAAATTGTATTTGCAGTTAAAATATTAGCAAAAAAGGTTACAGTTTTGGTACCTTTCTCAGCCTAAGATGACCCCACTTTTCTTTATCACTACCTTGATATCGTCCAGGGGTAGAACCAAGCAGATACACTCTACAAACAAAAAGAAGAAAAACAAAAACAAAAAAACAAAACACCACAACACCAAGTTATTTGCAGTTCTGGAGTATTTTGGTTTGCAAAGTACTTAAGGTATTAAAGTGAAACCTATCAGCAATGTTGAATATATAAGGGCAACCAGAAATGTTTAATCTTTCACACTTAAGATCTACAGTATAACAAAAAGTGGATTTGTTAAAGCCAATCTATTGCTACATCCAAATCAGCAGATTTGGGTACGAGTTTTCATTTGGGCACCTAATAGTTCAGATGTAAAGTACAGGTTTTTTGACTGCCCTCCTAATGATGCTTTAGTAGCCTGCTTCACTTGGCCCTGAAAACAGAGGATAGACCTGCAGAGTCACAAAAACAGATGCTTTAAGAAGCTTTCCTTACTGCATCTCACACATAGCTCTATCCATGAATGATGTCCCCCACATATTTTATATGGCAAGGAATTGATCCTTAGCCCAATAAGTGACTCTTCCCTAACCCATATATAAATTCACATCAGCTAAGGCTCAGTCAACCTGTCCAAGCTCATGCAGTAACAGCATGAACAAGAACAGCAGCTCAGGCTGTTAGGTTACCGGACTATAGGGTACATGCTTTTTTACCCCCTCCAATCTTGTAAGACTCTACATCAAGAAAAAAAGCACTTTTTAAATGTATTAAACTAGACCAGGTTTCTGTCTTTTTCCACCATAGTTTATGACCATTTTCAGGTTTTTTCCAACTAAATTTTGCCAACTTATAAAACTGCTATTAAGCAACCAAGAAGATTTACACTTTCTGAAGTAAATACCACATTTCAGTGGAAATGCAAGATTTCTCTATTAGAAGTAAATTAAGCATCCTTAATTAAGTAATACCAGCAATGTGATATTGAGAAGACTGCTTCTAGACAAAGTATATTATTATTTAACGTAATATCGCCTACCAGACACAATCCATTCCTGTAACAGGCAAAGTTATATATATATGTACTTTCAGCTACCTTCTGTCAAGTTACTGATGATACACCTTTTTTCATTCCTTTAAAAATGTATGTTTAGAAAACAAGTGGGGCAATTCAACATAATCTGCATAACATAGCTACAAAAAGCTTTCAACAGTTAGATCATGTTTGAACATTTAAGTCTGAAAGAGGGTAAGCTGTTAAAAAAAGCATGCAACTTATTATAAGCATAAGATAACATACCTTGTCTCTGATAAATCGTGTTCTTGAATCAGATCTATCCATTCCTTGAGTGTAGGAGAATTGTAAGCCATCAAGTAACTTATTAGGTCAGATTTAAAATTAGTTTCAGATTCACCAGCAGAACCACTTGTTCCCTGAGGTAGCTTTGGATATAAAGGGCTTAACCATATTCTAAAAACAAAGCCACAAAAACAAAGGACACCACACTAACACATGGTTTTAGTAGGGCCATTACAGCATATTTGAAGGTCTTAAATGAACACTAGAGATCTATGGTGATAGTAACTAAAAAGCGACTTGCCTTTACAGAGTCATCAAGTCTTACACTCAATACCATAAAACTAATACTTTCAAATGAAAACAACAATCTCAACACACTTATCCACACATGTATTTATGGCTTTCACCACTGTTAAACAAGTCAGGCTTAGACTTACCAACCAGTAGTCCTTTCACCAAGATTTTCTACATGATTAGAACACTGCAAGCATTCTGCTAAGCTACCGGTTTGTGTAATGATATAAGAAAACCACCAGAGTGCCTGCAAGTTCTGCATAGCTTGAAGAGTAACCCACAATGATAACCTGCCTCTCCAAAAATCCCATCAGAATAAAATAGCGTGGGATAAATCGGTAAAACATGCAAGGAAAGCATATAGCATTTCTTTCCAGTCACACATTATTGAGGCCATGGAAACCAAAAGTTCCGCATTGCCAACTTTACGTGTTGACACTATCCTTTTTAATTCAGAAGCCTATAAAACAGAGAAGCCAGTGAGCCATCATACTGGTAATACTGCCTATTATTGCAGCATGCAAAAGCTAAAAAGAAAAATGTTTTCATGTTTGAGAAGTAGGACAACTTGTTAAGCATCCAAATAGATATTTTCATGCCTCCTTGGCTTTCTGAAACGCTAACTGCCAAAAGACACTAAAGCCATCCCTAAGTAAAACATTTAAAGACCAAAAAAACCAGTGGTTATATTTTGCCACTCAAACTCCTATTGCCTCAGACAAGTGAAAAGCCTCGAAACTTTGCCACATTTAATGGCAGTAAAAATGAATGTCAAGGCAACAGTAACTTCTGAAAAGCTATTTTCATTTATAGTTTAATGGAGTAATCTTATACCCTGAGTTACTGTGGAGATTAACAAAAAAAAAAAAAAAAAAAAAAAAAAAGTTTCTGTAAAAACAGCCAAGAAAAGAGGTTGATGGGCCTTGTATTAACATGTCACTCGGTCTTACTTTTGTGCTCTAAACAAAACTATATCCCAAGCTGGCTGTTAGGTTTAAAAGCTTCTACCAAATAAAACCAGGAAGAAAACTCCTTCCAAAGAAAGTATACTATATTAACAGGAACCAATGGTGCCCAGCATTTATCAGGTTACATTCTGGATACAGTCACAGCAGAACATTTGTACACTCACATTATTCTTGCAGTATTAAGGTAATTTTTAAATAGCTGCTTCAGATTTGTATAAAGAATAGTTTACAGCTGGGCAGTTTTGTTCATAAAGAGACAGCGCTGCATAATAAAAGACCTTAAATAAGGCAGCAGCCAGCTCAGGATAATTTTGTTTACAGTAGAAAGCAAGGAGAGTTCAGGCTTAGACAACTACCACCATTCTAAGTTTGATTTTTTGGGATTTTTTTTGTTTTTGTTCTTTTGCAGGACAGCTCTATTTTAGGAATGTAAAACTTGTGGCACTAACTGACCTAATGTCCTGTCCCCAGCAGCAGCAGCCGATACCTACAGAAAGTATTAAGTAAGCATATACCTGCCAAAGATCATTGCTTACCCCTGAGTTTTCTGGTGCCAATCGTCAGCAATGAGATTGGATGTATGTATCACAACTCGAAGACCTTCTTCATATAACAACAACATCATTTTCCTTAAAAAAAAAAAAAAACACCCCAAAAAATACAGAAATCTGTCTATTTTAAGTGCACAGAGTAGGAGAAATTAACAATTCATTAAATGCTCCAAGATATTTTCAAAACATAGTGCAAGCAGACTTCAATCCATGTGCATGCCAAGCTCATATGGCAGGCAGACTACCCAGAGTACAGCTTAACATCTCATGCAACTGATTTCCCAAAGCAAAAAATGAATACTTGCAGAACACTTTCTGTATTTGCCATGTTCTTCAGATAAACTTATTCCTTTGCAGAAAGTTAAAAAAAAAGGAAGGAAGACTAAAAGGCCCTTGCTTACAGCTGATTTTATTAAAACCTAATTCTTTTCTCAAACTCCCAACTTCTTTAAAGGAAAGTATGTACATAACTAACCACTGGGATGGCAAAAAAAGCTATTTATCTACCACAAATCTAAACTCAGAAATTTCTACGAACCCCAGTTTTATGGCTTTAAAATAACTTGCAGATAAACAGAATAGATACCGAGAACACGAAAGATACTATTTTAAAGTTTTATGAATATGTATTAGGTCTTCAGAATTATGTTTTTATAAACAGTAATAAAGTATTAAGATAAGGACATTAGTTATTAGTCCAGTCACAATAATTGCATGTACCAACTCTGTGGTCATCTTTAGAAGCAGAGATTTCTGCATCATGGCTGTTACTTACGTATGGTGAGTTCCAAATGCAATATCCAGTTTAGCCTATAAAAATAAAAAAGTTGATCATTGTAAATTCCTATTGTGCATTCCGATATGCAAGAATGTTAAAGGAGGAGAGGTGCTGCTTCATTTTGTTTCATTTCACTGCTCTCTAGTGGACAGATCACAAAATACATTATTTGTTCCCTTAACATCTTTAAATATACTCTAATCTCTAGAAGTTAAGTCTTTAAATGGCAATGCAACTCTATTGGAACTGCTCCAGCAGAATTTCTGGTCTCTTAAAAGCAGTACTTCTGCAAACAGCCAGCTTTGCTGAAGTTCCCGCTAGACACAAGTTGAACAGCAATGTGGCCTTGCAGCAAAGATGACTAATAGTGTCCTGGGCTGCATTAGGAGTGTTACCAGCAGTTCAGGGGAGGTGATCCTCTCTATTCAGCATCGGTGAGGCCACACATGCAGTGTTGGGTCCATCTCTGGACTTCCCAGTGAAGCACAGACATGGCCACACTGCAGAATGTGTGAATACCTGAAGGGTATAAATGCCTGAAGGGAGGGTACAAAGAAGAGGGAGCCAGGCTCTTTTCAGCGGTGCCCAGTGACAGAACCAGAGGCAATGGGCTCAAACACAGGAGATTACCTCTGAACATCAGGAAACATTTCTACTGTGAGGGTGACTGACCACTAGCATGGGTTGCCCAGAGAGGTTATTGAGTCTCCATTCTTATGGATATTCAAAACATACCTGGACATTGTCCTGGACAACTGGATCTAAGTGACCCTGCTTGAGCAGGAGAGTTAGATCAGTTGACCTCCAAGGTCCCTTCCAACCCCAACTATTATGTAATTCTGAAGCATAGATGACTGTTATAAACAGCTTAATGGCTAACATTGCAAAAAAAAGAAGTAGCCATACAATTGCTTTTTTTTTTTAAATCAGCACTTTGCTCCTATTAAAGAGTATTTACAGCACAATTTCTAGGGAAAGAATGAAACAATAGGTGTTAAGAGCATACTTCTAGCCAGTGATGGCTCCAACACTGTTCCTAGTTAGTACAAGTGTGGGAGATAAAATTAAAATACTTACATTTCATTTTGGGCTACCAACATAATGGAATGCATTATGTTGGAGAAGCAGAAGAAGAATCTGAAGCAGTATACTCAAATAGGAAAACCATCAAACACCATTTTCCCCTACTACTTGCTACTAACTACACTGTCGAGTTCATCATATGGGACATACTACATTCAAATTCTTATTGTGTGAAAAGGAAACTTTACATGCAAAAACATGAACTTATTAGAACATTTGAAAGCTTAATCTAAAATCGTTGCTACACCACAACTTAGTGCAAACACTTATTTAGTATAGCACACAGCAGCCCAGAAATCCTGGCCCTGAAAACTCACTATGTGTGGCATCAATACAGCATTCTCTAGGAAGCTCACTGTTATGAGACTGCCCGAGAAGGAAGAAAATCCCAAGATCATTCTCCTTATAACAAAGAATAAGATATCTCCATGAGCAATAATATACTCCACCCAACAAAATCCTGAAACACTGGCAAGAAGCCATAACCACATCCCTTCCCAAGGCCGAAGCCAGTAACTTCATGACTCGGGGACAGCGAAAGCGTGAGCATAACATCAGAGAAAGTGCTATGTGCCAGGAAGCGTGCTCATAGCATTTTTAACAGTATTATGGAAACTACTTGTAACAGCATTTTCTTTGTAAAAGACAGCTGGACAATAATAATTCTTTGATGAGACTTAAGATTACAGTGACACTAGGACTAAGTTCCACACTTCATACAAAAAGTGCTTCCTTTTCAGTGATCACAAGAGTTTGAGTGTAACATGTTAGTGAAGAATGCCTGCAGCTCTTCTGTGAGCTCCATGACATTTTTGTAGGCAGCTGTTCTGTGTAAACCTTTTGCGAGTGTCAGTCTACCATAATCACGTAAGACCAGGAACATAGTTACCATGTTTCTATGGTCCTAGTAAGTATACTCCTTAAAGCATAACAATAAATTCTTGACTTTCCACATAAGGTGTGTGTCTCTTCATCCATTACAAGATTTTAAGTGCAACGGAAGGCTTAATTTCAACAAACGGATGATACAATTGTTAATTACCTGACAAAAGCTAATGTTCTCATAAGGCCGTGCTTGTGCAAGCAATTCAGCTTTAGATTCTCTCTTTTCACCATGAACTATCAACAATGGCTTCTTCCTTAAATAAAAGGAAATTAATGTTAACATGTCAATTAGTAATCAGCCTAAACCACTCCATGTAGCTATGACTTCTGGCCCTAAATCTGATAGCTCGGGGGGGGGGGGTGGTGGTGGTGGAAAAAGTGCTTTATTAACTCAAAAAGTAGTACCTACAATAGAACCTCTAAGAGAAGGACACTAGAAAACTTGGGGGGGAGGAGGGAGGGAGAAAGAAAACAGGAAGCATGGAGTAAATCAGCCACCAAAATAGAAACTAACAATACAAGATCTTGTAAGGAACTCTTGTCTGTGTAACTGGAAACAGACAAATAAAACTCTTGGAAATATTGATATACATAATGTGTAACTAAAACAATTTAATCATTGTTACCTTACAGATATAATGGGAAGAATGAGAGGGAAAAGGAGGGGGCTAGGTCTATTCTTGGCAGCACTTCCATGTTCACTTTTTAATACTCCAGTTCTACCGCATTTCTAGTAAAATGCGAGTAAAGGAGAGAAAACTGCATGTCAAACTTCATCTGCAGCAGGTTCCAATTGTCAGAAAGGAATTTCAAGCAAACATAAGAATTGCTTTCATAACAATATTCAGCAACTCCAACCATACCTATCCATGACATCATCCTGATTATTTCTGCATAGCTTTCTTGCGCCTCTTTCTACATTCTCTCCCTTCTCTTGCATTACCTTGCTCTTGGCTCAGTAAAGTGTATAGCAAAAAGCTGCTTGTTCTGTCCTTAGAGGTCATCTACAGCATTGCCATCGAGGCCCACAATAGGGCCTCCTAAGTGTTAATTAATAAAAAATCAGAAGCCAGCCATAGTAAAACTCTGCCCATTTAAGAGTCTTGAAAAAAGGCAAGAAATCTGTTAGTACAGAACTACAACTGTGGGATAAGCATACAAGGAAAACCAAGAGTCTACACATACACAATTTGCAACTGCAAATAAGTATTTATCATGAGACCTCACTTGGAGTACTGTGTACAGTTCTGGTGTCCTCAACATAAAAAGGACATGGAGCTGTTGGAGTGAGTCCAGAGGAGGGCCACGAGGATGATCAAGGGGCTGGAGCACCTCCCATATGAAGACAGGCTGAGAGAGTTGGGGCTGTTCAGCCTGGAGAAGAGAAGGCTGCGTGGTGACCTCATAGCAGCCTTCCAGTATCTGAAGGGGGTCTATAAGGATGCTGGGGAGGGACTCTTCCTTAGGGACTGTAGTGGTAGGACAAGGGGTAATGGGTTCAAACTTAAACAGGGGAAGTTTAGATTAGATATAAGGAAGAAGTTCTTTACAGTGAGGGTGGTGAAGCACTGGAATGGGTTGCCCAGGGAGGTTGTGGATGCTCCATCCCTGGCGGTGTTCAAGGCCAGGTTGGACAGAGCCTTGAACCACGTGGTTTAGGGCAAAGTGTCCCTGCCCATAGCAGGGGGGTTGGAACTAGATGATCTTAAGGTCCTTTCCAACCCTTACAATTCCATGATTCACTTATGATGAACAGACTACATGACCAGAAGGATTTGGAAACTATCATTTCATCATTGTAAAATAAACATACCTGAATTCCTGCGGATACTGTCTTACAAGCCAGGCCACATCTATGCAGTAGTTAAACTTGTTCATAAGAAAAAGAAAACAGATTCATTACAAAGAAAAAGCATAGTTTGTCAGAACAATTAACTACAGCAAAAAACCTTCCTAAAGTCATCACTGAATACCACTTACATCATACATAGGATGTCCTAAAACCATCTTAATTTCCCATGCCTTCTTCCATGTCTCAATTCAGGAATGAATTCAAGTTGAGGCATGTATTAGTGTTCATAAAATTTAGCATGCGGAGAAAAAAAGAATCACATACACCAAATGCAAAAGCTTTGGTTCAAGAACCATCTCTTTGCCATGTGCTTATTCCATGAATGATATTAAAACCTGGTATATAACAACAAAAACATTCCTAGATTTAAAAAAAAAAAAACAAAACCCCACAACCCAAAAAAACCCCAACATATTTACCTGCACATAAATACACATTTCCAGTTGCACATTCCCCAAAATCGGGAGAGAAAGCACTCTTATAATTGTCTGAATTCTATGCAGAACATGGGATGACTTTTATATTTCAATAAATTGTTGTACAGTTGAAAACACAGAGTTTCCTCCCTATTTTAAACCAGGTTCCTTGCTAATAGCTACAAGGCATAAACATGGATTATCAAGCTTATTGTCAATAAAGCGAAATAAGCAAGTGAAATCAATCTGGCAATCAGGAAACTCACCTGAGCAGAAGAAACCAGAGTCCCAAAAAGAGGAGACAAGATATCTATTAAAAACATTAAAATATAATTGAGTAAAATAGGTTCAATTAAACATTTCACATCTTGAACAGTTTTGGTAACTACCACAAATGCCAGATTTTTCACAGACTAGGCGAAGTCTTAACAGAGACATTCACAATTAAGTTTACTGTTCTGAATATTCAACTCACTGATTCTCCTGTGAAAACCCTTATGGTCTTCTGTTTATAAAAAGCATTAATCCTCTCAAAGTAGAAAACAAACTTTAAAAACTCATTAGGAGAAAGACCGAGATCATATGGAGAAAGACACATCAAACTACTCTCTCCCCTATAGAGAGGACTTGAAGAACCATGTAAAAGCAGTAAGAGCATAGTTAATGCTTAAAGACTTACTTATTGCAGACTGATTGTAGGACATGTGTATCCTTAGCTCATTCATGGTAACACAAAATTAATCTGACTGAGGATTTGTAACCTCAATAACTGAAACACAGCAGCAACTTGAAAACATAACCTACACACACCTCATGGGATAGACAAAATATTTCATGACCTATCTCTACAGAAATCTGGTTTTGCAGGTTAAACAAAAACCTGACCCCTCCATAAGCTCAACTAATCACCTAGCAGGACAACTACTCCTAAAAAAGAACAGGCCAAAAGCCACAATAAATTCACAAAGCAGATAAAGATATACAGCAGTAAAGCAACTGAGATCTCTGACACCAGGATGCAATCAATAATCAATGCTCATAGGGAGCACATGAGCTTGAGGAAAAGTTAAAACCTAACTGTACAGGTCTTCAGTCATTCATTGTCCTTCAAAGGACTAGAAAGTTTTTTTGCCTCATTTTACTGTATTTCTGTGCATAAATCTCTTATTAACGCTTGTTTCCAATGCTGTCTTGTGATGTATGACATTTCATTTCTGAATGAGGGGATGTTTACAGGTGCACAGAGCTGTTGCCCCTTACATCAAACTACAACTGCACAGCATTCCTGAAGCATCAGTATTATACACCAAAGACTTCACTCCATCGTGACTTACACTCACTTCTAATTGAATTGAAATGGGCCCATGAATCCCAGTGGCAGGACTTCTGAAGTACTACCTTGGATGGCATCAAGTAATAGTGTATTATTAGGTCCAAACCATTAAGCAGCATGAAAGCAAGTGTGAACAACTCCTCAGGGACAATAGTTAGGCACCCAAGAAAAGCACCCATTTTAGAGCCATGAAGGCAAGCAGTTTTTCCCAGAGTGCCTCACAAGGAAAGCAGCACCATATGATTAGCCTTGGGTGACTGCATATTAGATTTGCGCAGTGTAACTCAGAAGTTACAACAGAATCAGCATCAGCAAATTAATGCTTTATACACGACTTACTTCTAAAAGAAAGGCAAAGATAACAGAACCAATTCCTACAACTTGCACATTTAGGATACGAAGCCTCAGCTACACCAAGGAATATATGCATTTAAAAATACCCACAAAGTAAAAATAAGCATTTGCTTGCAAACAAGTCTCCCAAAAGCCCACTTTTGTAGAATCCACTTATTCACCTTTTATGTGCAGGGCTCCAGAATTATAGCTCTGTTGAATTCCTCTGACTTTAGTAAGAAAAAACCTGAAAGGGTTCCCTCCATTCAACAAATCCCAGGTATCTTGGGCTTCACTGGGTGCTTCATAATACTCCTCTGCTTTCTGATTCTCTGAGAGTTCATCACCTTTGCAAAGATTCAGAGAATGTTCTTCAGGTGCATCAGATTTTTCTTCTTTCAGCGTTTCTTTGTGGGCATGCTTTTCCTGATCTTCAGGCTCTTCATCACTACTAGAAAGACACCAGCCTGAGCCTTCCTGGCTAGTTCTCTGTTTTCCTGCTGGAGGTGCTTCTGCAGAAAAGCTTTTATCACTGAACTTCAGGGGAGAAGCTTTTCTCTTGTGAGCAGCTTTCCTTGCTTCAGAGCATGGATATTGCGGCCCACTTGTCCTGTCATGTGCAGCATCCAATACTGAAGATGTAGATGGTTTTTCACTGTCAGAATTTTCCTCAGTACTTTCATCACTGCTAGATACTGTCCATTTTCCATGTGCACCTTCCTGAAGCATGTTCCTAGGGATTAAAAAACCAAAACACTTAACAAAAATCGTGCATTTTTGCTATGCTCAGGCCTGTTTCACTTATTACTGAGGAACTTTGCTTTCTGTATATGGCAGAATCTCCATGCAACTTCTGGCTCGGGAAACTCGTACTGTACAAGGCTTATTTGTTTCTGTGCACAGGAAACAAAGAAACACGTGCAGTGGGAGCAACCATCAAGTGGGAAGCAGCTAGTGTGGAAACCCGCACATGGAAAACGGGCTAGATAGGGGCACGTACAGGAAAACATTTCAAAAGTCGAAAGAGTAATTTGCATTTCTCACACCGACCCCAGCGCTCGGGAAGGTCCGGCGCCCTCCGCTCAGGAGACACAAGAGCCCGACTCAGCGCTCCTCTTTCCGGCTGCCCGTGCGGGACACGGGCCTGGGCCCGCCGCGCCTCTCCCCTGCCCTGAAGGCGGTGAGCGGCCCGGGCGCCGCCGCGCCCACCGCTGAGGGCCGTGTGGACGGGACCGCTGCTCCCGCCGGCCTCAACACCGCCCCGCGAAAACAACGGAACCTGCGTTCGGGGGAGGAACAGCGGCGGGACCAGCGGGCAGACACCGCCCTGCCCGCCGGCGGCTGAGAGAACGCAAACCAGCGCACGAGCAAACCTTGCACGACACCAAAGGCCGCTTCACGCGCCGCAGCCGGGACCTGGAGAGCCCCGAGGCTCGGCTGAGCCGCCAGCGCCCGCCTCTTCCCGCGCCACCGGACAGCCCGCGGCTCACCTCCCGCCTAAGGCCCCGCCGGTCCGCCCCGAGCCCGGCACGCAGAGGAGCAGGCCGAGCCCCGCCCCTCTCCTCCTCCCGAGCCAACGGCGCGCGTATGATTTTAGCCAATCGCCGCCCGCGCTGCGCTTGCCCCCGGGGAGGTGGCGGTGGCGCGCGGGTTGCTAGGCAGCGCGGGGCCGCGGGCGGGGGGGAGCTGCGGCGCCTCGCCCCGCCGCGTAACGCAGCGGAGCCGCTGAGGGGCCTGAGGGGCGGCGGGTGCGTCCCCTGGGGCCTGCAGGGCTCTTCCGGCCCCCCCGGGGCGCGCGGGTGCCGGGCGGCGCTCAGGCAGTTCTGGCATCTCTCTCAACGGTGGTACGCCAGCAAAACAGTCATCTCTTAGTGACCTGAGTTAATCTGATAAGTCGATATTTGGCCATAATGTTAGTTTAGGGCAGGTGCAGTATCTGCATAATTAGTCATTCAGCTCGGTGTTAATTACTGTGTCTGAAGTGCCCCGCTAATGAGATAACTGTGTGATGACCTTAAGAAGGAAGTGGGAGGAAAACAGGTGTAAAATTAATCAAAGTAAGAGCATGAACTACATCGAAGCTTTCTCTACCCACCAAAATGAACTGTCTTAGCGTTTGCTTCTCGTTACTTTAATTTATTACAAGCCAGTGGCTGCAGTTAACAAATAATGTCTTATCTCAGTATGCAATAAAATCGGCAAGCTACATCTATGAACATATTAATGTAATTTCCGCTTGTTTGTGGAATTGTATTAGTTCTTTTTGCAGAGTTGCACTTAATGCTTCTTCCTGAAACAATCTGTGGATATACTCTTCAGTACTATGAGATTAAATGTTTTATTATAATGCTTGCTGAAGCTCTTCTGTTGGGAAAACCTCTTAGGAATGTTGCAAGGTTTTGTATGTGTGTAATCTCTTGTCTAACATAGACTCTGGAAACACTACTTGTTTTCTAATAGTACTTCAGAAAATTTAATGGCTTCTGACTATGCTTACTTTCCAGTGCCTCCTCACAGTTCCTGTCTGTATAGAGACTTAACTGAGAATCAAAGATGCCTGGCGCTTTTCAAGAAAAGAAAAAAAAATCTAGATCTTGCAGAAACAAATGTAATGTAGTTTTGTTTTGGAAATCTGTATCATATATTCTAACTCTGCAAAAAGCTTTTTCACAATAAGCACATAAAATGTAGAAGCAGGAAAATTTTATTCTAACTTCAACATTTAAAATTTTAAAGTTAAATGGACTCAGACCATTTTCGGCTACTGTAACAGAGTAGATGAATAGAGTTCTGACAGAGATGCAACTAATCTTCAATTTTTTTTTTAATAGCATAGTTTATTCAGCAAGTGCCTATTTTAGTTTTTCCATTATTCAAAGTAAATATACAGTTATTCAAAGCAAAAAATATTAGGTCGGATTTATTGTTTTTTAATGCAACTCTCTGTAGGTTTTTCAAGCGTGTGACCAAGATAACAATGGCTATTTAATCAGAGAGGACTTGAAAGGTACTGTAGTAATGTTTTTTGGTTATAAACCCTTAAAGGTATACACATTTTTTCATTTATATTCTGAAGATCCAGCTTATATAGGTGTCTCACTGTAGTGAATTCTGTGTACTGACTGGTCCACACTATTTGGAGTGGATTACTGTAGGTTTCGTAAACAGAAATAACTACAGATTCCTGGGGATATTTATTTCCAAAGAAAATAATCAAACCCCTACCTTTCCTGCTGCGGACTGTGATGACCAGAAGGATGCATTGTATTTCATATGTGTCCAAGATGTATGAAATAAGTGACTGACTGAGCTTGTTATTGATCAGTTCTTGGTTTCTATTAATGGTACACTCCATTTATTATTACTGGTTTCAGTAGATGTGAAACTACCACATGTCCTAATATTAAACGTGTGTTCTCAAAAATATAGCCATTTTTGGTTTCAAGTAGCAGTTGGGCATTTTTGGTCTTGAATTCTCTAATATAAATCAATAGCTGTATGAAAATCTTCACAAAAGAAAGGATTACTGAGAGAAATAATGTGTTGCATACTCACAAGAAAATACAGGATAAATTGTATGGCTTAATGTAGTTCTGAAAATTATGTTTTTACTCTAGTACTCCAAGTGATCTTAATAAGAGTATAAAGAACATGCAAGATTTCAGAATAAATACAGCTCTGTCTGAGTTTGTCTTTCTCGTGGCATGTCAATACAAGCTTACAAGATTGACCAACTTACTATAAAGTATATTTAGCATAGAAATTATGATTCATCTTCTCCAGTTTGAGCAATCTCCTTCCCCAAGGACCAATTGTGACTTTTTTTTTTTTTGTAACCTAAATTCGTATTTTAGGAAAATAGTCTTAACAAGGTCATAAACAAAATTTTGTCTATGATCATTTAAAGTAAAAACCACAGAAATGTTTTATTAAACTGTGAAAGTAGTCATGCCTGATCCACTTCGGCTGTGGGTAAACATTTTCTCAATGAACTAGGGCCAGATCTAAAAATAATATAGACTTCTGAAATGAGTCTTAACTGCTGAATTATTAATCTGAAAAATGCTCAGCTTCCCCTTATCTATCTTCCCCTGTCTATTTTTACCTTCGTGAAAAAAACCAGCTGTTCTGTTAAATTCCCTGAATGTTTCTTCCAGTAGGAGTGCTCAAAACATGCTTAAGGCATTCAAACAAGAGCAGGTTCTGTGCATAAGTCACTGATGGCTCTTTTTGGAAACAAAATTGAAGTGGAGGACTCCCGGGAAGAAAGGAGGTGCAGGTTTAGTTATTTCTTCCTGAAAAGCTGCCAAGTCACACCTGCTGTGTCTCTAGGCAGTGCTGCGACCACCTGGCTGTGGACCATTTTGTCTGTGCAGCTGCACAAAACTTAATTAAAAAGGTTTGTTCCAGGACTGATTCTGTGTCTAGGTTTTGCTAGCTCCTTCAGTGGGCCCGATTCCAGCAGCTGTTGCTCTTTGCCCGATGACTACTTTTTGTGAAGTGCTAAAACATCCCTGGGTAGACAGATACTTTTCTTCGTACCTTTAACTAACATACATTAACTATGGTTTATGGCACAGCCATACTTTTTTGTTTTTTGCCGATTGCTAGGCCTTTTAAGTGTTCCTTTTAACATCTGGGTAGTTTTCAATCTAGTTCTGAGAAACACAACTTTCTGTGTGCACCAGACAGGAACCAGATGCAGAAGTTACAATCCTAAAAGCTGATTGTTAGCATGCAGTTCTTAAGCATGTTATTATCCATTTTATTTTGCCAAGATTATTAAAATCCGAGACTACAGTAAAAGCCCTTGTATTTCTTTGAAATCACTAGAACAGCCCTGGCAAGACTATTTTCAAGAGCTTTTCTCAGAAATAGGGAATGATGTGCACACATTACTTAAGTTTCCTCAACTCCTCTATACACTAACATTTTTCAGTAAAAATGGCAATTACTGAGCACCATCAACTGCAATCAAGCATGTTTAGTTAATCGTTGCTGCATCTTTTTTTTTCTGGGCATGTTTTCATTTATTCTATAAATTAAAGGTAATACTAACTTTACCCACTAGGTGTCACTCACGAACTCTTTACTGGAGAAGGTGGGAACTGGGAATTTGAACACGTTCCCACTCCACTTGCTTTTTCAAAATAATTTGTTATAAAAATTCGATTTTATTTTTTCCAAATTATTACTTTTATGTAGTTAGTCATAGAGATTCTGAATGTACTACTGTTTAAAATTAAACTTTCTGAGACAAGTAGCTGGGAAAACATGAAGATAGGAAGAGACCAACCTGATCGTTGGACTAATACTGTATGTATATTTAATACATTTACTAGCAAATAAAAATCATAATTTCTTGGAACCAGCAGCACTGTGGGAATCTTGTCTGTGGGACTTACATTTTCTTCCTCTGGAAGTTCGGTTCAGTGATCCTCTTTTCCCCAAAATTATCTGAACTGATCTAAAATGATCTCATGTTTCAACAGCCATTCAGCTAGCACATTCAGGTGTTAAGTGTTTCAGATGAAAAGGGTACTGCAGGAATAGCAGTCACTAAAATATGTCATTTCCTCAGCTGAAGTTTCATTCCTGGTACTGTTGCATTTAGATCTAACTAACAGCACTCTCTACATGGTGCCTAGGAGTCCAAGCTCCTCAAAATGTCCAATGTTTTCCCTGACCCAACTCTGTACCTCATATCAGGACACAGGTGGGTTGGTATCTGTTGCTGAACAAGATGCCAACAGCAGGGCACCCTGACATCCAGAGTACAGAAGAGCAGTCTGAGCTCAGGGCTGCTTACAACTTCCAGCTGCTCTTCTGGCACACCTTATCAAAGCTTTCTGAAAAGGACTCCCCAGTCTATTTGTATGCCTGTCAAAGTCTATATGGAAAGTGTTGCAGGCCAAATGGAACATACAGTCTTAGGTTATCTGGTCGTGGCATGTTTGGCTTGTCGGTTCTCCAGAACAGAGTACACTTAGGTTGCACTAGAAGCTGCTGACGTGTGGTCTTGTCTCATGGTTGTCTCATGGTCTTGTCTCTTGTCTCATGAGTTGTCCCAGGGCTGCAACTATGTGCAGTTTTGTATTCTAATAACATAAATGCAAGAGTTTGGACTCTCCATCATGCTAAAAAGCAGTATAAATGTAGCCCAAAGTGGATCTCTGCTTTCTTAGCTATACGCTCCCTTTCTGTTCCTTGCATTATTCAAAGGTTGTTTCCAGTGATCTCTTGGTCACCTCCTCATTCAGTTCTGAAAAGTCTTTTCTTTTTTATTTTTTTTTATTTGTTTTCATCATGTCATTTAGCTTTTTGCTTTTGTACTATTAATGAAACTTAGTAACACACTAATATTAGTGGCTATTAGTGAATCTTGGTAACATGCTAATCAACATGTAAGTATCACTCCTGTGTTCCTATCAGATAAAATTTTGGGGTAAGATCCAATGAAAATACACCAAAGGAGATACATAATACATAAAGTGAGGCAGTAATGGATTGGTTTCAGGATAGTTGTAGAAGCTGTATGATGCAAACAGATTTTTTCATTTCCTTCTAATTTTTTATTCTCTACTTTTTTATTAAAGTTTTTATTTTAGACAGATTTACGAAATAAATCTTGATCAAACTAGGCTTTAGGAAGTAGTTGGTCTCCAACATGAATATTGAAAGTTCGTTCATTGTTTAAAGGAAATAACAAATTTGGGGGCTGGTGCTCCAAAAGTTAATTTTGAATATTACAGTTCTTTTGTGTGTAGTTGAACTCCAATCTGTACAGAGTTAAGCATGTTTGTTTCAGCATACTTAGTTTAAGATTTTGGTATTGATTATGATTCTGTTAGGACTATATATATACTTAGTTTACTGAATGAAAAAGAGTTGGTTTTATTTTAACTAGAATAAAATAGTTTCTTACTTAAATGCTATAGATGATACTGTTGTGTAGTATGTATTATTATGAAAGTATCATATTAATATGAGTATTTGGTGAAATTGCATACTATTGCTATAAAATGGAAACTGTACAGGAGTTTAGATTTACCACTTCTGTAGAAATTATCCGTGGTATATCTTCTATGTTCCAGGTGGAGATGGATTCAGTAATGTCTCCTACACTTTTTCATTCATAAATTTAAAAAATCTGAAGCCTAGACTCCCAAGAGTTTTGAAGAACTGAATGTAGATTAATGATAACGTATGCAATGGTATGAGGTTCAGCAAGGCTCAGTACTGAGTCCTGCGCTTGGGTCACAGCAACCCCATGGTACACTACAGGCTGGGGGAAGAGTGGCTGGAAAGCAGCTTGATGGAAAAGGACCTGGGGGGTGTTGGTCAAGAGCTGGCTGAACATGAGTCAGCGTGTGCCCAGGTGGCCAAGAAAGCCAACAGCATCCAGGCCTGTATCAGCAATAGTGTGGCGAGCAGGGCCAGGGAAGTGATCATCCCCCTGTACTTGGCACTGGTGAGGCTGCACCTCAAATACTGTGTTCTCTTCTGGGCCCCTCACTACAAGCGAGACATTGAGATGCTGGAGTGTATTCAGACAAGGGCAGCAAAGCTGGTAAAGGGTTTAAAGAACAAGTCTTCTAAGGAGGGGCTGAGGGAACTGGGGTTGTTTGGTCTGGAGAAAAGGAGGCTGAGAGGAAACCTTATTGCTCTCTACAACTTCCTGAAAGAAGGTGGTATCAAGGTGGGTGTCAGTCTCTCCTCCCAGGTAACAAGTGATAGGACAAGAGGAAACGGCCTCAAGTAGCACCAGGGAAGATTTATACTGGGTAGTAGGAAAATTTTATTTACTGAACGGGTTGTCTAGCATTGGAGCAGGCTGCCCAGGGAAGTGGTGGAGTCACCATCCCTGAAGGTATTTAAAAGTGGTGTAGATGTCACCCTTGGGGACATGGTTTAGTGGTGGACTAGGCAGCGCTAGATTTACAGTTGGACTCCATGATGTTAATGTTCTTTTTCAACCTAAATGATTCTATGGTTCTATAAATGAGCTGACCATGGCTATGAAAAAGGATCATATGATTTCATGTAGTTTTGTAATATTTGTAGTGCTTCTATGTTACATTTAACCTGAACTGATTCTTGCTTCTCCAAGTGGCAGTTTTCAATTGCAGCATTATATAGATTACTGATAGAGGAAAGTTATAAGTAATTTTTAGTGTTCGAGTTGATAGGTGATGAAAAAGTTTCTAACAGTTTTTTGATACTGTGCCCAGTTGAGCAAACACTGGAGTCTTGCACCACTGTTCAATAAATATCTCCTGTAACAACCCTTCCATTTATATAGTTCTGCTTGTTTTTTAATGTCCTTTACCTTATCACTTATGCCCATACTTCTGTTTGTGGGGTCATGTGGCAAGTCTTACTGGAGAAATGATTCATATAAAAAACGAAGTGGCAAAAAAATATGGTTGCTTTTATCATTAAGTTCCTTCATCCTTTTTGCCATATAGCCCCACAAGTATTTGTATCAATACATTTGAAGGGCATTGTGGAGACCAGTTCTCTTTATCCTAGCATTGATGCCAAACCCCATATTCATTAAGCCACATCCTTACTTGTATATATTTAATTTAGGCAACAAATACAGCATAAAGATTTTAAGCAGATTTTTTTCAAGAGAGCAACCACATATGAATGCCTGAACAAAAAACCCCAGTGAACTAAGATATGAAGATAGATTATGGCTTGAATATTTTTTTAGGATGACCTTTTTATGTGTCGAGATAGCTTTACAGCCTATTCTAGTAGCACATAAATTGCCAACTCTCAAAATCAATGAATAGGCGGCACTCTTTTGTAGGAGTCATTCTATAAAAGGAAAATTGTATACTATAATTTTCTGGGCTTGTATGTTACTCTGAAAGAGGAAAAAAATAAATGGAAAGCTTATACTGGTTTTTATGGTTTCACTTCCATAGTTATCCAATTGAGTGGAAAGCTGTTCATGCAGGTAAGTTCAGTATGTTTAGGCAACATCTGTTATTAAAGAAATTGTACATGTAGCGAACCTAGCAGTTGAAAGCAGCAAGACTCCATAATCCTGGAAACAGAGACTGTAACAGATCTTAATATATGGTTTTTCAAGAAGAAATAAGGAAAGAAACACCAGAAATCCATAAGGTTGGAGTTTAAGATTTGAATTGAGACAGCAGGTGGAGCTGAAGGAGTTGTGCTTTTGAACCACTGCGGAAAGAATAGGATATGAATGAATCAAAAGAAAGAGAAGTGCAGAGCTTTTGTTATGTTATTTGATAAAGAAAAATTCCTGCAGGATACAGTCATGTTGCCTTCTAAGGAAAACAAAATTGTTTAAAACAAGCATATCTTAGAAGGTTATGAGAAAAGAACATTTCTCTGTGTTTAAATATTGAGCTGAAGTAGGATATTTTTTGCCAAAAAATATGTATCTGCAAAATTTTTATATCACTATTTTTGCATGTTTCATGGGGAGGCCTGACCTTTTGGGGGGCAGATTTTTGTTTCTTAATGTCTATGTTTCACTTTGATTTTAGAATAAATGGTCAATTAAGAAATTGCAAACTAGGTTTGTATTTCAGTTTCTTTTATTTTCAGTTCATTAAAAGGATAAGAGAAATGTACAAGTAAAAACTTTCATACAGTATACAGGAGGAATAACCAATCTAGTTTTACATTCAATTTTATTATGAATTGCATAGGAATCTATATCTGAAGTTACAGATTATTTCAGAGTTCTCTCACTGCAGGGCGTGATGCCAGATAGATTGTTTATGCAGTATGGATCTTTATCCATGGCATGCAAGTGCTATTGACTTAGAAAAGTCCATGTTTCTTTCTGGTGCAAAGAACATGAGGTGGCAGGTAACAAGAAGAAAAAAGTTGACGTAAACAGAAGCATTATACTCAAGTATAGAAAATATGTGAGAAAACCTAAACTATATTGAAATGTTTTTATGACCATGATCTAACTTTGAAGGCTACCTTTTTAGTTTTATTTTTGTGTTTATTTATACAATTAAAAGTTTTCATAATTAATAGATCACAGTTATACATATTTTTAAGGTGAAAAATAGAACTGACTTTTTTGCAGAGTTTTATTCATATTTTACAGTTTACTAGGTCTATTGTTTGAAAAGTTTTTAAATCTAATGAGTACAAGGAAGGCTGCACGGTTACACAGTAATGAAACAAGGCAAATATTTACAGCTTTTGATGTGCAAGATACGTTCCTTTCTCCTAAATAATTGGAGTATTAATTTAGTTCTGAAACAGTTAAGCAAAACAGAACACCTGAAGGAAATAAAAAGAAGTTAAGATGAGATGTCCTGGATGATGCAAAGAACAACAGTACCGGACTGACAAAGATTGTGATGATACTACTGAAATAAAGTCAGGGTCAGTAGGCTGTGGCATTGTAGATCGTAGCTCTGGATTGTCTGTTGCGCTATGAGCTCCTCCAGCTGTTAAATCTCTAGCCATTCATCCTACCTACTTGCTGTTACTGCCTCTCATTATTTCTCTGTTACTCATACATTTCCACTCACATATTTATGCCACATATTTTACGTATTTCTGTCCCTGGTGATGGCTCTAGATCTTTTTTACTTCTCATGATAGACCAAAAAAGGGAAACCAAAACAACAAGGATATTTTCCTCATTCTTGTTGGGAATTAGATGTGGTAATATTCTTTTTCATTCCTGCTGGACAGCAGAGGATATCCCATCACCAAACTGAAAAAAAAGAGAACTTCATCAGGAGCCTCTGAGCTGATGAAGGTTCAGATGATCCTTTGTTTTTTCCTTCCTGACCTGAGATAGGACTATCATCCTTGAAAAGAGGGAAAGCGAAACACATGGCAGATCAGATGTTGGGATGATCGGTTAAGCATCCACTCAGCTTTTTGCCATGAACTAAAAGTAGCTTTTGAAGTGTTATCTTTAGTGAGTTATTTCAAAGGACTTCACTGTTTCAAGCACTGTGGTTTTGTTTGTCTTGCTATCTGCTGCATGCAATCTGCAATAGTCCTGGTTGAGATGTTTTATTTTCCAGTTGGATCTGGAAGTGAATTCATAACTTAAGTGACTGATCAATTGATATTGCTCTGATATAATGTATTCATGATCTGAAGTCAGCAGCAGGATTAAACTGAAGGAGATTTTTTTTATGAAAGAAAATTTTTGAAACACAATGCCCACAGTAATTGAGATGTTAATGAAAATGATACTTTAAATGTAAATTTGTGTATTTTAGAGTATATTTTTTTAAGTTTTAAAAATCTGAAATTTTCAATTTAAAATGCCTAATTTTAAAATTAAAACTTAAACAAGAGAGTTGCAGATGTTGTAGACACAGTACTTTTGACCAGGATTCACAGTGGCAAAAAGGAATTGTCAATATAAAATCTTTCTTAGACTGTTTGTCCATAATGTAGACATCCTAAAATATTTTTCAAATGCAGTAACTTAAAGAGTGTATAATAATTTCAGAAATGTAAATTGATTAGCTCACATACAAACATAGTTTTATCGAGTTGTTTAAAAAAACCCCTTAATTTATATTTTTTTCCTCTTGCTTAACCTTGATTTAAAAGATAGAATATTTTTTACTTTTGAAGACTTCAACAGAGCTTTCAATTCTATTTCTACTCAGATACCTGAAAAAATCATAGTTGAAGCCTTCAGGCAAGTTTAACAAAGAGATCCTTTTTCCTGGTTAGCTGATTTTTCTTGTATATATTTCACTTAATTGAAATTATTGGATTCTATCATGCAACTGAACATAGATGCTTCAGTGTGTTATTGTTTCAGTACCTTTAATAATGAATAGTATAAACACAAATAATATTTTGAAATAATATCATAAATATAACTTGTATAATCAGAAATAATAAAAATAATGGCTATAATTAAAATAATAACTATTACTTGATACAGAAACCAATTTATTGCTTAATAAGCCTAAAATTACTTACCTTTACATTTTCCTCCTGTAATCAGGAAATCTGCATTCAAGAGCTGTCTCTTGAAAAATTCAGTTAAACTGTAGTGCATATTGCAAGGCAGTAGTGGTGAGATTTCTTGCAAAGTGAGATTGGCTCAGAAGAGAAAGGATAAAATTTTGAGAGTAATTTGTAGATCATAAAAAATTGATCTTCTGCAATTGTCAGTAAACATTATTTTAAAACTGTTTTGTAAAATATTGCACTGCAAGTGTGAAACTTTCTTTTTGTGTTGCATGATTTGTTTGGAAGTGGCTCAGCCATGGAGAGAAGTGCTTCACTTTTTAAGACCTGGCATCAGATAGATAGCTTGCTGAGCATCATCTTTAAAAGGTGGGGTTGGGCTTAGTTATCCGGAGTCATGGTACAAAGCATTATAACAGAACAGGAATTGGTCTGTACATCTTTCAAACCACTGGCGTACAATAACAAAATTCAAGTGAAGAGTGACAAATGCCTTAGGTGATATCTTGTGGGTTTGCACTGAAGATGTAATGTATTTTGAGGAGAGTAATTATTTTAAGAAGGTTTGAAAAGTTAGCTGGTATATTTTTCTTGATGTCCAAGTGATTTTACTATCACTTTTTGGTCAAGAAATTAATAGGAAAATTAAGGTGTTATCCTTTTAAAATGTTTTATTTTAAGAACTTGTATGAAGGATCTAATCTCCCAATATTTCTGTCCAGTGATTAAAATGTTTTTCTTGAATATTTATGCTTTTTAAGTTAGAAAACCACATGTAGTTGCTGTTCATATTGTTTTATTTTTCTTTTTTACATCTATTTTTTCATTATCTTTCTCATTTGAAAAATTGTTAAATAAATTTGGATTTGGGTTCATATTGTAAAATAGTTCTGAAAAGTTTTGGCCCGTCTTTCTGTCAATGAAAGTCTTCAATTTCCAATTTAAAGTATAATCATGGTGAATTTAAGAAATAAAGGGAAGTTCAGCGAAGTGTTAGGGTATACGTATCTTGTAAGCAAGACACGTCACAATTCACAGTAGCTCTAATGCTAGCATATTAGTATGTAAATATCACGGTCCAGCAAATGAAACTTAAGATTGCATATTTACGAACAAGGTATGGTACCTGAAGAGAAACATAGAAAAATTCCTTTTTCAAGAAAAAATTTGCGTGTTTCTTCGTCTACTCTTGGAAGAAATTGCAAAATAATATTGTTCAATATGATTTTCTTCAGGACTGAACAGGCCAAAACTGTGTGGAACCCTTCAGAATTGTAATTTGGAATAGAGTCCCAAATCCTCTTTGAGGTACACATCCTTTTTGGATATTACTTTTAACTCTTGATGTATGTTGAACTTTATGTAGGGAAACAGAACTAAGACTTTTGTCCTAAATTGAGCTTACCCTTGGATTAAAACTCTATGAAAAGAAAGGAAGAGGAAATATTTTGGATGTAGATATTTGACAGAAGTTTCAATGTATTTGTGGTACAAAATCCGTATCAGAATGGATTGTTAAAAAAAAGAGAGTGTATATAATTTCATATTTGTAGATATGTTTGTTGGTTTTCCCTCTTTTTAGTGCAGAGATTAAAATTAAGTTTTGGAAGTGAACATAGTTTTAAAGTTTTTTTTTGTGTTGAGAAAAAATATTTATAATATTATAAATAATATATTTATATATATTATATATAATATTATATAATACTACATAATAATATGTAAGATGTTTGGCATCTTTAGGTGTCATGGCTGTGATCAGGTGTGAGTTATAAAACTATATCTGTTTAGCAATGAATACAGCATAGAGGGATCAGGTGTGGAGAGCTGGGGAAGTTTATGCTGGGGAAGTTACATCATACAGTATCTGTACGACATTCGTTGTAGGAATTATTTGGGCTAATTCTAGTCTGGTCAGCAGCCTGAACGATCACTAGAAGTTGGAATAACATGGCTGCATGCTGAGAGCACATCTTTCAGTTTAATTTTATCTGGAAGGAATACAGTTTGTGTACTGTGATCTCTGTGATATTAACCATAGTACAGTATATGGGGAAGACTGGGAGATTCAACTCAAAAGAGCATTCTGAATTTTATGTAAAACATAGTGACATAGAGACAAAAAGAAAAAAAAGAAAAATAAAAAAAGCTTAATTGGTGTATTTCAGAGCTTTGTGAAATTTTTATATGAAAACGGGGTTTAATGTTTATTTATAAAATCTTCACTTTGGTGGAAATGCTATCTCCAAACCATGTCAGGAACTTGTGGCTTCCTTTAATTTGAAAGGTTGCATGTATTATTTTCTTATACTCTACATGAAATAAATGTTACAGAATGAGCTAATTAGTCTGCGGTTATTGTCACAAAGGCTAAAAGGAAAGGAAAGCAAAGGGAAGTAGCAAAAAGTTAAAGGCACATACATAATTCTTAGCTTCTCTGCTTATTGTAGAGAGCAGAGAATTATTTTCTGCTATAGAGTGTAATTCTCATCATATTGTTAGATATAAAAATGAAAACAGGTATATTCAAGCTATGGAGAACATGAGGAAAGAAGAATATTAGTAATTGATTTACATTAAGAATGAATAGCCCCACTGCAGTCATTCAGCTTTCAGATCAAGTACACTTGATTTGTAGGCATGCAAAATGCTCATAATGATGCATCCATACATGTGGAACTGATTTTAACAAACTTGAGGCTTGAAAATGGAATTCTTGAATTTATCATTCATATATCTTATTAATATTGAGGTAGTCCTAGAATGTTTAATGTAATATAGTAAGAAGCTAAAGAATAACAGATTTTTTTTCTAACCCAGTTGTAAACAACCATTATGCTCAAAATCTTTTTATGGCTACAAAGGGGAAACCTTTGATGCATAAAGCCCATACTTATTTTTGCTATATACTGAAATCTTAGCAGTCTAGTTACAGAATTCTTTATTATTAGTACAGATTTGATAACTGAAAAAAAAAAGAAAAAATAAAATTAAGAATATTATGGTACAAAAAGTCTCAATGCAATTATACACCTAACATCTACTCCTTTTTCTGTTGTCATTCACGGTCTTCTATTGTCCCTCTCAGTCCTGAGGTTGACAGGTTCAAGGCAGGCATGATAGGGTGAATTGCCATTATTCTTGACTTCTTCACCAGAAGGAGTATGGTATTCATGTTTTATAACACAGTTTACACCTTTCTCTTTCTTTGCTGGTCTGCAAGCTCATGTTGCATCCAAATTTACTATATATGGCACATATGACGTATTTTAGATACTTGTTCTTTGCTCTCTTTGTCATCCATAAAACCATTTTCTCCAGCTCCTGTGTCCTCATTTCTTTAACTGACTGTTGGTGAGCTTTTTATAGTCTTGGTCCTCCAGTATTAGCCTGTGCCCTGTATCTTAACTTCCAATGCCTGTACTCTTCTACTCTACATGTTGTGTCTTTACACCTGATGGCCTCTGGTCTATATTTCTCTACATCAACATCTGAAACTCATAAATATTTTATTTTATGCAGAAGAAATTCTCGTTTCTGCTGTCTGTATAAAACTATGTTTATACTGTATAAAGGTAAGAAGAACAAATTAGACATAGCCACCTTGTCCTTAAAACAGCTGCTGTTACAGATAACGCAATTAAAATCCTCAGGCAGGGCAAGCAAGTTCAGGCAAAGTCTGACAAGCCTCAGTCCTCAGACCTTACAATCTCAGTACAGAGTTTGTGGCCTGTTATTAGCAATGGCTGTATTGTATTTACTGGAATATAGGGCTATGAAACATACAGTTAATATCTCTGCTTTTCTTTAACATCATATATTCTTTTATAAATGTGTAAAGATGTAGTGAATTAATTTGAATTGGTAATAGAACTTCAGGATGGAGTGGTGGTGGTGTTAAATGCTCTGTTTTATGAAAGAAAAAATGAGTACTGTTTTTAAGTATAGTAAGTGGTTTGTGGGTTTTGGGTTTTGTTGTTTGGGTGGTGTTTTTTTTTTAATTCCATGGGAATAGGACAGAACATAAATATATTTCCATCTCAAACTGATAAAATAGTATTTAATGTAGATTTCCGTTCTCCTGGGGCATTGTTTTCTTACAAATGCCCATAAAATACCACACTTAGGTGTTGCTAAACTTTGCAAAATGGTTGTGAGTTTTCAGTTTATATTTGATTGTTTTAAGTGAACATAATCTTGCCTGAAGAGTAGCATAACATTTATGGTTTCTGAGATAATACTGCAGTTATACTGAACAAAATGCTCAAGTGCTTTTCATGCATCTGGTGTGCACCTGATTAAAATGCCATCATACCAGAAAAACCTCAACACTCTTGGCACAGGAGTTACAGAGGTGCCTGCTAATGTAGTTATGTGAAGACATGTTCTTTCATGATGGGGCTGTTTGTAATGGGTAGCACACAGAAGAATTTCTTTATTATAATGCTGCTGCATGTAGCTACATGGATATGAAATGTGACAAGTCCTTTGCAATAATCATTTGTGATAAATGGCTGCCCGTAAGCGAACATGTTGTCTTCTAAAGTGGGTTTCAATTTCTTAAAAAAATATTGCAAGTACTGTTCTCTTTTCTTGTTGTGAATATGATGTCATGCTTGAATTATACAGTATTATTAATTACTCCTGCTGAGAATATATTTGTTTTAGCTGTATCATTTGTTTTGAAAAAATAGGTTATTTGTATGCTAAATCCTTAGACCATGATAATGGAAATAGTGACAGAAGTAAGCTGAAAACCAATCACATGTGAATGAGAGTGAACCTATAAATGATGAAAAATGTCTTTCAAACCAAAAGTGGACAGAAAAGTCTCATACAGTTTTTAAAGCTAGCAAGCATAAATCAGATCTTAAGGAAGAAAAGGCAGCAATCATGATCTGCATTTTATGCTGCTGTGCCTTTAGATTGATAGGATCACACGCTTGAGGTATATTAGTACTTCTGTATGTATTGGTACTTTCCATACAAAAAATGGCCTAATTGTCTCGTATTTCTTTCCTGTAATTATATAGTAATGAGAAAATAACCTGGTTTTCAGACGCACCCCATGGAAGAAATCTTATGCTCTTTTATGCAAGTTTGATTTATAGACATGTACTGCAGAGCACAGTGAATATGAGACATTCATCTTCCTATGGCTAGTTGCCATGGAAACATAGTACACAGTACAATGTCATTCCAGCTCTGGTGATGCCTGCAGTAGTTTATTCCTTTGTTGTTCTTGTTTCTTAAGCAACTGTCTTGCAGCCTTTCATTTTATCACACTTCATCGCCTATACAAGTCTTTCCCTTATCCCTTGAGAACCATCTCTAATAGAAAAGATCCATTTTTTGTCTACCCATGCATATCAGTGTGTGTAATTTTATTTTTTTTTAAATAAAAATGTTTTTTTTTAAAAGCATATGTCCCATGCCCACGAATAATACACCATTGCCCTAAAACTCATAAAAGAAGATGGTAAATTAGACTGAACATCAAACTGTAAAGGACTTGGCTCAGCAGCTTAATTTACGATCTCTTATCAGGGACTGGAATTAAGAATGTTTTTCTGTAGCCAGTATCTTGCTCCAGGAAGACAGAAAGTAAAAATAATCCAACAGATTCTCCTGCCTGTCCTTAGCTGGCATGGTGAGGTGGACAAAAATCCAGCAGCTCTCTTGCAATACCCTGTCTGTTTCACCCCTGTGAGATAAGAAATGAGAGGAACTGGGAGAAAAAGGGAGATCCTCCTAATTAATCTAAAAAAAGTGTTCAGGGGAATAAGAGTCAATCTGAGTTATTTTTATATTGAGAAGCTGTACCCTAACACAAGCTCTTCTTTTTCAAGGCAGTACCTATTTCATGATTCAGTACACAGGGAACCAACACACAGTTGAGGCTGTATATGTCCCAGGTTCTGCCTAAGTGGGGTGCTAAAGCAACTGACATAAATACATACAGGATTTTCTGCAGGTTTGAGAACAAACCTAGCATGTGAGTGTTATACAATATGCTGCACATTCATGTATTTATTCCTTCTAACTAGTTCAACATACATTTTTCTAATTTGGGAAGAAATACTGAATTTAATAAATCTGAAAATATTCTTATAAGTTAGTAATTTAAATTAAGTTCATATTTAAATTAAAAACTTGTGCTTTTCCCATTATTTAAGGATACGTCCAAACAAGTATTTGCAATTATTTTAGCAAATTTAAATAAGCCACTGATTCATGCCTCTTTAGTTGTCACTCCTGCCATTCACACTGGCCTTCTTACAGTGGTCCTTGAAGTGCAGAGTAAATTGTTTTAACATGAAACATTCTTAGTTGACATGAATCGATTTTATTTTGCATTGCCATGGAGTAGAGTTATGCACATGGTCAGTTACTGTAATACATCCATGGTAATGCAACTTATTAAAATGTATTAATGCCACAATAAGTGCTTAGCTGGTCATATCCTCGGGGCTCTCTTTTAAAAACGGTTTCTTTCAGATGGGATAAAACTGTGACATATAATTAAAAATACTAGAATGTGGCAGCTATAAAATAGACCAAATTCACAACATCAAAGATTAATTTTTTTTTATTATGAATAAAATCTGGGATAATAGCAGCACAGATATCTCTTTTCTCATCTGTCAGCATGCCTCAAATGTGAATCAGTTCTTTTAGCAGTAGCTTATATTTATTCAGTTTGGTGATCTCTTTACAGGTATTACCTACACAGATGCTGATGATTTTTTAATTGCATTGGATGATAGAAACTGGGAAAAAGATTGACCCCACCAAACTAATTTCAAATAAACTATTAAACAGCCATTATATGACAGCAACTCTTGTTCATTTTTATCCGAAACTGAAACTCTACCCTGAAGGGGAAAATGCTCCTTAAACTCTTTCAGAGCATACTTTTTATTAAAAACAGATTTTTCTCCAGTGTCAAGAATAAAATATTTTTTTGCAAATAAACTGCATCTTCTATTTGAAGTGTTATTTGTGAGGTATGCTGAGAGACTGAAAACCAGGTATGTTTGGAAGGGTTTTTTTTATTTCAATCAATAGAACAGAATAGACTATTTCTGTTGGAAGGGACCTACAACTACCATCTAGTCCAACTGCCTGACCAATTCAGGGCTGACCAAAAGTTAAAGCATGTTCTTAAGGGCATCGTCCAAATGCCTTTTAAACACTACAGGCCTTTTAAACACTACAGGGGCATTGACCACCTCTCTAGGAAGCCTGTTCTAGGGTTTTACCACCCTCTTGGTAAAGAAATGCTTCCTTGACTTGTTAAATTTCATCCTCTTACTCAGCCCAATGCTTCAGTCTATATAGATCCCCCTGCAAGGCCGCCTGTTCTTCAAGAGAGCCGGTAGCACCTCCCAGTTTGGTATCATCAGCAAACTTGCTAATGGTGCATTCAACTCCTGCATCCAGATCATGGATAAACATATTGAACAGGAGTGGCCCTAGAATGGAATCCTGAGGAACAGTGCTGGTGACCAGCCACCAGCCAGATGTAGCCCTCTTCACTTTGAGCTCTGCCCTTCAGCTAGTTCTTCACCCAGCACACTGTAAACCTGCTTGCCCCATAGCTGGACAACTTGCCAGAAGGATGCTATGGGGGCTGGTATCAAAAGCTTTAATAAAATCCAGAAAAACTACATCCACCCTCTTTTCTCCATCCACTAGGCAGGTGACCTTATCATAGAAGGATATCAAATCAATTAAATGGGACTTTCCCTTTGTGAACCTATGTTCAATGTGCCTGATGATTGCATTATTCCTTAAATGTCTTTCACTAGTACCCAGCATGACCTTCTCCATGTTTTTTCCAGGAACTGAGGTTAGACTAACAGGTCGTAGTTCTCTGGGTCTTCCCTCATGCCGTTTTTGTAGACTGGAATAACACTGGCTACCTTCCAGTCAGCAGGGATCTCCCCAGACAACCAAGACCTTCAGCAGACGATCAAGAAGGGTCCTGCCATACCATCCACTAGCTCCTTCAGTACTCTGGGCTGAATCCCATCAGGGCCCATGGACTTGGGAACATTCAGCTGGTACAGCTGGTCCTTTGCAACTTCAGTGTCCACAAATGCAAAATCACTGTCCCCACAGTTGTGGCCCTCCGACGCAGGGGACTGGGCAGCCCAATGTGTATCAGAATTATTAAAGACTGAAGCAAAACCAGGAATTAATATAGTAGAATAATATAGTATCAATAATATGAATAGTAAATAATATAAATAGCAATAACTCTTTGCAGTAGCAAGGAAGTGTTTGCAAAGTCTGGGGGCACCTTATTTTAGAAAAAAACTGTAACAAAAATAAAAATGAACCAGTCTACAGCATAATAAAAGAACAGCCTTCTGTCAAATTGTTAGCCACTTTTCTCTGGGTTCAGATTTTGTTCTTTTTTTCTTACAATCTCTGCTGCGTTTTGAGGAAACTAATCAGCATCAGAATTGCAGTACAATAGAAAATAGGATATTGTAATATTACATCTTATCTTAATAGCTAGATTAAAGAAATACCAGATGACAGCACTTGTTTTTAACATGACAGACTAAGTTATTACTTGATTTAATATATGCTCTCAAGTTAACTGGCAGTGTGTTCTGTTTATGACATAGCTGCATAGTGTCCCTTTACTTCATCTTTAGTATTCTGTTTAAATTAAGGATAACATACTATTAATAGCATTTAATTGATGGATTGCTCTTAGCAATCCTTGTATTCCTGAATTGGACAAAGTCTATGAATTTTTTCTTGTTTCAGCTTTATGAGAATTTCTGTCTGTTTTTTAACTGGCTTCTTCTAAGGCCTCTACAATAATGGGTGTCCTCTCACTGATACCTTTGGAAGTTACAGACTGGTTTCAGTGAAATGTCACAAAGAGATGAGAGAAAATAAATAATTGTATTTCTGCAAATTTCATAAAAAACAGGTGACCAAAGAAGAAGAGAGATACCATAGGTGCCTCCAACAGAAAGGGCTGTTATGTGAGTTAATTATTCCTAACTAGCTTCATAGACTCTACATGGAAGCAAGACCTTATAAAGGCCCAATTGTGGAGAAGCTTCAGACAAAATTTCATCATAGAGTCTAAAGTCAGTAAATCATAAGATGCAAATCTACTGGAAACCAAGAATCATTAGCTCAACTATTCACGGAATTATTTGTTTAATATGACTTATAACTATTGTATTCTTTTGTTGTAATATTTCCCTCAAAAGTTTGAAACTCATAATGCCATAAATTCTGAAGGATTTAATAATCTACAATTATTTATGAATTTTTAAGATGTTTCCACTGAAATTTTCCTCCAAATCTTTTGTATATTGTGCAAATTCTCTTAAAATAAGTTTAATGACAAGAAAAGATTCCCTTTTAATTATGGAATTCTAGAAAAAAATAAGATTACAGACACCCTTGAGCGTATGCTGCATCTTGTGTTTTGGTATATCTGTGATGCTGCAAAAGAGAAGTCTTCGGTACACACATTCATACGGTTATAAAAAAGGCCCTTGCATACCACAGTGATGTACTACAACAAGAAGCAATGTGTGCAAGTTGTGTCAGGGGAAATTCTGTCTGAATATAGGAAAAAAACCCTTCATGTTGAGGAGAATTAACATTGTAATAGGCTACACAGAGAAGTGGTGGAACCTCCTTTTCCGAAAATATTCGGTGCTCAGCTTGACAGGGCCCTGCGTAACCTAATCTAAGGCCCTGCTTTCAACATAACCAGGTAATATCCGGAGCAACCTTGCAACCCAGAGCTTTGTGTGATTCTGTGCTTCTATGACCTCTGTTACAGCACAAGAACCTCAGAAGTCACAGGATATTCAGCAGCACTTAATCAACTTAACTGATGACTAGGGTCACACATTGCACTAGACAATATACAAATACTTAGCAAAATACCATTTCTTTCCCAAAGATCTTGTGAGTTACCACTGTGCAAATAATTACACATATGAGAGGCAGTAGATCCCAGAACCTGAGTTTTTCATCTTAGAGAAACTAGCTATGTTTCTCTGGGTGCTGAGGATATGTTGAGAATGCCACACCTCCACAATTTCAAAACCTGTGGCATATATCTCAGTTACATAGAGATATGGAACTGACTATCCTTAATGTTTTTGGAAAATTACCTCAAGATTCAGAAACATGTGCACCTGTCATAGAACCCAAACTGGAATGGTAAAAAATAAGTCAGTCTGCCAAAGCAAAAGATTCTTCTGCACTAGATAGAGTTGGATTACTATCAGTAATACTACCGTGAGTAGTTCATATCAGGCCTGAACCTCAGTAAGGCAAGATGTATTCTATGACAGAAAGATAGCAATAAAAGGTGTTTTTTTCTCCCAACAAAGATTGTCTAGTGTGACTATTTGGTGATGGAACAATTTAGCTAAAAGAGTGATTGAGAGTGCTTCACTGATGTTCTCTGGATAAAATTTCGGCGTTGACTTGTTGGTAATTTGAATAAACAGATTTTGTTAACTTCATAACTAGTTCTTTTAATGAAATCTCTCTGTGGATTTGCAGTCTGTATGCCTTACCTTGCTTTTTCTCTTAGAAATACAGTGCTTCTAAACGTAAGAGCATATGTGGCTTTCACACAGAACTTCAGTGTAATTCCCAGAGAGCTGGTACAGAGAAAGCTCTATTCAATCCATTGATTCAGTGAAGTCAAGAGGATTCCATTTCCTGTCATTGTGGACAATTTTTAGATAATCCAAAGAAAATGTTGGCCATTTAGGATCCTTTGTTAATACCATCCTTGAGCGTTCACTGTACTTACCTGCCGCATATTCAGAAGAAACATACCCTTTTGTGTCATTATTTTGTTTGAAAAGAGCTTTCTGTGAAAAGACCTTAATTGCCCTGCTCTAGACTTCCTTCTCTCAGATGTGACCAGATATTGTGACTTCAGATTTCTTCACTCTTTGTTTGTGTACTGTAGCAGTTGCAGGAAAGGTCATTGATTTGCACTAAATTCTCTTTTCTTTTGCAAAAAAAAGATGGCAATTTTTCACCCCATTGGTCTTTGGTTTCTAGACTCTTACAGTCATATCATTTCTAATTATTTCATCACATCCCACCCCATCTCTATGAATTTGCAGCTATTTTTTTCTATTTTTCTTTCTTTGTCTATGTTGGTTATTAGGTAGGAATAGGAAAAAAAACTTGTGAGTAAAGTGCTCTGTAATTATTCTTTGGAACATCTGATGATGCTCATGGTGATAGGCAAGTAATGGGAGAGGAAGCTGTTTATTTGTAGATATTATTTTGTTATTCCCATATTTCTGTAGAACAACATTCTTTTTCCTAGGAATCATGTAATACTTTTTAGAAACTCTTCAATAATTCAAACTATTAGTTTCCCATAAAAACCTCATAGTTCCATTTCAACCAGGAACTGTGCCTGTCTAGGTTCTGTATCCTAGAATTGTGCAACAGCTGTAGTTTTGTTCTCTGCATTGAACACAGACCTTCCTAAATCAATACTTTTTCTTTATTTTCACAGCTTAGGCAAGGCTGTTGAAGGTTTAAATTTCCAATTCTATCATCATATGGCATCTGAGTAACATGATATGACCTCACTATTTATAATTTGAATTATAATTATTATAATCCATATTATCCACTATATAATATTGTATCCATAATATTATGTTATTATTATTTTATATATAGATACAGGCAGATATTAACAAGACAAAATGAGCAGAAGAAGTTTTTGTCAGAATCTGATGTACCACCAATGCTCTATGTCCTCTCTTAGCAGCACTTGGCATGACATAATCTTTCCATCTCGACATGGGAAATGCTGTATGAGTATCACAGGTCTAATCAATCTACTCCCAATATGTTTAACAAACACTAAATGTCTGAGAAATTCATTCAACAATTTGGATCATGGTTGTTTCTCTTTCAGGATGTTTTCCTCCAATAATCAAGTACTAATAGGCTTTAGAGCTTTAAAGCATGTTGCTGATGTCCAGACTGTTGGTTAGCTCAGAAGCAGAGATTCTCCTCCTCTTTTCCTTCTCCAGTTCCAAATTTCTGCTAACAATCTAGAATTCACCAATGCTTCCTAGCTAGATAGTATTGTGGGTTTTATCCACTGTGGAGTCTCTTATACCAGTTAAAATGTTTTCTTTATAGAGTTTGGTTAAATGTTTAAATCTTACAGGAATTATGAAAGAATTGGTTTGGGAACTGCAAACCAATTTCAACAAAAAGCAAGTTTTGCAGGGTTATGATGTTTCAATCAATTACCTGATTGACTGCATATTGAAAACTCATTTTCAGAATTATGTAGGTAGAAGACATTAGAATATGTGCTCACTTTTGCAAGCAGTAGAGTACATTCCTGAGGTTGCTCAGGCACATGCAAAGGTCATATTTCTTACACTCGAAAAAGCACAGGGGAACAAATTCACATCTTCCTATCACAGTAACCCATTGCCCCATATTGCTGAATAGCCTGAAGAAACAGGTGAAGAAATTATTTCAAATCCTTCATGATTTGAAGTCTTATTCTCCACGCTAGTTACAAGTCTTCACTGAAAGTAAGCTAAATTCCACGCTTAGAATGCAGTTTTAGTGTTGAGAAATTGATCAATGATCTCTGTAATTTAACGGGTAAGTACATTTAGTAAAGCAAAAATAATTATCTTTTTATAACTATCTTGCATTAAAGATGTATTTTCTTTTTATATTCCTAGTCAGCCTGTCAACTGTGTTCTATGTGTGTGTCTTTGTCCCCTGATTATTAACTTTCAGCACTGCTAATGTCTTTTGGAATCAAATAATTTTGGGAAATGAGTAAATGAACAACCCTTGTTTTCTTGAAAGATAGTTTTGATTCGTATTGTCTACTGTAACTGACAATGTCTTTTGCTTCTTCTATTAAATACTAAGCTGTTTTTCTTACACATCTAAATCATGAACTTGGCAGCATATCTTCTTTCTCCTTTTATTGGTCTTTATCAGCGGGATTTTTCTCCCATGAGTAACATTAATGTGGGATATGCACTGCAATGCCAAATGCAATGTTAATTCTTTACGTAAGTTAGTGAATATAAATACATAGTGGCATTGTCTTCTGCTTATGCATAAATATACATAATATGCTGTGACTAGAATTTTTAATCATGAGCGTTATTCCAATTTAAGGACCTAATAATTTCCTTACGTTAATTCTGTAGTGAAAAATAGTATTTTTTTTATGTAAACATTTTAGTGTAATTTTAAAGGGCATGTTATGTTTCATTTGAAAGAATTAATTCAACTATTTACTCTTTTCCTCCTGGCTTCTTACGTTGGAAGGTTAATAAAATCTTCAGCCCAACTTTTTGACAAACTGTGCTACATAAACACTTCAAATAGAGTCTTGTCTGGAGTCATCTAGTAAAACAGGTCAGTAAGGAGTCACTGGTGCATTTAATTAACAAGACTGTCATTAACTACTTTGTTCTCCAACCCTCACCTTAGTGTTCTTTTTTCTGAGGACTGATCTTAGTAAATGTGTATCATGCTTATTTTCACACATGTATGTAGCACAGCCGTTCTGTTTTATAGACTCATTCCTCTGTTTTTCATACTGTTAAAATCCTGACTGTTCAAGATTGGAAGTTTTTCAGAGCCAGCCCCCTTCTGGTAGTGAATTTCCTTTTGCATTTGCTGATGTTCTTCATTTAGAAGAAAGTAAACAATGGTCATACCTTACACGTATGCCTAAAGATAGCTGAGGAGGGTATAAATTTTCTTGGCTATAACTTCTTAAGTCAAGTGACTAATGTTGATGTTCACAGATCATTGATTTCCCCCAAGCAGTGTCAGTAGTTAGAATTTAATGGATGTGGAAAATACTGTTCTTACATGTTAACTTTTCTCCATAGTAATGGCTTGTAATATTTTGGAAATTTTTGCCTTTTATATTGTTTCATACTTCCACTTTTAGGAGTGAAAACCATAAGTATCTACACAGAAGTTGGAACTAATTTCTTTCTGTTCTTCAGTTAATATAGGTTTTGGTAGCAACAAATGCTAATTTAAGACCAGAACTCAATTAATAATTATCAAGAAATCTGGTGACGATCCCATAACAATTTATAAAATGTTTTTAATCTATTTATGAAACATGAGTATGATTTTCTCCATTTAGGATTGGCATGAATTAAAATAGTGTTATCTTGCTGAACTGGACGTATAATGGAGTCTACAGAGGCACATATATATGTTTGCTGCTTATTTAGTGCATATAATGTTATTCCATTTTAAAATTTGCATGACCTTGCAGTGTAATAAGATACCATATACAGCCTCCTAGTCTGATGTGAACTCTTTCATAGCCTTGTGTCTTGATAGTATAACATCCTTTAGATGTTGAACGAACTATTATCCATTACTGCAGCTTTAAAGGGGAATCATGAAGCATCCTTGATAGTCTTTAGGTCATTCAGGTTAAATTGGTTTAACCTGAAACTTCAGGAAAATCCAGCATGGTGGCAGATGTCCAGCCATAACCAGGAACAACTGTGATTTACCTTTGGTGACCAGAGAGATATGGGGTCTCTGATCTGGTTGTCTTGTTTGCTGAGGGTGGTGCTGCCAATGGTTCCTGATGGTCTAGGAAGAGTTTGTTGGCCAGTATAGGCAGGGCTGGCCTTTCAAAGAATAACAATGAAGAAAAGTACATGTTTATCTTGGTTCAAGATGTCATCATCATGTACACAGAAGAGACAAATTGGCAAATGCCAAAGTGAAACAATGCAAAGTAGTGTGAACAAAGAAATTTCTATTTGAACAGATTGCAGAGAAATAAGTAATATGTGCTTACATTTGTGCTTTTTTATTAAGTGCCAGAGGCCTAACATGTAAAATGGGGAAAGTGGGATGCTTTATTTGAAGTTTGTTGACATTACAGATTCATTGAAAACTTGGGGAAAGGACAGCAATCAATAGATCATGGACATGGACTAAATCATGCTTGTATATGAATGATACCATACATTAAAGAAAATCTTAGGAGAAATTGTTATATTGATATTTCTCCTCCCTTCCTCCTCACCCCTTTTAATGTTTCTTAATCCTATGAAGACACGTATAATATGGAGCAAGATTTTTGGAGTAAATGGGAAAACTAGATGAAGTTCCATGCCAAAGAATAAAGCTTTCTGCTTTGTGTCACAAGAGTGATTCAAGGCTAACATGTCATACAACTGACAATGTATACACGTCTTTTTCATTGCTTGCTGATGGTGCCATTTGGCATGCTTTCACAGAGGGGTACAGAATACTTTTGTCATTGCTTGAATATAGTTTTGATTCAAGAGGTCAGTCTTTATTGTATAGTTCAGTGCAAAATTAGAGGTCTTTTGAAGGGATCGTGTATGTGCTGACGTGTAGGAGAAAGACTTAAAAATGGGTAGCTGAAGTGATCTACAACACACTGCCTACTCTGGAGTAGGGAGACATTGAGTTTTTATTCTATATAGCAAATTTGATCAATACTATCTCTATTTTTTATTTCATCATATACTGTTCTGGTTTTCTAGGGAAGTCTTAGGTATTCACACTTTCTGTCTATCCTGCCTTAGTTATTCTTAATACATTGGCCAATTTCAACCAAACTGTGAACAAATAGAACTCTAAATAATTTGAAGTTTCTAGAACTTCAAATTTTAGCAACGTGTTGTTTTCCAGCAGAGGCAGAAAACATGCTATTTATTCATTCTGAGAAATAGAAGTAGGTTAACTGTTAAACCTATATTTTCTCATATCCTACATATATGTAGCTTTTAAACATATATGAAGTTTTCAGTCATTTGTGGCATATACTGCCTCTTACTGAGCTGAACAAGGAAAAGGGTGAGAAGCGTGAAGAGAACTGGAAGTATTGTAAAGTGAGAAATCACTGAGGAATCAGGTTATTGTGGCAGGTAGATGAAGCAAATCTACAGAAGGCTAGATTCATTATTTCTCTACTCATTAAACATCTTGTTTCTGCTCATGTAAGTAATTTTTTTTTTCCTAAAAGAGAAAATTGGATTGATGCTGACAACATCTGTTATTTGGCAAGGCTAATTCCTTAGGACATTATTAGCCCCTTTCTACCCTGCCATAACCCTATCTGGCTTTTTGAAGAGAGTTTATTAAAATATTACATGACTGTGAAGGAATGTAAGGGAACAAAAATGAACAGATTTAGGGGAGGCTGAAGGATGGCAATGTACATCTGAGATACTAACTCATGTCATCTCTTGCTTCTCCTACAAGCCCATTTTTGGTAGCCTTTCTCTCTCTTCTGTTCTTGACTTCATACCTCTGCCCAAGTTAACAGATACATGTCTTCATAGAGGACATTTTCTAGTTTTTTGGGGTTCTTTCCATTGTTTGTTTGGGGGGTTTTTTTAATAGAGATAAAAATGAAAAAAGAGTATGAACATTGAGTATTAAAATGATAACGACTGTTTAGGAATGATTTTTAAATTTGTATGGATATTCTTAGACAAGTTACTCTGAACAAGGTGGGAAAAAATGTGGAAATCAACAACAACATTGAATGGGATAAAGTATTGGGAAAGAATGACACAAATAGGAAGTAGATCATGTTCAAAGATAAATGAATGTATGTCCTAATGTTATGCATGTTGCTTAGCAACAAGCAGTAAAAGTGTGGATGAACAAGTAAGTACAAAAAGTAATTAAAGGAAAAAGGCATGTGCATAGCATAGTACAGTAGTAACCAGGAATACAAAAAAGATGAGACAAGCAAAAATGGAGAAAAATCAGATTTAAAGAATGTAAAGAGAAATACTGAAATGTTTTTACTCTTTGTAGACTCATTTTTTCCCCCCCTAACATTACCTAGAAAAAAATACGCAGCAGCTTCCTCTGTAGCAATGCCCTAATATAATATAGCTTACCCTTAGGAAAAAAAAATTTAAAATGTGGATTGACTATAAAGAAAAATGTAAAAAACCCCACAAAATAAGAGATTTTAAATATAATAAAAGTTTATTTTGCAACGTAGAATTAACACAGATTTTTAATTATTTCAGGTACTTAGAAAATGAGCATTAGAAATAGAATCATAGAATCATAGAATCATAGAATCGTAAGGGTTGGAAAGGACCTTAAGATCATCTAGTTCCAACCCCCCTGCCACGGGCAGGGACACCTTGCCCTAAACCGCGTGGCTCAAGGCTCTGTCCAACCTGGCCTTGAACACCACCAGGGATGGAGCATCCACAACCTCCCTGGGCAACCCATTCCAGTGCTTCACCACCCTCACTGTAAAGAACTTCTTCCTTATATCTAATCTAAACTTCCTCTGTTTAAGTTTGAACCCATTACCCCTTGTCCTACCACTACAGTCTCTAAGGAAGAGTCCCTCCCCAGCATCCTTGTAGACCCCCTTCAGATACTGGAAGGCTGCTATGAGGTCACCACGCAGCCTTCTCTTCTCCAGGCTGAACAGCCCCAACTCTCTCAGCCTGTCTTCATATGGGAGGTGCTCCAGCCCTCTTATCATCCTCGTGGCCCTCCTCTGGACTCGCTCCAACAGCTCCATGTCCTTTTTATGTTGAGGACACCAGAACTGTACACAGTACTCCAAGTGGGGTCTCAGAAGAGCAGAGTAGAGGGGCAGGATCACCTCCTTCGACCTGCTGGTCACACTTCTTTTGATGCAGCCCAGGATGCGGTTGGCTTTCTGGGCTGCAAGCGCACACTGCCGGCTCATGTTAAGCTTCTCGTCAACCAACACCCCCAAGTCCTTTTCTGCAGGGCTGCTCTGAATCTCTTCTCTGCCCAGCCTGTAGCAGTGCCTGAGATTGCCCCGACCCAGGTGTAGGACCTTGCACTTGCCTTGGTTAAACTTCATAAGGTTGGCATCGGCCCACCTCACAAGCGTGTCAAGGTCCCTCTGGATGGCATCCCTTCCCTCCAGCGTATCAACCGAACCACACAGCTTGGTGTCATCGGCAAACTTGCTGAGGGTGCACTCAATCCCACTGTCCATGTCGCCGACAAAGATGTTGAACAGGACCGGTCCCAACACCGATCCCTGAGGGACACCACTCGTTACAGGTTTCCAACTGGACATCGAGCCATTTACCACAACTCTTTGCGTGCGGCCATCGAGCCAGTTTTTTATCCACCGAGTGGTCCATCTATCAAATTGATGTCTCTCCAATTTAGAGACAAGGATGTCATGTGGGACAGTGTCGAATGCTTTGCACAAGTCCAGGTAGATGACATCAACTGCTCTGCCGCTGTCCATCAGTTCCGTGGCTCCATCATAGAAGGCCACCAAATTGGTCAGGCAGGATTTCCCCTTAGCGAAGCCATGTTGGCTGTCAGCAACCACCTCGTTGTTTTTCATGTGCCTTAGCATGTTTTCCAGGAGAAACTGTTCCAAGATTTTGCCAGGCACAGAGGTGAGACTGACTGGTCTGTAGTTCCCCGGGTCTTCCACCTTCCCCTTCTTGAAAATGGGGGTTATATTACCCTTCTTCCAGTCATCGGGAACTTCACCTGACTGCCAGGATTTTTCGAATATGATGGACAGTGGCTTAGCAACTTCATTCGCCAGCTCCTTCAGGACCCGCGGATGGATTTCATCAGGTCCCATGGACTTGTGCACGTTCAGGTTCTTAAGATGGTCTCGAACCTGATCCTCTCCTACAGTGGGCCTAAGGTCTTCGTTCTCACAGTCCCTGCATTTGCTTTCCAAGACTTGGGTTGTGTGGTCAGAGCATTTGCTGGTGAAGACTGAGGCAAAGAAGTCATTAAGAACCTCAGCCTTCTCCAAATCCATGGTAGCCAGTTCTCCTGATAGCTTCTGGAGAGGGCCTACATTGTCCCTAGTCTGTCTTTTATTTGCTACGTATCTATAGAATCCTTTCCTGTTATCTTTTACATCCCCTGCCAAACTTAATTCTAGCTGGGCCTTAGCTTTCCTAACCTGGTCCCTAGCTTCTCAGGCAATGCTCCTGTACTCTTCCCAGGCCGCCTGTCCTTGCTTCCACCTTCTATAAGCTTCTTTTTTCCCCTCTAAGTTTCCTCAGCAGCTCCTTGTCCATCCATGGAGGTCTCCTGGCCCTCCTGCTGCACTTTCTTCTAGTCGGGATGCAACACTCTTGAGCACGTAGCAGGTGATCCTTGAATACCGACCAGCAGTCTTGGGCCCCCCTGCCCTCTAGGACTGTATCCCATGAAACCTTACTAAGGAGGTTCCTGAAGAGGCCAAAGTCTGCTTTCTTGAAGTCCAGGGCAGTGAGCTTGCTGCACGCTCTTCTCACCGTCCTGAGGATCTCAAACTCAACCATCTCGTGATCACTAGAGCCAAGGCTGCCCTGGAGCGTTACATTTCCAACCAGTCCCTCCCTGTTGGTGAGCACAAGGTCCAGCATGGCACCTCTCCTCGTCGGCTCCTCTACTGCTTGAAAGAGGAAGTTGTCTTCCACACAATCGAGGAACCTCCTGGATTGCTTGTGCCGGGCCATACCGTCCCTCCAGCAGATGTCAGGATGGTTGAAGTCCCCCATGAGGACCAGGGCCTGCGAGCATGAGGCTGCTCCTATCTGTCTGTAGAGTGCTTCATCCACAGAGTCCTCTTGATCAGGCGGCCTGTAACAGATCCCCACCGTAATGTCCCCTGTTGCTGTTTTCCCTTTGATCCTGGCCCACAAACACTCTGTTACCTCATCACCCGTCCCCAGACAGAGTTCCATACTCTCTAGCCTATCACTGACATAGATAGCAACACCCCCTCCCCGTCTGCCTGGCCTGTCTTTTCTAAACAGCCTGTAACCTTCCATTCCGACATTCCAGTCATAGGAGCCATCCCACCATGTTTCTGTGATACCAATGACATCATATTCCCGTAGCCTTGCACACATCTCTAATTCCTCTTGCTTGTTCCCCATACTACGGGCGTTTGTATAGAGGCACCTTAGCCGAGCTCCAAATGCAGCCGACTCAATGGCTGGGCCAGCTGGAACATCTCTATGGCTGAGGCAGCTGGAACATCTCTACATCGCTCCAAGCACTTATTACAGGTGCTAAATAATACTGTTCTTTTTTTGCAAGAACCCAGTTTGCTCAGAGTTTCTGCCTCTGAATCACTTCTCAAAAGAGTGTGTTTGTGTGGTTGCTATTAAACCTTCATTTTATAATGCTTAGACAAAATTCCTTCTAGTACAGTTCTTCACTTAACTGTCTTCAAATAGGTTTTGAAATTTATGATGGAAATTTTATAAAAATCTATCAAAATAAATATTAAGCTTTTTTTTTTTTTTCTGTGCACCATTGTGTTAGTAAGTTATGCTAAAGATGTCTAGCACACACAGGTCAGTGAATGTGTGTAGAATGTGTGGCTTGTAAGAGGAGAGGATCTGTGGTTTACATACCTGCCAAAAGTTACTGCATATTCTTCCGAAAATTGCTGAACTGTTTGTGCCTTGGTTTCCTCATTGCAAAACGGCATGTCTCACTGGCCACATCAAGCACATTAATATCATAATCATAAATACTTCTACAAAGTTCAACTATTTGTACAGTGATCATGCCGTAATGGAGGACTGCAAAATATTGTTGTAATGTATGCCTGTTATTGCCTGAAGCTTATTCTCATAAGGTACACAATCAGTAAAAATTATCGAAAAACAGCCTACATAACAATAGAGATCAATCTAAATCAAGTTCTAGTCTGTTTTCAAATGTAGGGTTTTGTATTTGTTATGGCTAGAAAAATTAGAATGATGACTTGAATAAAGCCATGTTGTAACAAGGGACCAAAATCTAAAATTAGTAGGAAGGACTCTACAGGAGATATTTGGAAATTTGCACCAAAAAGTATGGAATATTTCAGATTCCCAAAACTCTTCAGATTCTGTATTCCCCTGCTGAGCAGGAATTTGTGACATCATTACAGCACTCCAATTCCACATGCAAGAATAAAAGTTGTTAGTATATATAAATACATAAACACACACAAACGTATATTCTGTTAGCGCAATTGATTGTAGGATAGAATCCAAGTCTAATCACAAGCTCTTTGAATACTGTTATACCCATACTTGTTTTTTTTTAAAACCTGGAAAAACTATGTTTACAGTTTGTTTTAAAAGAATATTAAAGTTGCAGAGTCAAGCAATCAAGGATAGATTTGCTATATGGGGTTTTTTGAGCCATTTGGAGATTATGCATTTTGTAAAGGTCTTCAGTTATGGGACTACATATTGCTTTCTTTTCTTTCTTAAAGAAAGAATTCCTGTTTCATTGTTTCATTCAGAGTCATCAAGTGAAATTATTCAATTAATGAGCATCTGCTCAGTGTTATCGCTGAGTGCATGGCCTTGTGCCCAGTTTGATCCATACCATTCAACCTCTGCAAAATTAATTCAGGTGTGATAAATCAAACTGTAAAGTCACTTTCATATTACTGTATCCTCTGCTACTGCACCACCGGTAAGTATTGAGACTTCCAGAGTCACAGACTGTGGTTCTTGAAAGTGTAGGTTTCTTTTAAAAAGCAACAGCTAGGTGACAGAAGCTTCTTTGTGACAGCAAAAGATAGAATGTTAATCTTTGAAGGTATGTAATAGAAGCATATTCAGGTATAGATTTGGAAAAAGATCTCAGTGTTAGCTAGGCTGTTTAAAAGCTTAGTCACAGAATTAAATTTATTTGCTTGATAGCTTCAGGTGGCTGTTCTAGTGATTTTTTCGCTCCAATGTTTGCTTTTACCTCATTGTCTTTCTTCCCCTTAACAGGGTCACTGTGAACAGCCATATATGCAGTTTTCCAGAGTCACCAATGTACAAGAAAATCTCAGGGCTGTTAGAATAGCGCAGATTTAAGTGTGAACATGGCATTTATTTAAGCAGAACTGTTTGACTTTATTGGATATAACAATGTGCTGTTACTAACACTGAAAGGAAAAGCTGCTTTAGCTAAAATCAGTGATAAACTGTGTAATGTGATGCCAAACTATGATCACTGGTCTTTAAGTGTGCTATGTAAAAAGGAACACCCCCAAAACATCAATGAAAAAACCAAATTATGACCATCATCCAGAATACAACATTACCTGAATGAAAATCCTTTGTCAGTAGAAACACTGCTTGCTTTAATTCCTCAGTCCTGATACTGTTTGCATAGCCACTGGTGATTCCAGTTCTATGATTAAGGGCAGTTCCTGCAGTCCTGTTTGTAAATACCTGCAAATATCTCTGCTAGTTCTTTGCGCATGGAACACCTACCCCTAATCCTGTCAGGAACAGGAATATTTCAGCAATAGCAAGGCTATTGTTCCTCTTTTCAGCCATGAAAGCAAAACAGTAAAGAATGGAAAATCAAGCTGAAGAACATCTAAGACACTCTGGTCACGCTTAATGGCTAGTTTGCTGAGAGGAAAGGAAGAGATTTTAAATGACTGTTTAAAATGTACTGAAGTTCTCCAATGTGTATCAGTGTTCTAATAAAAACATTATGGATATGAATATCATTATCAGCTTTCCTCTGTTACTGTTTCTGCTGCCCTTTTTAAAGGTGCAGTATCAGTGAAGAAGTGTCATTTTCCTTCATATTTTGTAATTGGTCCCTATGAGGAAAATCAACCACTTTGAGTGGAATGCGTTCTAAAAGTACAAGTGTAGAGTACTTATATTCTTACCAGATCTAGATCTGCCTTGATACAGCAGCAGTGAAATAAACAAAATGAACACTTTAATTAATCTGACTTGCAAAGCACTTGAAACAATGAACTCTGTATACAAACACAACAACAGTAAGTCTCCCAGAGGAGACAGCTCAGGCTGGTAGAATAACTGCATGAGAATGCTTAAAAAAAAGGAAAAATTAGATCCAGTAGGTTCCAAAATACTTTCAATCCAAAAATTGTTGAATTCCATTCCAAGATAATGCTGAGATTAATCTTAGCCTGTACATCTCCATTTTTATTTGCTTGGTTGGGTTTTCTATAATTGGAAAATTATTTTCAATGTGCAACTTCCCTTTAATGAAGATAATATTTAAATGTAAGTGGAAAGACAAGAAAACACTTTTTTACTTTAAAAGTGGTCCAACACTGGAACAGGTGTCCCAGAGAATTTGTGGAGTCTCCATCTGTGGAGATATTCAAGAACCAACTGGAGACAATCCTGGACAACCTAGCTGGCAAGCGGGTTGGGCTAGATGATCTCAAGAGGCCATTCCAACCTTAATGATTCTGTGGTAACATTGAATTAAAAGATATGTGTATCTGTTCTCAAGAAAGATTATGGGTCCAAAGTACTCCATAAATATTAACTGAAGCCAAGCTTCCAAGATTTTTGAAGGCTTTTTAGGATAACTTTTGGAGAAACTTCAATACTGTTAGCTATCAGTTAAAATGTAGGTCTGTACAATGGTGAAAGAGCATAAAAGAGTAAGAAAAATTAGGCCATTTTTAGTTTTCAGAAAATTTGTAAGGAAATGCCTAAGGGTTTTAAAATCCAATATAGCAGATGAACAATCAAGTAGCAACACTTACAAATGACATAATGTTATTTATCTGAGTTATACATAGAGAAACTTTCGAGGAGTCAGAGGCTCCCAGTAAATCTAGGAGTAATAACTGGTAATTGCCCAATGATTGATGAAAGATGTATGTGACAATAAAGCTAATACAAATTAAAATGAATCATTATTGGGTGTCAGATATATTTTATTGAATTAAAAGCAGTGCTGATGTTCAGTTTTCACTGCAAATGTGAAATTAATTTCAAAGAGCACTAAAATATCCAACAAGACTGGGATAGGGAAAATACTATGAACAAGGATAGAAATTTGTGAATCACATGTACGTTCTGCCTGTGAACACTAGCTTTGTCCAGCTTACAAAGAACTTAAGGAAACAGGAGCAAACCTGGTTAGACTTCTGCATGAGAGGAGACCACAAAGCTGGGGACCCTTTAGTTTAGGAAGCAGATAAGTATTAGGATACATTGTACCAGGTGTAAAATGTTATAATTCCATTTTTTGTCTGATTAGAGTAGTAAAGAAAAGAACTGAATGAAAGAAATCCATTTTGCTGAAAGGATATACTTTTTCTTATTTGTTTTGGCCCAGACCAGAGAATAATTGTTAAAGGATGCATTCCATGAGATATAACCCAAAGTTTAAAGCTTAGCTGTATTCAAGAATTTGAGATAGTTACAAGAGTAATAACAATATTTGCAGCTATGTTAGATATTTGCAGTTATATTGACAGAAGCAGCTTCACAGCCACCAAGTCAGAATTGGAAAAAGCAGGCTTGGGGAAGTGTGGCTGGAAACTTGCCTGGTGGAAAAAATCCTGGGAGTGTTGATCAAGACCTGGCTGAACATGAGCCAGCTTGTGCCCAGGCAGCCAAGGCGGCCAACAGCATCCTGGCTGTATTGGCAATAGTGTGGGGAGCAGGGCCAGGGCAGTGATCATCCCCCTGTACTTGGCACTGGTGAGGCCACACCTCGAACACCGTGTTCTGTTCTGGGCCCCTCACTACAAGCAAGACATTGAGGTGCTGGAGCGTGTTCAGAAAAGGACAATGAAGCTGGTGAAGGGTCTGAAGAATAAGTCTTATGAGGAACGGCTGAGGCAACTGGGGTTATTTAGCCTAGAGAAAAGGAGGCTGAGTGGAGATCTTATTGCTCTCTACAACTTCCTGAAAGAAGGTGGTATCAAGGTGGGTGTCAGTCTCTCCTCCCAGGTAACAAGTGATAGGACAAGAGGAAATGGCCTCAAGTAGCACCAGGGGAGGTTTAGACTGGGGATGAGGAAAAATTTCTTCACTGCAAAGGTTGTCTAGCACTGCAACAAGCTGCCCAGGGAAGTGGTGGAGTCACCATCCCTGGAGGTATTTAAAACAGGTGTAGTTGTGGTCCTTGGGGACATGATTTAGTGGTGGACTTGGCAGCATCAGGTTAATAATTGGACTCAATGATCTTAAAGGTCTTTTCCAACCTAAACAATTCTGTGATTTTATGTGAATAATATTAATTAGCTCAGATTTTGGGTTTTTCCAAGAAAACCAGCAGCAAAACTGAAATTAAAGAAAAAGGTTAGAGATGTTTATAGAAAAATAGCATGGATAAAATGTAAGACGATATTTGATATAGCTGCACTTGTACTGGCCAGACGGCCTTTAAACATTGGTTGAAGACAGAACTTTTTTTAATCAAACAAGGTAGAACAAGGTAGAGTTCTTCCAGAAAGCATGATAGTGTCATTCTTACATTTCACAGGAGCAAAATGTATCTCAGTAGAACTGATCAGAAAACTAAGAGTAGCAGGCATATTCGAGGCATATTAGACAAACGTCAAATTTTTTTGCTGTGTTTCTATTAATGCTATTTTCTCTGAACAAAACATGCAAAAGTATTTGTGATTTTAAAAGCGTTCTTTAGATGAAACACGTATCTTCTTTTGGTTTGGTTTGGTTTTGCATTTGGTTGCTTAGTTGCAGTTTTTGGAATGTATAGGAATGTTACAGTTCGCATGTTAACATAGTTTCTGTATTAGATTAGGATCTGAAAGAAAGACAAAGTAACAATCCTGTCAGATAAGCAGGTGATTTTCTGTTTCATGAATCGTTATGCAGGAACATTGCTTATGGACCATGAAAGGGCCTTGAATTGGCAGCTGGCTTTCAGCTTTCACAGATATAGTAACAGAATGGACAAATGACAACACTGGCATATATGAGGCAGGGTTGTGAAGTAATATTTTGTATAGACCAATTGGTGCAGTTTCAAAAACTAGAGAAGTTTTCAGACGTACCACCTTTTATTGAGGTCAATAAGCTAAGCCTTTCTGTATCAGTCTTGAGTATAAATTCAAAGTTTATCTGGATTTGTACCAGAATTCATCAGTTTTAAATGGGTATCTGGTTTCCTGGGCTGAGGAATCAAACCTTCGTCATCTCACTCTCATGTCACTGGCTGGAGAAAGAGAAGCAGAAAACTGTTCTGCCATAGTGAATATCTAGGTTGGATTTGACCTTAGATCTTGACTCTTCAATCTTTCTTTAAATCTTCTACAAATATATATTCCAATTATAGGCCTTTAAATCGATAAATCAGTGATGCATTTAGACCTGACTGGGATTCATTGACTTGAAAGCTATACTGGTACTTCAGCATATGCACAAGAATCAATTGGTTAACAAATACTGCCCCGAACTGGGAGTTAAGAAACATGCAAAAGACTCCATTTTCACAGGGACACAATAAAATATCCAAAACTTTTACTTCAATTTAATGTAAAAGTTCTGTAAGATATTAGTGCTATAGAGTATATAAGAAGAATTTAGCTTTAAAGCACTTTTCAAATCCTCACACCCTATTTAATTTTACTTCCTTGGTCATTTTTTCCTCCTAGTAAAAACCTTCCCTAAAGTAACAAACTACCTGTTATAGAAACAGAAAATTTATACTGAGAAGAAAGAGATTCCTTAAAAATATGTTTGTTAAGGCAGACATAGCCATGTGCTTTGCTTGCAGGGAGTGAATCAATTTTGTGATAGTAGCAGCTAATAAAAGTGCTGAGCAAAGACAGAATAAGTAGAACTGTGACGCTTCAGGAGTGTGCATCTGCTGTTGTTACTATTCCTGGACTCATGTGGTGACCAATTCCTCTGCTTGGGTAGGAAACTAGCCAGTGAAGTGTTAGGTTTTGAATGGGATCCCAAATGGGATGTTCACCTCTGCTAGTGATGCCCTTGTTGATGTAATCCAGTATCATGTTGGCTGTATGTGTCGTAGCAGCTCACTGTTCAATCATATTGAGCTTGTTCCCTTTCCACAGAGCTGCTCTGCAGCCAGGTAGGTCCCAGCCTGTAATACACTCCTGGATTATGTTTTCCCAGGTACAAGACCTTACACTTGTCCTTATTGAACTTTGTAGGGTTCTTGTTAGCCCACTCTTCCAGCCTATACAGGTCTTCCTGCAGGGTGGCTCTCTCTTCCAAAATGTCCCCACTCAGTTTGGCATCATCAGCAAACCTCCTGATCCCATCATCCTGGTAATCTATGAAGATATTAAACAGCATTGGGCCCAATATCAATCCCTGGGGGACCCCATTAGTGACAGATTGCCAGTTTGAAAAGGAGCTATTCACCACCACCCTCTGGTGCGTTCAGTCAGCCACTTCCCACGGACTGCACAGTCACTTGTCTAGACCATAACACATCAGTTTCTCTAGGAGGAGGTTATGGGAAACGGTATTGAAAGTCTTGGAGAAATCCAGGTAGACAACGTCTGCTACTCGCCCAGCATCAGTCAAGCAGGTTACTTTGTCATAGAAGCCATGTGTTATGCATGTGTATAGAGGACATCCAAAGCTACAAATTTTTTCCAGTTTTAACTGATGTCCTTTGTTACACTCAAATCGATGGTATGTTTTGTAGTTGCAGTGCTGGGTTTGGTTGTGGTTTTTTTCCATTTATATCATTCTCTTGCTTGACATTGTTGCTCTACTCACAACAGCACTTTTCTCGTTAGTATTAAAAGGTCTGTATCTGTTTTTCTGACTCCACTAAACATAGAATGGATTCTGGAAAGCAACTAAGGATTTTTTTATTTTTTTTTAAATACATCCAATGTAGCATCTTCCTCTCCCAGTTTCTAAAGTTATATTGTGTGTGTATTGTGTAGAAGTGGAAGGCTGGCATTTTCAAATGTACACTGGAAATGGTAAAATGTATTTATAAGCATAGTGTTCAATAATATCGCATAAATACAATAGAAAAATGGTCTGACAGCCAATAGTCATATTGCCTGTTCCAGTAGCAGAAGATAACTAATTCTGTTTGTATTGCTTTTAGGAACAGTTGTGATCAGTTGGATTAGCATGTTAATCTCTAAGATAAGCCTCAGACAGCCTATATGTGTATGTGTAATAATGTACCCAGCTACTAAGCACATCCATATGCATGGCTCACCATCCTCAGAGAATGTCTTCAGGCTACACCTAAGGCCATTGTTGCAGGCTCACAGGACAATGTAGACATACGTAGACAAGATCTGTTCTAGCAGCAGCACTGTAAATGATGCTAGTGAGTCAGTCCAGTGAGATGCAAAATGTATCATTTCTAGATCTGGGTCACAACCAACTATCTGCTTTAAATTCAAGGTCCCATACTAACAATGAGGCACAATTGCCGTTGAAAGTTCACATCTCATCTAGCTTAGACAAAAGGAGTGAAGTTCGATTATAGTTCTAATAATGCTGTGTGGGTAACAAGTTTCTCAAGTGTCTGGTATTCTTGTTTGACTCAAAACCTAAGCTTTCTAAACCTTTACAAAATGCTCTTAGGGTTTCTTTGTAAGTTACAGTAAAGCAGGGTTTCTTTGTAAGTTACAGTAAGGACTGCACTTTTTACAGCTACCATTTAGAGGCAATCTGAACTATCAGTCGATATATCCAAGCTTTTTACATTGCTATAGTCTCAAATAGAATTCCCTCAGCCAGAGCTGGAGAAAATGGGAAGTGAAATAAATATGGGGTTTCTCACTTGACAGATCAAAAGCTGAGTCACAGAAATGAGACATACAGGAGATAACCCAAAATCTGCAGGTGAAACAGAAACTGAACAGAGTTTATGATTGTTGGCAGGTATAGAGATCCCAAAGTCATCTTTCTTTCCTTGGACAGGTCTTTTTCCCCTCACTCATTCCTGTTGCAACGGTTTTACCAACCATTTCAACTTCCATTTTCTAATATTGTGAAGAAGACATTCAGTATCATAGTTTGATCACTGAATGTGCATGGGTCTATGTACTTCAGCAACAGAAAACAAGTTCAGAGCTACTGCATGGCTACTGCCATCTTTCTGAAATAATTGCATGTTTTTTATATTTTGCCTCAGGTTCTGTGTGTGCCTCACCTTCATTAACTCTGCTCAGAAAGCAAAGTAAAGTGCAAACTAAAATTACTGCACCATAAATGTTAAAATTAGGCAAAGTTTGCAGTTTTGTCATTGGAGACCTGGTACTAGCCTGCAGTTAGTCTTGCTACCCAGTTACATAAAGGTGAGCAGTGAACAAATCTAGAAACACTGAAGACCAGCATGAAAAGAAATAATTACCTGCTTGTTATGCTAACGTTGAAGAAGAAATAGAGTTAAAGCTAACTGCCTCCTCCTTCCATCTTTTCTTCTCAATACCAATTAGTAATAAAACACAGTTCTCTCCAGGGAGTCCTGAGTCTTAAAACACGCTTTGGCAGGGTTATAGGTGATACAGTAATTATTTAAAGATGAATCAATTACGGACACTGGGGCTGTAGGCAACACATCACTTTGACTCATACTTCAGTATTTGCCCAATTTTCATTAAGGCAATTGGTCATATAATGCCCATGATATGAATAGATTTGAGTTTTTTAACAAGAAGTAAAACTGTGATAAGTTGATCTTTGAGCTCCAGAGGTCACAAATGTGACCTTTTTGTAGAGCTCATTAAAATGAACATTATATATGTGCAACTATATAAGAAGTTTGGAAGACTCCGTCAGTAAAGAGACTTCCCTAAAACAGAAGCCCCCACCTACCCTATATGAGTATCTTTTATGATGACCAGCCAATACTAATTATCTTACCTACCTCTTCTCTTTAATGAAGATATATAAGCAGTAGTAGCAGTTCTGCAAGATACCTAAGAAAAATCTGGAGCCTGAAGCAGTTTCTTTCGTGTGTGCTGGATATGACTGAGGATCTTGACTTTATTATGTGAATTATATTGGAAATCTTTAAATGGTTAAAAAATGTGTTTGTTAGGATCTCTTTTCCTGGGTAACCCTAACTAATAGTAACGAGAAATAATAGAAGCTGTTCAGCATTGCTTATCTTGGTTCACAAAAATGTTAGCTCCAGGCATAAATATGGGAGATTCCTGCCTGTAGCATTTCTGCCCAACAGACTGAATCATCGCCATCTACACACACTCTCAGTTTAATGGTTAATTCAATCACAATTATAAATTCCTATTGGCTTTGTGGGATAGGATTTCATCCAAAGAGATGAAATGGAGTTCTAATTTGGTCATTTGTGTTCTCAGTAACATCTCTTCAGATTAACTTGGAACGATCTCCAATTTATTTTTGTTTTAATTTCTGTGGCAGTTTCTAGTGCTTCAGAGGTCAGCTGACAGGAGGGTCTTTCATGCAGGAAATGCTTTCTCCAGTTGTTAAATCATGATTAGTGGAGGCAAAAATTAGCGTGTTCTCAACAGAATATCTCAGGTGTTTTTTTGGACTTCCTTGTGCCAAAAATAAAAATGACATTTTGTAAGATACTTCCTTTTGGTGCAAGTTCAAGTTAGGGATTTCATTATGTGAGTCTGGATTAATAAAAGAATCCTACCTATTTCTACTATAGAGTTCCAATCAGTTGGTCTAGTATGTATCATCTTTTACTCCCTTCCTGTTCTATTATTTACTTTTATTTAGATACTCCCATAGATTGCTTGAGATTTAACATATTTCTTCCTCAAAAAAATAATCCTGCTATTGTATGTTCTTACTGAGTGGTCTTCTGTCAACGTACCTAGGTCTAAAGAGCTAAGAATATATGCCTACAAAAATAGATTTGCCTATCCTCCTCTTCAAAGGCAAGAGACTCCTCAGAACAGTTACCACGTTTTAAAAAAAGATATCCACAGAACAGGCCCATTCAGCTATTGCTGAATACTATTTCTTCCTTGATTTGGCATTCCTCTATGCCAAACAATTCCTCTATCCTACAAACCTGAGTTTGTAAAAGGTGAGCAACAGATTTATGTATCATAATGACTAAGATAGTCTGTTTAAAATAAATGCTTTTCCTAAAAAGCTGCCTCATCAATGGTTAAAACCAGTAAACCTCTCAGTGCACAGCATTCCTAAAATCCTTATTGAAAGTATTGCTTTGCTAAAATTGTTGTTTACTGTAAAATCAGTGAACTCATGTTTCTGATGAAGCACAGCTATCTAAATATAGCTACACTGGTACGTGGATTATATAGCTATGCTACATTTGATTCTGTTCCTGAAGAAGCTGTCAAAATTAATAACCTCAGAATTTGTAGATACAGATACAACAGTTCTAGGTCTTATCCCTGCGTTTTGTAATCTTGATTATCTTTTCTGTTATTTCAAATGTGTACAAGTAAGTCATATTGAAGTGTTCACTTTGTACTCTTAAATGCCAAGATGGAATTCAGGTTTTGATGTGTTAGTAACTTGAAATTATTCATGTTAAAAGATCTGCGAAGATTTGAACATATAATTCATTGCCGGTAGCCCACTGCTTTTCTTCCCCTGGAAACTGCTTTTTCACATGTTCTGCTACGCACATGAAATATATTTTTCAGATATGTGATCACTGCAGCATGCTGCTTTCCATGCCTTCCTCATATTTACATCAAAAGATTCCCCTCACTTGGGTTTATCAGCCATTTATGACTAGGTTTGGGGGATTTTTATTTAGTTGAAAGTGCAAGCAACATGTTTCTCCTAGAAAACATATTTAGTGAAATTACAATCTTGTTTGCCATATGGTGCTTCATACAGATGGATGATTATTATGCAAATCTTTTGATTAGTGAGTTTCTGCTATTCTAGGAATCATTTGCTTTGTATATGTTGGCTTTGTACACATTTAGTTCCATTCTTAGGATGATCTGGGACCTTGCCAGATCTTTGATAATCTTGGTGATAGAGTTTTTTACAACTTTAAACTTTCTCTTGTATTTATGGTTATCCCATATTCTTTGTTCATCAGGCAAAAGAATTAAATTTTGGTTCAATTTACCACGTGAGAAATGTAATGCAAGACATGAATGCTGAATGAAATCAATAGCAAAATTTGCAACTTTCCATCAGAGACTTTGCCCTCATGGTTATAGGCATGTAAGTTTGGTGAGGGGACCTGTCAAATGAAATATTTAATTTCATGTGCAATGTTTTGTATGCAACCAGAATCTAGTCTGATGTTTCCTACTAGCTTTTCTCCAGAAAGCAAGTTTTGTAGTTGAGCAATGGTCAGATTGATATGTAATGCTGAGGGTGAGTGGGTGAGTGGGTTATTTCTACACGGTTCATAAATATTTTGCACAGGAAATGTATTTTCATCTCTTCATCTATGAACATGGAATGTAGCTAGCCCTTCTGCTAACTTTAGATTCCTTAAATATAAGGGGCTAATGTCTGTGGATGATGGAAAGCATTCAGTGTATGTTCAAGTAAGTCCTTTACTAATACAATAAACTCTGTGTTATGATTTGTTCAAGGTTATGTAAAAATCATAGTTTTTTCCAATGACCCAAGCAGGCTTAATATTCATAAAAATTAAAGCATTCCTAAATGAAATAGTTGAGGTGCATGGACAGGAGTATCAGACTTCTTATTTCTTCAAAGAGGTAAAAATTAGACCTGATTACAGCTGAGATCCAAAGAAACTCGAGAAATGTCACTTACTTCATCTCTCCCACGGAATGGTAGTGCTGCACATAATGGTAAGTGTTGCAGGAGTGGGTTTTTGTAAATTAAGCTAATCTTTTGTCGTCGTCACAAAACATTCTAATGGATGAGTTTACTAAACCAAAATTTAGGGTTTTCGGTGTTGTATTTCACACACTATTTCGATGTTGTGCAAATACATCAGACATAAACAGTATAAAATGATACTGTTTAAATTTAACAGGATAAAATGCTATAAAGTGATATTCCCTAACTATATAATTCAAGGTTATAGTGGAGGAGATGGTTTCCAACAGTAAAATAGTAATTTATGATCAAAGCTGTTTCATCCATTTATCTAAATCAGCTCATTAAATCATTTAATGAATATATAGATACCTATCCCAGAGAAAGCAGCTCTCATTTCTTCAAAGGTTGCTGAAAATAAAGCAGTTTTATCTATATCTAAGGTAAAACCTAAACTGACTAGCTGTAAAGTTGAACTGAATCATTTACTGCATCAGAGGCATTATTGGTTGGAAATTTTGAGGCCTATTATGCATCAAGAAAGATTAGGTGGTTATAGCAAGCCATTTTAGTTTTAACCCCATGAATCTGTTAATCATCTGTCTGTAATCTGTTGAATTTTAGGTTTTTTAGGTGGCTACAGGGTAAAAGAACAATTCCACTCTTGTCATATGGAGAATCACTGGAAACGTTATGTTTCTGTATTTTGAAAAAATGCTCTTTTTTCTTTTCACTAGTAAGGACTTTGATATAGGAAGCAATGCTTTTGCTACCTGTAAGCAGTTATACCTATATGAAATAATGCTCTTCTTAATTAACTTTTGAAAATGTGCTTACATACTTGGTAATCTAAATATTGGAAATGTTCCAGAAGGTCCTTTTTTGAGAGACAATAGAGCCAGTCTGATGTTGTTTGTGAAGAATTTTATTGTTTAATACTAAATATTTATCACTTTTCTGTCTTTCTCTTGAACTTTTCACTGTATCGAAATCAGATGTTTGTTTTAGTAAGGACCTTCTAACTGGCCTGTCCGCAACAGTGAGCAGAGAGGTCAACATCTGACAAATAAAAATCAGAATCACTTGCTGAAAGGTTCAATATTAAATCAGTTAGAATTTAGAGAATTTCTTTGGTAGGGAAGTACAGAGGCTGGATGACTTAGTATTTCAGTTTCCTATCTGAACCTTTTATATACACGATTCCTTATCCCTCCTGGTTGCAAGTCTCACTTCTGCTGTCAGTTTTTCTTTAATCTGCTTGACAGTCCTATCTGTGAGTGTTATGAGCCTCAGTTCTGGCATACCACGTGTCCTACACTGTAATACTATAGCATTATTCTTTAGTTCTTGTCAAGGCTTACAATATAATATTGTGTAGTAAGTAAGTGTTCAGTTTGTATTAATGTTTGCTAAGAGTTGATTTCATCACAGCTAGTTTCTTCAGTATTGAAATCCTTAAAAAAATGTACTTCATCAGAATCTTCTGATATGGAAATACCCACTTTCTATCGCTCTTCTAGTGCTTTGCTTGGAGTAGTATTCTTACCAATCCATCTAGACTTTGGCAATTTCTTATCCCCCTCCAAAGACAGTGATAAAGAGACTATTGCTGTACATCCAAAATGTTTATCATTTGACTTAGACCACTTAGCTATAATTATCTTCCAACCAGTACATTACTAACTTAACAACATCATCATTTTCTAACATGTTCTTCAACCGGAGTAACAAGGAAAATTGCATACAGGTGCTACTGTTCAGAATACAACTCTTAGGTTTTATTAGGAACTTAGGAAGAAGATGGTAAGAAAGAGAAATGAAGTGGAATATATTTTCTTTAACAGCGTTAAAGATTTAAGCTATAGGAGGAAAGATAAGGTAGTCTGGAAAGCTGAATATGGATTTAAAAATATGAATTCAGAGAAAACAAAAAAAATCAAGAATTGTGATGGGGGAATTTGGCTGTAAATGCCACTGTGTTAATATAAGAAGAAGCAGGTAGCGTGTAGATTAAAACTATGTTGAGACATTAAACTGGTTTCTTCTTTTATTAGTTTGCATATCTGCTTTCTGACCCATTCACACATGAGAAAGATTGTTTTTCTTTCTTTAAAATGGTTCATACAAAAAATTATTATCAAAACAATGTTATGTGCACAGAAGTATTTAAAAAGTAATCTACTGGAAAATATGGTGAACTTATGACCTGTGAACAATAAACTAATCAATAAAGTCATAGTAAAGAATTAACAGTATTTTATACCTTTCAGAACTGTATTTTCTTTGTGGATATGTTGGAGTGTATATGAATTTGGTTTTATTGTTCTCTTTCATAGTTATGAGGCTAAACCTGTATTGTGATGCCACTACCATTAAAATTTCAATAGGCAGATATACTCCTTCATTGCAAACAAATTTATTGCTTCGTTGGTTTGTATAGTAAAAATGAGAGGAGCTACAAATTAAAAGCCTGACTCTCTTCTATAACATATAAATGGTTAGATGGAAGGAAGGTAAATACCATTTGCTATGAATGTATAATGTTTGTCTTGCATAATTACGCTCCAGAATTCATAGACTACTATACACTTTTCAGCAGTTTAATATTTTGTTCTATTGGACTGATGATTGTTGAAAGTGTAATTTCTAAAATACTAAATACACTGTGTTCTGTACAAATGAATAAGCCTGGTCAGATGAAATGAAGAAAACTACTTTTGGAGAATGATGGTCACCAAACATTTTTCCTTCCAAAGTGCTACCAGTATTGTCATATATTGACAAAATAAAAATTCACGTGTAATTTCTTCATAGAAATTCTGAATTAATATATTCACTAGCTCTAGTAAACATTGAATAAGTCAGATATAGGCAATCTTTTAACATTTAGACTATTATTTCTCATTGGTTTTCATTGTAGGCAAGAGCTTTATGTACCTTATCTGTTTAGATGTCATACATAAAAGAACTTTTAGTGGTGGCCTCCAAATGTGCTAAAATCTAGCATGTACTATTTTTTCCCTTTCATTTTGTTAAGCTTCCCTTTATCTTACTTCTATTTAAATTATAATGTTGCATTTAATGTATTGTTTCTATCAAGAAAAAAAAAAATTATGGAGTGAGCTAGAAATATGCAAATACACACTTTTTTTTTCCCTTGTACATATACAAATAAATAGAAAACTGCATTCTGTCTTACAGCATATGCCTTCATGAAGTAATGAAGATATTTGCTGCAATTCCAATCTGTAGTCTCTACTATACTAATCCATGTGCTCAGATAAGCTGTTTAAGACCATCAGGCTGGTGTTTACTATTAGTAAAAGGTGCTGGAGGCAGTACTTCCCAAATTCCAGTAGTGACTTTTTAACTCTTAAATCCATCATGAAATACAAACCTGAGTTTCCTCAACACAAGGGAAGAAGCTTTAAAGCTCTTACCAGAAAAAACAAAGGTGACCTGGTCTTGTCTTCAGGAGCAAAACAAAATTCCTTACTTCAAATTTTTTTCAGTAGCTGCAATGAAAAACACCAATAAAAAAGAATGATAACAGGGAAAAAGCAGCATAAGTAGAAATGAAAAGAGGACAACAACCCCTTATCTGTAGCTGGCTCATGGTTAAACTACTAAACAGCTGTGATTTTATCTGTATGTTGGACAAAACAGGGAAAAAAGGCCTTCTTGTGTTGGATGTTATGATAAAATTATGAATTACCTTAGTGATGAGTGCAGTAAATTTCTTAGGAACTTTTATGTCCTCAGACTAGGATCTGAGTACCTTACAGCCACTTTTAAAGTGTATTATGAGAGGTTTTGGGGGAGCGAAAGGTTGCATTCTCTCCTTGTTATAAACAGGAAAGTGAAAGCACAGAGTAGATGAAATGGCTTGGCTGGTGTCACACATGGAATAAATACAAGCACCAGTAACTGAACACAGGCCTCCAGTTCTACGCTAGTCCATCTGTCTGCCAGCCATATTTCTTCTTTATGATTCTGTCTGTGATTGATTATTAAATTTATATATCAGGTTTTTGAGTGGAATGAGACACTGTTTATGCTCTGCCTTTCCATTTGTATATTATTTCCTTTGAGAAACAGAAACGTAACTGTTTCTCAACTGCAAGCATTTCCCTACTCAAGGGAAAGGATATAGTATTTATATCTAAAGAGTAAAACAGACATTACTTACTACTGTGCTTTCATTTGTTTTCCTGTTTTGCTTATAGAGCTGTCGACAGTTTATTTGCAGTATTTAGCATAAAATAAACAGTTGCATCTGATGACAGAGATTTCTTGTCATTGAGAAAACCAAATTTTGATAAATAAAGATAATTGTAAGCAAATTTACATGTAAGTTAATAATATCGTGTGGTAGAAGATTTGCTAAATTTTCTGAAATACCACTGCAAGTTGGCTGTCTCCTTTTCACATGTTCCTTTTACATAACCTACACTGCTAAATAATGGGATCTCATTACTTTCCTCGGGACTTCTGGGTATAGGAGATACAGCGTATCTAACTGCTTTCATGTATTTAATTTAAATTGTTTTTTACCTAGCCTTAACGGGTGTGGAAGTAGTAGAAAAAGCACACTTACTTTCAGAAAGAGAGTTTAGGGTGGGGAAAAATACACTGTAGTGTCTTTCCACAAAGACACTACAGATTTTCTATGAACATTTTACTTTTTGTTCCGTACAAGCTTCCATGCTGATCAAAACTTTGGGCACTTGCAGGATTAGGACTATGTCTGTCTCTGAAAAACAGAAAAATGCATGCATAAAAGAGAGAGTAAACTGCAAACGTGAGACTTGAATAGAGGAATTGCATCTGATTAAATTCTAAATTCCTTTTGTACATTTATTAACTAAAAGGGGGTGAATATCAAAGTTACTGGTTGATAAAGAATGTTAGATTATTTATGTTAGTTGAGACTGTGAATTTATCAAGATATCTAATGGAACCTTCAGTGCAAAGTAAATTGGTAGCCCAATTGGAGATGAACACAATTACCTAAGGAATTAAGTTTATATATAGCCAAAGTGATGGTTTGCAACAGTCACGTGCATTCTCAGTTCTAAATTAACTCTGCAGCTACTCAAGGAAATGATCTGCATACTGTCATAGCCACATCTCTGCTTGTATTCAGCATTATGGAAAACACATGGAGATAGTGTTGGGAAGTAAAAGAAACAAGGAAGAAAGCAATATTGGAATATTTGTAGTATACTGATGTGAACTGCTGTTATTCCAGTGGATACAGTCTCATCTCTCATCTTCTTTTAAGGATTATTTACAGGGGACACCCACCTATCTTAGATGCCTGTGGTAGGATGGGATGCCTTCCCCTGAGGAAGTGCCTCTCCCTCTTTCCAGTGGCTAGACAAAACCGAGATAACTAGTTTCAACCAGACAGAACTTTTTGATGATAAGTTAGATCACATAAATTCTACCTCCTGCCTTGGAAGGGCTTTGTTTTTAATGGAAAAATTCAGAAATGGGCAAAAATTATTACAGATAAGGGCAAACTTGCATGTGAGAAGAAATTGGAAAGATTTGAATCAGTTAGCTTGGATAAGATAACTGAATAAGAACATGCATGATTGAAGGAAACAAAAAATAGCATGTTAAAAAAGACAAGGAACTCTGTCTGAACTAGTACTTATCTTCTATTGTAATAAAAGTACAAACACCGTGTGAAAAAAAATGCAATGAAGCTTGAAGGAACACAGAACACATTATATAAATCGTAATATTCAATAGTATTCAGAAAACGCTTAAGCCTTTTACTTCTATGAAGAGTAAAATACAGAAAGTTATATTAAGTAGATTTTTATTTAGGTAACTAAATATGAACGCTTAGAGTATAAGGCAGCCACCTCACAGGGAAGAACAGTCCTCTGTGAATACCTGTTTCAATACTTAGCACTATTGGCAAGTACTAGAATTTTTTCCTGAAATATCTCCTATTGATAATTGTCAAAGGCTCAGTACAAGATAAAACCAATTATTTGATCTAGTGTGGCAGTTTTTGTGTTTATAATCTTTATTTCTAATGTGAAAACAAAAGGTTAAAGGGAAACCTAGTTCATTTCAGATGCTATGCAACTGGATTAGATTTTGCATTAAATCCTCTTCTGGTGTTACAGGGTGCAGTTGTACAAGAATACTTATCTATAAAATGTGAAGTAGCTTTCTAGAGATTGCTGTAGGAATGGATATATTTTGAAAAAATGTGAAGTGCTGGTGGAAAATTATACTGAGTCTACTCAGATTCCTGTTTTGCAAACATCATCTTGCTATTTTTACTCTTTCCCACTACCTTTCTTATCTATTGCAATCATTATTATTAAAAGCTAATATGTATAAATTACAAAATCTCCTATGAATGCCACTTTAAAAATAAGTCTTGTTGACATTTTACTTTTTCCAGTAACCCATGTAACAAAATGGTCACGTTCTTCCTTATGTTATAAAACACTATAGGAAAGTTGTGTATCTGAAGTTGACCTCCAAAACTGCATCTTTAAAATAATATTACAATTCATGCATAGTTTAAGAAAACAGATATGTAAATCTGAAGGCAGAAGATGTAGTGTGGTAGGTCTACCAAGTGAAGTATTAATAGAAATCTATAATAACTTCTTCTCTGTCGTTCATTAAGTCAAGGGTTATGTACTAATACCAGCTGTAAACACATGGCAGTATTAAGAACCAGAGCCCTACGATGCATACTGTTCTCTTTATGTAGCACAGTAACCGATATTAGTTCCTATTTTCCATTGGGTTTGGTTTATTTTGTTCTTTAAGGAAATTGTGTTGTGGTTTGAATGGGATGACATATATTGAATGCTGTCCTCCCTAGACCACATACTGTATTATAAAAATAAATTAATCATAACTATTTGGTAACCTATACGTAAAACAGATCTTACAAATAAAGTTTGATCAAATGTTGTTGTCCTAGCTGCTTTAGTGACATTTTTACTAGTTTTCTTCTTCAAACTAGTCTTTTAGACTGCATGCAAATTTGACTGACCTTGTGAGGCACTGTTGGTTCTGTGTTTACTCAGTCACTAAGAAGCAACTTTAAAACATTTCACAGTGATAGACAGGCTTCTCCAAAGTATTTCAAAATTGAAATTGAAAATGTAAAACTGGTCGCAACAAAAAGCAGGTGATAGGAAGGTTATATGTCATTTTCATGGTCTTTTAAGTGCATTGTAGAAAGGGAGTTATTTCTGAAGAGGTGTTCTGCTGCTCACCTCGGAGGAAGGATTCCATGGGAGTAACAGCTCCTGCAGACCTTGGGACATCCCATACATGCCTTTCTCTTGTGCTCCATTGCGGTCTGTTAGCAGCAAAGAACTCCAGCAAAGCAGCAAAGCAGCAAGTTGATGGATAGGTTGCACATAGTCAAATGTTCTCAAGGGTTCAATGAAACTCCCTCTTGATTAACCATATTGTCTTTTCCTGCAGTCCGTATCAAAGCTGCTAGAGTATTCATGTGTCATCTGTCTGCACCTTCAGTTTGGGAATCAGACCTAGGATTTCATTTGAACATATCAGTGAACGTACAGTCTGAACCATACTGTCTCTCAGTCACATAGACATATATCCTCAGCAGTCAGGATTAGCATGTATTAATCTCTGCTACATTAGTTCTGAAGATAGAAATCCTCACCACATCTGATAACATGAACTCATCACTGTCAATTAGTGCACTGACGCACTCATGTATGATACCATCTGTTAAAGGGGCCAGTTTTCTTACATGGTTTTTTTTTCAGGCCCTACAGTTACTGTGAAAATTCTGTTACTGGAAACATAATTTTCTTCATTATTATACTTCTTTTCTAGCTGGATCATAACATACTAGAATACTGTTGAGCACAAAGTGCATAAAAACTCTTCAGAATACCTGATCTTAAGGGATTAAATGATTATCATCTCTGTTCCATTTCTCTCATCTTCAAGATGGTACTAGATATTTCAGTTGAAGTAGTTACATATTTGAAATAGAAATTATTTTATCTGCTTTTTGGTATCACAGTGTTTAGGACATGGATTTCTTTCCATTAATGTTAAGATATATTTATGACTCCTTCTAACTATCCCCTTACTTGAAGACTTGAGTGACACTTAGAATGTAAGTCTGTCTAACACGAACTGATATGCTAGAGGTAAGATTTCAAACCCTTTCATTTACATTGATACTAATAAATACAATTAAGAAATTAAGATATGTTTCTGTAACTGAGTCAGGTGTAGAGAAGGGGACCTTGATGCCTCAGAGAAGGCTTAATGGGAGGCAGGACCTTTTACTTAAATAATCATCAGTTTTCAAAAGCTTTTATTGCATGATGATTGTAGCATTGTTAATATTCCTGAGGTGAATTGATTATAGAACAGCTTTTGTTGATAAAACCAATATTTTAGTTAATATTATTTGGCATCTGTTTTGATAATTTGTACAGAGACACTAAGATTAGTATGTCTCTGAAGAAATTTTCTTTTATATTTGTCCTTTGCTGAATAAAATGTTTCTGGATTTTCTGTCTTTTTTAATTTATTCTTTGTATGCAAGATGTGACATCAGAAATTCAGTTTTTTATATCTCCTTAAATATATTACTGTCATTATAAAATATAAATGGAATTATTAAAAGTGCCTAAATCCCACATTACTTTTTGGGTCTGGCAGGCACTTACAATTCTGTCTCACTGAAAATAAATCACACTTTGGTCCTCAAACTTTTTAAGCGTTTTGGAATTTTTTACATTGCCTCTTAATATTTTGCTTTTTTGCTGAAGGGCTCTAAAACACATTGCTCTGATGTTTTGGGGTTGGGTTGGGTTTTTTTACAATTAAATTGATTGTCACTGACATGGAATATCCTGGTTCATGTAAGACATGCAGTGCCACTACATTTGGAAGAAACAGAGAATGCTTTTCTACTCAGATATTTATATGTACTTTGTCATCTTTGTAGCCGAGTAATTTCCAGAACAAATAGGGGTAACATGTAAGTGTGATTCTATTTTCCTTCATCGTCTCCTATTATGGCAAAGACAAACTTGTTAGATTTTTGTGAATTTGTTTCAAACTGCTGTATTATTATTGCAAAAGAACTAGTTATTGACATTAAGATCCAAGAAGTACTTCTTGTACTCAATAGCAAGTCATGATGCTTTAGATGTTATGAGCATTTGTTCCACTGCTTTAGACTACTCTCTGTCAAAGCTCTATCTGCAGCACAAAATAAGCTTTGTCCTTAATGGGACAGAGCTGCAGGTTCTCGGTTGATCCTTTAAGTATTCTGTTCCTATACTATTGGACGCCTTTAAGATAATGACAAAGACATAAAACTTGGCTTAGTATTTTACAGGAGCTAGTGTAGAAGATTAAAGCAGATTTGATGTGCTTATACTACCCTGGGTTGCAGCGGAAATGTGTTGCTGTGTTCTGTACTATTTTGAGTTTCCTAAGGGCTAATGGCTTCATGCCCAGGACATTGCATTGCTGTAGTCCAGCTGAAAGGTGACAAAAACATGTATTAGAGAGGCCAAATCATCAACAGCAAAGACAGGATGAATTCTTGTACCTGTTTCAGAGTTACTGTCAGAGAGAGAAGTCCAGGATCAGTTCTAAATTATAGACTGACTTGCCAAAATGGGGTTGTGGAATATCAGCCAGTAGGTACTTCGCTGTGGCACAAGCTCCATAAAGTGTTTCTTCCTGACATCATGCCCAACTTATATTTTTCTCAGTTTCTGCTTCCAGCTTTTGCTTTTTATCCATAAGCTCAAGTACTGAGGCAGTTTGGTGACATTGTGTTACTGCAAGCAATGCGATATGATCAAAGGGTGAAACTTTGTAATGCCTACATTGTGTTTTCACTGGAGGTCGTGAAACCTTTCCATTTCTTTCAGTCTCTATGCCTGTATTTTAAATAAGGTTGAAGAAAAAGGGAACTATGAGATACATATTGTGGATTGTCTGACAGTGACAGTAATGCTCTTTCTATCTTCTGTCCTGCAATAGATTCAGATCATGAAAGGTGATTGATAGCATCCAGTTAAAAGTGTAGGCAACAAGAATATAATAAGATCTAGCAAGAATATCTTTTTAATGTGCCATTGGATTCAGGTGTGTGCATGTAGTGCTACCACATCCAGGTGCTGTCTTAACTTGTGAAGCTTAAAGCATAAACTTTGCTCCAACATCGCAGCCACAGAGATAAGCAGACGTGCATTTGAAAGCATGAGGAAAAAGAAGGCTGTTCATGAAAAAGAAACATTTAAGCATGTGAGAACGTCGTGTCATTCATCAAGAAGGACATTTGCCGCTTCCGTCAAAGTTTTCATCGTGGGTTTGCAGCTTTGGACAAATAGAGTTCAACTCACCACTTCTCAGCCTATTCATGTGCTTGTGACCTTCAATAGTCAACTTCTAATCTTTTTAGAAAGATAGCATCCTATGTCACAGTGTATCTACTTTGTCCATGCTGAACATTGTTTCAAGAATGATTTAGAGGAATGAGTGTTGAAACACTATCATTACTCTACTGTTTTAAAATGTGTGCGTTTTATTTGAAACTACCTAGCTTGCAAGATCTGAGAGTGCAGCTTTAAAGAGTAAGACAACCCATGAAGTACATGTGTGTGTTTTCCTGCAGTCTGCAAGTTAGCTAGCATTTATCCCAGAGAAGAAACAACTGAAGGTAGTATATTGTTGGTGCAGTTCTCCCCTCAGCTAGTAAATAATTTGTTCTCTACTTTTAAAAATAATTTTTAAAAATTGAACAGCATCGAAGGTAAAGTGAAGTGCATTTCTACCTTAATAGTAATGACAATTTAAATGCTTCCTTAAGCTGTCCTACCTAACTGAAACTTCTGACTGCTAGTACTCCAACAGCATGTCCCATTTCAGGAAGCGAAACCAGGGGTATCCTCATAATTCTTCCGTGTTTACTAAAGATCAGAATGGCTTTTCTCAACACTTAGATTTTTAAAGAAGTGAAATTACTATACACATTAGTAACAAAACAGCTGTGGAGCTCTGCAGGAATCCCATCAAAAAGGAAGCAAGCAGGATGAGTAGAAAGAACCAGCTGGTTAATCAGAAGAGAAGGCAGCTTGTTGAAGAAGCTGTCATCCTTGAATCTTCAATTGGTGGGTCATTTTGTCCTCGGCAGGGACTCCTTGCATGATGTGCAATTTTTACTCTCACTGCTCAATCAGTGTGACAGTTCAACTCTAGATTGGTTCTAAATGCAGTGGCTCTGACTTAAATTATACCCTGATAGTTTATTTTAAAATATTAAATAAATGTAACAGCAATAAAATTTAGGTGTAAAAAATATAATAAATTTTAAACCATGGATGTGAAAACTTTATTCTTAAGCTGTTGAGATTATATACATGTGATCAATTTCTGCAGTTTCTAGCAATTGTTTTCAAGTTATCTGCTGTTGGGTGTTTTTTTTTTTTCTGAATGATTTCAAGTAGTGAGTTTCTTAGAGCAATTCAAACTGTGAAATAGAAGATATCAGCTCTTGTTGACCCACAGGTCTGTATGATCTTTGTGTAGTTTAATGCGTATTTGAGTGATATTCCTGCTTACTCTCTGGAATTATATTGTAATCTTATGGAATATTTTTATGAATCTGTTTGTTTCACAGGCTGGTAATTTGCGAAGTCTTAGAATATTCTTTTGTTTTTGTTGCTGTTTCCATGAGCACTTTGCTTAGCAGGAAAAAATAAAAGGGGATTTTCTAGTTAATATGTCTTATTTTTCTAGTTTGTAATAGTTGCCTATTGGAGCCAATATTAATTTGTAAAACTGTGACCAAATAGTAGGAAAACATGTTTAACAGATTTGTAAATGGACTTTAAAAAAAAATGGTTTTGTTATTGTTGTTAGTATTAGTATTGTAATCCCCAAAGAAAGTAGGATTAAAGTTCTCAGTCAGATACTGAACACATAAAACAAAACTCTGAGGCCCAGATTCTTAACATTTAATCTGAGGAAAAGGCAGTAAAGCAGTCATCTTGACTCATGGCAGGCGTGCAGCAAGTTACCCTACAAAGCTTTTAACATTGTTCAAGTCACAAAGAATAAGTTGAGGGCCAGCAGGATGAGAGACAAGTATCATTTACCCATATTGTTTTGAAGCTCAGTGCATCAAGGAGGTTTGTAAAGGAGGAGAACATTGTAAAAAGTGGCTCAATAGAACAAATGAATGTAGAAAAAAAAGGATGTCAGTAATAGGGTTAAATAGAATTTCTGTACAGTAGACAAACATTATTTGGAAAACTTTATCACTGGGGTGCATGCAATGGATGATAAAGTTTTAACAGATTATTCCCTTGGAAACTGAATCCAGATTTTCTGACTGAGACAGAGGAAAGATAGTGTCAGAAACAGTAGAGGAGCAGTTAAAGAAGATCCCTGGATCACAAGGTAAGTTGCATTTCTTCCATACTTCTGCTTCCTTAGACCAAAATTGAACATAATTTGATCTTAGTGAAAGAAGCAGTGGGGAAATTAGGTGCCTTCTCCTTATGAAAACACCATGGGTTTCCTGCATAGGCTGGCTCCCTGTGACATTCATATTAGATTTCCATAAATAATTCAATGACAAATGTTATTTTAATAGAAAATGGGCTTTGGATTGTCACAACCATGTCAGAAGAGTGAAGATAAGGTAGACATTGCTAGACCTGAATGGTGCTGGGAACTTAAGCATAAAAGAACTATGCCCAGAAATACTTTCAAAAAGGACTCAAGGCCTAAATCATTCATAGGCAGCAACCCTGCTGGCCTCTGGTGTCTAAGATGCAGCATGTGAAATGTAGAAAATATTTAATGAGGCGATAAATGTATTGTGAGAGTTGCAAGACAGTGTTGCTGAATGGCTCACAGTACCTAAAAGCAGTTCAGATATCCGAATGGTAATTCAGGAAACTGCACTCCTTAGCACTTCTCTGAAATGGAATCATAGAATGGTTTGGGTTGGAAGGGACCTCAAATATCTAGTTCCAACCCCTTGCCATGGGTAGGGACACCTTCCACTAGACTAGGTTGCTCAGAGCCCCATCCAACCTGGCCATGAACACTGCCAGGGATGGGGCATCTGCAGCAGATAATTTAAAGAAAATGCACAACTTCTTTTTACTCACAGTATACACCTAAATAATGAGATAACAGGGAACTTGATACATAAATTTTGGAAACATATGATAGAAATGTGTATGAATTTCTATTCATACATATGGCTACAATAAATAGGGGAAAAAACACTGCTGTTCTTGGTATGTCCTAAAACCAGGGAAATGTAAATTACAGAGAAATAGTGGTTTGAAGACCCAGCCTTGTGTGCTTGGTGTGCTTTCGTCTCTAATTCAGGAGAACTAGTATATAATACTGCTAAGTTTTTGTTGACTAAGTGTGCAAGAAAAATTATGTACAATTAAGAAAATCATTCTAGTTCATGAACTATTACAGAAATAAGTTACTCATACATGTGGAATATCTCCTTTTTAACTGCTGTGAGAAAATAGTTGTTACATAGTAATGCATAAAATGCCATGCATATGCCTCCATATGCAGGCATTTATTATATTGCAACTGTGCATGGAAAGTAGGAGCCTCTGTAACTCGTTTCTCATAATACCCCAGTTAACTGGAAATTACGGGTGTTTGGAAACAAGTGTTTAAAATTCCTCAAATTTCTAACTTCATTTGTACACAGAAAGTAGTCTTTTTATATTTAGCTATGGTATCTGTTAATGCTGTTTTACCCAACCTTAAATGTATCGTTAATGTTTTTAAGTCATGCATTAGAGAATAAATTATTTGGAAAGTCAAGTAACCATTTCTGTCATTTCTGAAGAAATGTTCTCTTTTTCTTTTTGGAGCAGTAACCAAAGTAAACCCCTATTCATGTAGAATGCTGTGAGAAGGAACCTTGAAGTTTTCATTCTCAGTGGTATATCCCATATGTTATATTTCTCTTCCTGTATTTCATTTATGTGATGTATCTGGTCTCTGATCTCATTGATCTCTATGAAAACTTCTGCCTGCATAAAATAGAGCAAATGAAAACTTCCTTCCTGAGGGTTAACCCCAGGAAGTTTCTTTCAAAGTAAAAGTAAGGACCATACATCTTTAGTAGTATAATTAATGATCTCTAAGGATGTTTACATAGTAGAGAAATCTAAACTAGTCTTAAGACACCTTCTTCACTTGCATATATCCAATGTATGGCCATGGCGCCAAAGATCTGAGCAAAGTTTAATTTATCCTGACTCTTATTTGACTTTTGGGGCTTGTCCTACTGAGCTGATCAGTTGAAAGCCAACTCAATGGTAGTGTCTGCTGGCTCTGCAGTGCATTCACTACTCTTCTTTTTTTAGTAGTAAAAATGATTGCTTAATTCTCTGATTTACTGCTTAGTACAGATACTGAATTATCTAGAGAAATACAGAGTAGAATTAAAATATTTGATCTGTAGTTTTGCATGTTTTGGAGAGATATGATTGATTAATAAAAAAAAAATGGTGTATAAATCAGATAGATACAGTATATTTGAAATTGTGCTCCTACTTTAAGAGACAGTGCTTATGTGAGAGTCTTTCTGTATAATAAGAAGAAATATTATGGCCGAGTTCTGTATTAAGTGTTTTTACCTCAGTAACTACAAGATCTGACCATATGTAGATTGTTGTGTGGTTGGTTGTGAGTGACTGATTAATATATACAGCTATTTATAAAATAAAAGGATAGGCTGTATTTGCATGTGGATATTTTTCTGATAAGTACTCATTTCAGTGAATTAATAAACATGAAACTTCAAGAGGGAACATATTAAACATTAGTCTTTTAGGTTATTCATTTACTCTACTCAGATTTATGGTTAAAATATTCCTGTCAGAAGGAGAGTACCATTTATCTAATCCAGTTTCCTATGAAAATACACTTAGGTGATTTTGGGAGTCTTCAATTACCTAATTGTATAAAAGAATAATTTATATCTCACTGTCAGTAACTTGTGATGCTGATTACTACTCAATTTTCAGTGAAAGATCAGACAATCTACCCAAGGCACTACATACCTTGAAATATCTATATATATTTTACTAAGAGTGCTAAATGAAGAGTGACCTGTGAAATAAAGATCAATATGATGTGTCATAGTATTTTCATAATCACAAGGATGAATATATTATTTGCTTCAGCCAGATGAAAATGAAAATTTAACACTCCAAGGCCATTCTCACTTTCAGATTACATTGGGCAAGATTCCAAAAATCCGTAACATTCAAATAAATGTAGTGTTTCTTCAGATTACAACAGCTAATTTACCAGTTTATTTGTCATTTATTTATCACCCAACATGTCTTGCTTATCTCTGCTGAAAGGTTATTCAAAAAGTGATTCTTAATTCAAAGAGCCATTAGTGGCTTTCAGGGTGTTGAACAAACACCATGTAAAGTTGAGGGCCATTTTTCAAAAGCAGCTTCCAAACAGGCACATGTGGTGAATACAAACATTAAAGATCTGATTTATGCCCATAACTCAGATATTTTGGGTGAAAATTAGTGGCAGAACTCCCATTACCTTCAGTTTAGCCAGTGTCAGCACTAACTTCTAAAACACTTGTGATCTTCCAGAATTAAATTCTGAGAACACATCAGCATGTTAGGAAAATAGATTTTGCTATTTGAGTATTACACATTCTCTCAGGTATTTAAATCTGTACATTTTCTTTAAATGAATTAATTTACTTGCAAATAGCACAGGTTATAATAATAACTACTGTCATTAAAACAGGCTTTTTGTTGAAAAATGCTTCAATGGGTGATCTTTAAAAGCAGATCCCTTTTATGCACCCTTTGATACATAATAGTCACTGAGAAGGGTACATAAATTATAAAGATCATCAAATGACCTGCAGGTTCAAAACAAGTAAGAGGTGGTACTTAATCTTTGAGCAGGTGTTCAAGCCATGGGCTTCACATCAGTTTAAAAGCTATTAGACAGATCCATGCAATAAATATTCATTAGGAATAATTACATGCAGACATACATATGTGTCTTAGGAAATGCCTGAATATACAGTGAATATACCAAGGGAGGGTAAACCAAGGAAGTATCACTTCCCATATCCCTGGGCAAGTTACCTCAATAGCTGATCAATCTCATTTAAAAAAAACCTTTTAATATATAAACTTTTCTAGCTTTGGCTTCAACTTGTGCTTATCATCATGTCTTTCCTTGTAAGCTTAAAAAAGATATTTACTATGCAAAATATTTTCCCTAGAGATATACTTCTGGTCTTGATTTGATTGGGTCAGTTCTCCAATCTTTTTTTTTTTTTGAACAGAGTGTTTTAATTTCTCGTTATAAGACATATTTTCCAGTACTCATATAATTGCTCTAGTTTTATCCATTCTTTTAAGTTCTTCTCAATTATTTTAAGTTCCACAGTATCATTCTTGAAGTGCGTGCACCCGAAAGTAGACACAGTATTTTCTTCATAATTTTCCTAACACTGTATTCTGAAATAAAATCAGTCCTGTATTTGTTTTGTTTTAGATATTATCGTCCTTATACATTAAAGGATCATATTCACCCTCTTGTGTAAAGCATCACAATAGGAGATAAATCTTCATTTGATAACTTTCCATGACTCAGTCTTTTTCAGTCACTGCTTTCCAGGGCAGCATCTCAATCTTGTAATTATGACCTGCAGTCATCCTTCACTGGTGAATAATTTTGCACTTCTTTCTATTATAACATGCAGTGTTTTTGAAAGGATCCCTTTCACCAAGAAACTGCATGACTGGTCTATATTTGGTTATCATGTTGTACCTAAAGACTTGATTAAGGGTGATCATCATGTCAAACTTGTCCTTATCTGAAAAACAATAGAATATCATCATGTTTTAGTCTTAATCTAGAGCCAACAATGGACTGAAGGAATTAATTTCATTTAAATATTTCCATAATGCCAGGGTGTCATTTTGTCTAGTTTGTGGCCATGTAAAGTTTCTCATTTCACCATGAGACATCAATTTGATAGATGGACCACTCGGTGGATCAAAAACTGGCTCGATGGCCGCACGCAAAGAGTTGTGGTAAATGGCTCGATGTCCAGTTGGAAACCTGTAACGAGTGGTGTCCCTCAGGGATCAGTGTTGGGACCGGTCCTGTTCAACATCTTTGTCGGTGACATGGACAGTGGGATTGAGTGAGTTTGCCGATGACACCAAGCTGTGTGGTTCAGTTGATAAGCTGGAGGGAAGGGATGCCATCCAGAGGGACCTTGACACGCTTGTGAGGTGGGCCGATGCCAACCTTATGAAGTTTAACCAAGCCAAGTGTAAGGTCCTACACCTGGGTCAGGGCAGAGAAGAGATTCAGAGCAGCCCTGCAGAGAAGCACTTGGGGGTGTTGGTTGATGAGAAGCTTAACATGAGCCGGCAGTGTGCGCTTGCAGCCCAGAAACCAACCGTATCCTGGGCTGCATCAAAAGAAGTGTGACCAGCAGGTCAAAGGAGGTGATCCTGCCCCTCTACTCTGCTCTTGTGAGACCTCACTTGGAGTCCTGTGTACAGTTCTGGTGTCCTCAACATAAAAAGGACATGGAACTGTTGGAGCGAGTCCAGAGGAGGGCCACGAGGATGATAAGAGGGCTGGAGCACCTCCCGTATGAAGACAGGCTGAGAGAGTTGGGGCTGTTCAGCCTGGAGAAGAGAAGGCTGCATGGAGACCTCACAGCAGCATTCCAGTATCTGAAGGGGGTCTATAAGGATGCTGGGGAGGGACTCTTCCTTAGAGACTGTAGTGGTAGGACAAGGGGTAATGGGTTCAAACTTCAACAGGGGAAGTTTAGATTAGATATAAGGTAGAAGTTCTTTACAGTGAGGGTGGTGAAGCACTGGAATGGGTTGCCCAGGGAGGTTGTGGATGCTTCATCCCTGGTGGTGTTCAAGGCCAGGTTGGACAGAGCCTTGGACCACATGGTTTAGGGCAAGGTGTCCCTGCCTATGGCAGGGGGGTTGGAACTAGATGATCTTAAGTCCTTTCCAACCCTAACTATTCTATGATTCTATGAGGCTTGAACTTTGTCTGATGTCTGTGCAAGTCTGTTTCACAAGAGGTTAATAGTTCACTGATAACAAAGTTAAACACTCCTTCAAATTGTTTATTGGCAAGAGATGAAAGGAATCTTACCAAATGACATTGAAAGTTCCAAAGAGGTGGGAAGTTGGTAATCTGAGTGCTTCTTGAAAAAGATGATTATTAACATTTTTATTGAAGGGGAGAATAATATTTTAATCTTTAGGGAAAGGGGCAGCACACATTCCAAACAGAGACCCTCTTCTGCAAAGACAAAATTAAAGATGTAGTATATTTTTAAGAAGAAATCTTTCTTTAGTGCCATGATTTGATAATCATCGATGTCTTGAAAGCTGGATAATATAGAGAAGCTGCTTGCAACTGAGGTGAGGATGTAAGCTGTTTTCTGTTTTCTCTTGTAAATCTTGGTAACCTTTGTAACTGTATTTCTGCATTGGAAGCTGTTGTAAATAAATTATTTTATGTTTTACATAGGCTTTTCTCGAGACTGTGTTTAGAATAAGTGTCAAATAGGACATTCTACCCCTTTGTGTAAGGCTTTCTTAAAACTGAATTACTACTACTTCTTTAGGGTAGAGAATCTCTATGAGACTTCCAGGGCATTCATAGGATAGTAAAATGTGTCTCTGTTAAACAGCATGGATCATTTTGGAATTTTCAATTTTGCCTCTGTAGAAGATGCATCCCATTTTACGTGCTCCAGGATGGTAGGAATACTATCATCACTAATGGTGATGGCAAAGTTTGCAGCACTATAATTCTGGCAGTCTTTGTGTCATCTGTAAATTTTATCAGTAACAATCATAAATTTTATTCCAGGTTATGAATAAAATTGTGGACTGTACATTGGTATAAACCAATCAAATATCTTCTCAGTTGATGAGAGAATGTTGACATCCAACAATTAATCCTGTTTTAATTGTTAAATTTTAATTTTTTTGTAAAAGTGTCATATTTCTAGTAAGAAAGCTAGACAGAACTAAGACAAATACTTTACAGAGTACTAGTTTGTCAGCCTCATTTGTAACTGCAGCAAATAATTTTGCAAAGTGTATTCGGTAAAACTTAACTCTGTGTGTTAATGGCATTAATCAAATTGCCATCTTCCAGCAGCTTATATCGTGGAAATAAATATAAACAGCTTTTACATTTCAAAGACTTCTTTTGACTATTAGAATATTCACTTTAGCATACACAAATATACAAATTAGCTTCTTTTTCTTACAACCATAGGCAACAGGTCTTCTGTTAACATAATCTTTGTTTCAAACTAAGCTGCTTGCAGCATGTGGAAGGTCATGGGGCAGTTTGGGAGATTTTAAATGTAAGTTTGCAGTATCTAAAGACCTAGAGGTCTTGGTTTGCATGTTCTGTTATGGAACTTTGCGGATCTCTGCCACAGGTGATTGAATTTGGGAAGTTAAGGATGAGGTGTAAGGAACAAATTTGTGCTAGAAGTGCTAAAGTTGCACAAGTCATATTGTAATTAACTTATACCTCCCGTTGAATACACATAATGATAATTCTCCTGTTGAAAAAGGTTTGAGAACCTCGTATGAGATGTACTACACAAAAAGCCTTTTTTTAATTCATTAATTCTTTGTATAGAATTCAAGTGGTAGAACTCTTGAGCTCTTCAAAAGCAATATTGGTCTTGGATATCTACAATGAAGTATAATGTCTGTTTTACATAATGTCTGTTGGGTTTTAAATACCAAATCTCTTTTCTCTTACAGAGAAGTCGATCAGGATTCTGATGGCTGCATCAGCTTCAAAGAGTTTGAATCTGCAATGAAGTACGGACAAAATGAAATATCACCAGTGTACTTTGCCTAAGGAATATTCTCTGGTGAAAAGACAAAGTGAAAACTTCAGATCTCAAGATATTTAAAAATCAATGAAACTTCATTTGTTTCAGCCAGCATTTTAAGAACTTTGACTGTAAATGTAGCTCTGAAGAGCAGCCTTTGAAGCTTTACTGTTGACAAGTTGGGTGTATTAATTTACATGTGTATGTGTGTGTAGAATACTTAAAATATTTAAAATCTCAATTGATTCCCAATCACTCTAGTTAGCAACTGCAACTTTGTACTTTCTCTTTTTGACTTAACAGCGGAAAAAGGAGCAATTCTGATTTCCAGTTACTGTGAAATTTATTTGTTCATTTCTTCAACAGTCCTTTGTTGACAGACCAAAATATCTCACATTTATAGAAACCAATTAAATTTATGGCAAGTAATGCCTGGGGTTTTTTTAATCAGTAGTATATTTGTCTTTATTGTTTCACTTTCATATATTGTTCTTTTTATGTGTTACATATTATTTTTAATTTAATATTTATTGGTTAATTAGCTACATTATTTAATTCTGAACAATTATGAAGAACTGTGTATGTAAGAAAGTAAAGCATAAATATTTAGCTTTTTTTTTTTTTAAATTTTTAAAATGGAGTTAAGAAATCTTTAGAGAATACGTCAGGAACCTCAATTTCACAGGCTGAAAATTCTGTGTATTTAAAATCTCATTTGACTTTTAGGGAAGAGCAAGATTAGAGAATTTCCACGAGTTGAGGGTAAATAAGTATAATGTAGAATCGACCATTACCTACAAAGCTGTCTTCTCTTCTCTCTCTCTTCTCCAGGTAACTGTGAGATGTTCTCGTGTGCTGTAACTTTACATATACATCCAGCCCAGCTGCGCTGTAGTGAAATAAATCTTTCTTATTCACTTTATTTTATCTGTGAACACTTAATTTCTACTGCCTTATGTATGCATATTAATAGTAACAGATAATAGAGATTTCATTATGGGCACTGTGTCTGATCATAAGGTCCACTCCATCACTTCATTTCTGTTTACCTGCCAGTTGTAAAGTTGCTTGGATTAGAGATTTCTTTTGAAACAACTGTCCAGAAGCAATCCCTTCCTTAATTGAATTTACAGCCTGTAGCGTGTACTTAATACATCTGTAAATAAATAACAAATAGTAATTATCAGTAAGAGGAATAGAGTATCAGTTCTAAAAAGGGTCATGAATTTCTTTCAAATTTTAGTGAGGCATTCAAGAGTACAATTTACAGGTAAAGTACCTGTAAATTGGTGTCTGTGTTTTCTGTTCCCATTATATGCATGTATCTCACTAGGTACAGGCAAAGTAAAATCTTTATTTTTTTTAATTCCAAGGTAGGTAATACATAAATAAGGAGAGGAAGTTGGAGACACTGAATATATCAGAAGGTATATCTGATTCTATATAAAACCCCCCAGATATCCATTAGACGAAATGAGCTGTAACTCAAATAGCATGCTTTATGTGCTAATCAGCGGGAGCGAACTAGATTGGAGGTTTTGCCTTAGAAATGCCATTTCCCAATAGATGAATGTTTTCATAAGGGAATCATCACCATGGATGTTAATTAGCAATATCATCACAGCTTCTTCTGAGATGCAGGAGATTGAATTGTTATCCCATAGGGATAGTCACTGCAGGTCTAGACACATTCATGAAAAAATGTATGATGGTTTGCTGTGACATTACATACGTTGTATTTTTTTTGGTCAGTAGACTTCAGTTTCTGTGTTGCCTAGACCCTTCCTAGACACTGAATCCATGAAGCATTATTTTATTATGATATATTATTTTGTTATTATTATTTTACTATTTAAAAAATAATTATTTCATTCATGAGGAACTGTTAAAAAACCTATGGCCTCTCGCTTGTATTTCTAGACTAGCTGTGGTTTGTTGTCTAAATATCTGACAATATATCTGCTATATTGTACAAGTATAGTCTTCTATTAAATATTATAACAGACAAAGGTCTCTGTATGCCTTTAATTTTAAGAAATACATGTCTTGTATATACGGCAAGGAACTCTAGAGAGGAAAGTGTTCTCTATCTATCTCCTTTATTTCTACATGCTCTCAAGCCTCATTTTCTCAAGGATTTGGAATGTTGCTATGAACCTGAATTACTGAGAACATAAACTCCAGGAGAGGCCAATGAAATTATTTTACCATGTTAGAAATTTTTTTTAAAAAAGAACAGAACTGTATTAAAGGGTCATAAGTGTTCTGGCTTCTCCTCCCATGGAGACTGACCACAGCTGAGTGGAACTGAGTACTCCCTGGTGTCACTCTTCCTAGTTAATAGTTGAATAAAAATCAATTGCTAACTGGTACTTATCTGGGTTTTGGCTAGCAAACTGCAGAAACACTTCAGCTATCACTACGAACTGATAAAATTAGGAATGACATTTATTAGGTGGGTTAGGTGGTAGCCTATTCTCAGTAATGATTTGGGAAACCCAGCTATTGGACGAAAGAGGCCACATGCTCTTCATTTTTGTATGTTTTCTATTGCAGGTTAAATTCTTACCTGCAACATTTCCAAGAATGGAAGGAAAGACATCAATGATATGAATGATATGAGTCCAGGTAAGTTTTCTTTTCTTTGATGGCTACCATCTTTGGCACAACCCTGGGAACTGAATTGTGTCCCAGCACTGAAAAAGTGAGTTGCAGTAGCTAAAGAGCCATAGCTCTTTAACAAATCGTTGTTCATGTACCCTACAGAACAGAACAGAGGTGGATCTTCAGGATTTACTTACCAAAATGTTATACTGTATTTTTCAAGTTTATGAACATATTTGCTTTATTAGTATGTAGACTTTTTGATGTTTTCTGATGCTTCAGTTAGTTAACAAGCAGGATTTCTTTGTTAAAAATATCCATAAAAAGAATATTTACTTTTCTCAAGTTTTCAAGCAAGGAATCACCTATTTAAACTATTTGCAAATTGATCCTTTATACATGTAGCTTACTGCTTCCATTTTATAGCAAATAGATTATGTAGCCATAAATACTGTCAAAGTATATTTGTTTTGTTCCCCTAGGGCTTCTGTAATTCAGTATAGCTGTTGAAATCTAGTAATCTGTAATATCCTTTTAAAGGATTTAGACGTTTTGCCGGGGTCTGTAGTGACAGGACAAGGGGCAGCTGTTTTAAACTGAAAGAGGGTACGTTTAGATTGGACAAGTTGTTCAGAGAAGTTGTGGGTGCCACACCATTGGGAGTGTTCAAGGCCAGATTAGATGGGGCTCTGAGCAACCTGATCTATTGAAAGACATCCCTGCCCCTGGCAGGGTGCGATGGATAAGATAACCTTTAAAGATCCTTCCCAATCCAAACCATTCTATGATTCTATTGATTGATTGAATGAGCAGTTGTTAAAGTATGGTCTTTGGGCAACATGACATTCCTGGTAGCCTGAACAGTGTAGTATACTGAAATCTAGGAGAGATTTGACTGAAAAAGAATGCAAATAATTAAGCTATCAAATTGTCCTCACTGAAATATTTTGTTTACTTTTTTTCTCCTGGTATATCAAATAATGAATTGTAAAAAATACAGCTGTGCAGTACAATATAGAATATGCAATATGTCCCTATAAGATTCCCAAAATAAAACTTTGTGTAAAGATAGTACATTAGGTTTGTCACAGTGTTACTGTGTCTTCTATCTTTAATCAGCCTGGTGGGTGGTGGCTGACAAGTCAAACCTGGTAACTAGCTGACACACAAAATGCCACAGTTCCAAGAAAAGCTTTGGCATGACTCTCATTTACTATAACATATCAGCTTTACACTTCTCTGGCAGTGAAACACAAATTAAAATCTTAAAATTAGGATGAATTACAGCTGCATTCCTGCTTTGATTCCTTAACACTGTTCTTTGGGAAGGCTGCCCAAAGATAAGGAGTCAGATCTGTTTGTGTGACGTTTTGTGTAGAGATTGCCAATCAAAATTTGTGAAAATGCATTGCACCATTGTCCATTAGGAGCAAGAATAACAAGTGGGTTTTTTAATCATGGTTGTTGTGGAATGGGTGGTCACCTTAGGCCAGTGTACAAGATGTGTCAGGGAGACCCTCCCGCTGAGTCACAAGGTTCAGAAAGGACCCCTCGGCTTTCCAGCTGATCCTCAGATACTAGAGAGGCTGGGTGCAGCTGGATCCAATCTTAGGCTCAGACTTGGCCAACGGTTTATGTCTAAGGATTGTGTAGTGCTTGCACCTTCTTATCCAAATTTGTCCCGGATGCCAATACTGTCACATTACAAGGAGGGTTTCCTCAAACCCTTTATATTTGACCAGCCTGCCAGTTTCCCAGGAAAGATGAGAACTTCGTCCCCTACCAGCCCATCTGCATACTGGACAGCCCACCGAATCAGAGGATGATTCATCTGACCTATTCAGAGACCTGCACCGACAGCATCACTGAGTCAAATCCTTTATTTCAACTATTCAAGTCTCCAGAGACTTACACAAAATGGAATTTAGCTGAAGTCTTTTATTATATAAAATACAAGTTTGTGACAGGATAAGGTTCAGAGATTGCCAGTGATAAGGTACTGTCTGCAAAAACAAGCTTGAGGTGATACACAGCTAGACTATAATCACTAATAACAGCTAGCGTGAGCTAGTAATTTAGCGCAAGAAAGATAAAGTTCTTACCCAATAGGTGTTCCTATGGGGGAGGAGATAGGTTCAGCCCATCAACTGATCCCAGAAGTTGCAATGAAGTCTTCTCTCCTTTCCGTTTCCTAATTTCACATATTTATACAATTTGATTCAGCTTCATAACTCCCCGTAACCCTCCCACCATGTACAGAGTGGTTAGTTAATTTGCATAAAGTCACATCATTGATTTTCTTATTGCACATGCTCAGGGAAGTGTCTTTTGACCTGGGCAGGAGTCTTTCGACCTGTGGTGTGATTTTTAGTATTATAATGAGGGTATAATGAGGATAGTTCATTGAAAGGACACCCTAATCATGTTGTGCTGACGTATGAAGCCGTATTTTGATGATGTCCATGTGCTTCCAGGACGTGCCAGCCTTCAAGGATAGTCTTTCCTGATTAGAGATTCGTCATCCCTGTTTCTTAACCTGCCTGCACAAGGGCAAAGCCTTCTCTCCCACTATCAGTTCTTTCTTTGTCAGTGTTGTTCATCCTGACCTTGTAGGAGGCCCTTGCCCAGGCTTTTCCATAGTAACACAAGTTTCAATTTTTCAGCCCTGTGCCAATGGAGCTTGAGTGACTCTAGTCATACATACTTTGTTACTGATGGGCATAAAATTCTCATGCTTTGCTTTTAAAAATACAAATCTAGTTTCCTTGTTCGGCAGCTGCTGTGTGGTTTATCAGGACATGGACTCTTCAAGTTCCCACTCCTGCAGGGAGTAAAACAGCCTGGTTGTGGGGCCTTCACTCCTCTCCACCCTCTGTTCAGTTTATCTTCACATATGCCAAGGTCACAGGGTTGCCTGGGGAACTATCACAGGGTAGATTCCGTGCATGCCAACTGCATCCCACCCTGGAAGTAGCAGTTGCCTTTTACCCTAAGGTTTCCTCAGTGTTATAATATAATTCTGGGGAACTGAGGAGAGGTGGTCTCTAATTTCCCCCATTTTCCCACAGTTGTTTAAGGATCCATACGTGAGCCTCTTCTTTGCAAGAAATTCAAAATTAGTGATGAATTTTAAAGGATCCCAGAGGTTGCACGTACATTAATGTTTTGGCTCAAAACATAGTGTGGTTCTGGAGCGAATTCCCTCATCTTCCCCACTTTCTGTGTATTGGTTCAGTTTGCAAAATCATTATGGTATGTGCAAATCAAGATTCATTTTGGAGGAAAGTAAGCTAGAAGACCACTCTGGGCACACATGAAACATGCTTCAGTACCTCATGGAGACATGATTCTGAATGCCGGCTTGCACCACCATGAAGTTCTCTGAGTCCTCCGAGTCCTCCAGCATATATCAAGCAGTCCAGCTGACCACCAGCAAAACAGTCACAGCAGCAAGGCAGCCCATTCTCAAAGTTTAGTTTTTCATTTGAAAGAAATGTCAGTGTCACTGCCTTCACAGTGTCCTCTTGGATTTGTTTCCATGGCTCCAGACCTTCGTTAGTCCCTTCAGTGGGACCTTTGGATGTTGATCAAACTTAGAGTGGGGGCAGAGTTGGGCAACCAGCATCATGGTGTCAGCAAGAGTTTGAACACAATGTGTGGTGAGAACATTTCACCTGGTGACTCAGCAGCACTGGCATCATAACATGAAACTACTGCTTTTGCATTGAAGTATTTGCTAATGTTGAGTTAGCCAGGGAGTCCGGGGTTTAAAATTGCTTTGATACCTATGCTATGGTGAGAGTCTCAGCCTTAGTCAGATGAAATTTCTCACTGACACCAAGGAAGAGTATTTCTATGTGTGCTCCAGTCAAGTTTGCATTTAGATATATAATTCTGTTAGAGTCATTCTAATGGAAATAAATTTAATATGTAAAGTGAAAAATTTCTTTTACCACTGACTTTACTAAATACAGTAAAATTTTGAAGCATGTAGATAAAGAGGGCTTGCAAACTAGCTATGAAAAATAACACACTTACAATTGTGCATCTTAGTGTCAGTCGCTGCATTAAAAGACCTGAGATCGGTCTACTGAGAAAACCCTAGTAGCTGCAGAATATTTACCCTATAAATAATTTGAAATACTTATTTTTTCTTGGAGGAGAAAGCTGTGATAGATGTTAAATAATTGTGATATATTCAGTGACATATTGAGATGTAACAGATGCTATGGAATCATATCATAGTCAAACATTGTACTAATTTTGTAAGTGTCATATATTTGTTGGAATTCCTATTCCTGGCTAAAGGCAATTTTGAGAGTTGGTAATACGAAATTCTAGTGATAAAAGAGTACAAATAACAACTCATTTGAAGTTCTACATAGTCATTCTGCTGCAGAAGCAGCACACAAACACATTTCACTATCTCAAAAGGCCTCAGAAGGTGAGTGACATTAAATTCTGACTTTTGACAGCATTGTTTTGGAAGAGGGAAGCCCTATTCCAGAACAGATATGCTATGCCCAAAGACAGCAGCGCTGAAGGAGGACCCCAAGTATCCTAGATTTTCCAAGTCCCCATTTGGAAGATAGGTCACTGCCAGCAACAGGTTTTAAGCTTTCCTTTTTCTGAGATGCTTAACTAATTAATTAATCTGAATTAATACACTTAATTAAAGGTTTTGGGGGGGATGTTGTTTGGTTTTTTCATAGTTAGCTTTGTGAAATGAACACATTTTACTGGAGATTTTAATACTGCTCTGAAGTGAGACCTGTGGGGACAATTGCAGAAAAGTGCTGATGATGGAGCCCAAAAGCCCTATCTGAACAGAGGCATAATTTCACCACATAAAAGTTGAAAAGCAGAGTCCTGAAACTGAAGCTAAATGCCAGAAAGTTGTAACTGTTGTACAGGACAGACCTAAGATCCACCTCTTCCAAGCTTTTCTCTGGCAGTTGGCAGTAGTAATGATTAACCATATAGCAGTAGGGGTGTTTCTCTAGCGCGTTTCTTTATGTCCAGCAGCCAGAGGTTAACAACTCCCTTCTATTATGTCCTGTATTATAGAAGTGGTGCTGTCTTGAATCACACTTGCTCCTTTCTCTGCATTTTGTATCAGTCCTACTACAGTCTTTTTGAGATGATCAGAACTGTTCTCACTCCTGAAGTTGTGGGAAAAACTGTGGCTTTATATAGCAACATAACAATGTTTCCCATTTTATGTTTTATAACTTTCATAATAATTTTTTGAAGATTCAGTAGTGAAATGGATCTACAGTTAATCATTCCAAAATTATATTAGGAAGCACTTGGAGTTCTCTATTTTTGTCATGATCTTTATTCATACATTATATAACTTTACTATCATAAATAAGAAATAAAAATTAAAAGTCAGATTATTTGCAATATTTAAGGACCTAAATAAATGGCTCTTGTAATCTGCAAAACGGTTGAGGAAGCTAGGTGCTAGCTAATAGTTCATGCACATAGAATCTAATAGTTCATGTGCTAACTACATACATAGCTTTGGAAATCCTCCAGGAATCAGCCTGCATTGTTAGGTTTTAAAAATGAGACACTTCATATGAATAAATAGGAAAAAGAATAATTTTAAAAATCAGATACCTATCATAGACAGCCTCACACCCACAGTTCTCTGAGAACATGAGGTAGGGCCTCAGACTGGTACTTGATCACTGGTGTATTCATACACTGCAGGGCAATATCATGCAAAATGGTGCCTGGAAGCATGGTTTGGGTCCTGGTCTCTGCTGTGGTGAGGCCACTGTGCTGCTCCAAATGGTGGAGCAGTCCTCCTCAGCATCTGCTGAGAACCCTCTGCAATGCTCTCCTTTGCTTAATCTGCCTTACTAGGCAAATAGCATTCAAAGCTTTATGCAGTGCCACAACCGGGGTGTATTATGATCAGACAGGGACTACTTAATAGAGAGATTTTCTCTGTTCACAGTGATCTATAAGAACATCTGTGGATTTCTAAACTTAGCAAATCACAGAAATTTGCTGGAACTTAAGAAAAGTGAGTCATCCAGATTTATTAAAAAATCATTCAATACCGAAACTTATTAGATGCCTTTGACAAAGACTGGTCAGAAACTATGTTTATATTATGGCCATGATTATAATATTTTTCTCCTAATTGTGAAAACTCTCAGAATCTAAAACTTGTTATGACGTAATAAAATTTAGATTAGGAAAAGACCAATTCTGAGACATACAGAACTGAGGACTGTAAGTCAAGGGTGAGGAATCATGTTGGATCTCTAGTTGAGAGCTGATCATGGCAAAAATAACAGTAGGATCATAAAGAAAATATTCGTAGCTCTCTGATCTGTACCAGTTCTCCATTGCAGTGATTCATCATTGCAGTTCTCTGTTCTCTATGGCAGTCCTCTAACTATAGCATGGAACAAAAAAATGTAGAAATGGCATACATAGGCCAAGGGACATAAAGAAGTTCAGGCACCTTTGTCCTACTGAAATCATAAGAACTTCAGAAATGCCCTGTGGGGTCAGGTCTATGCTCCATCTAGTTCAATAGCTTGTCTCAACTGTGCCCATGGGAAATGCTATTTAGAAAGAGTACACAAGCCTGGATGCTGCCTGCAGTTCAGCCCCCTCATACTGCCCCAGCATCCATAGTCACTGATGAAGAAAGCTGGAGGACACACTGCTAATGTTAAAGACTTATGAGGGAAAAAACATTTTACTTTTACAAGAACTGCTAAACACTGGCGAAGTTAAAGTTGAAATGGCTTGATTGGCTTCCAATCATCATTGAGAAAACAAAACCTAGACTCTGTCATAAGAAAACATAAACAGTCAAAGGCTTTCAAAGTATATTTATGATCTTTTACATAGATATGTCATTTGCTGTTCTTTTACAGCATGCTCCTTTTTTCTAGGAAGCATACAAATGACATTAGATTTTAACTGCTAATTAATAATGTTCCACAGCCTCTGACAACAGAGGAAATTCTTCAGTGGCAGCTTTGTTCTCCCTTACACCTACTTTCTTTTAAATAACTTTTATTATGTTTTCAGCAGAGCTATAGCTTTTAACAGGGACCTTGGTATCAAAGCTGGACAAATCCAAAGATGGACTTGCACGCAGAAGAGATGGAAAATCCTTCAGTTGTATTTTACTTCAATACCTCTATCTATTCAGGCTGAAAAGAAGATTTTTTTTTGTTTGTTTGTTTCCCAAAGACATATCCCTGTATTTCACAAAGATGTACCTGCTGTGGTTTTTGTATTGCATCAAGTATTTAAATGTGGTAAAAAATGAAGTGTCCACTTAATTATTTGCAAGTGTTCATTAATCTGCAAACTAGCACAATCATTAAAGAATAACATATTAATAAAGAAAGATCACAAAATGAGTCTCCCAGAAAATATTTCAGAAAGGATTCCTCATAAACTCCTAAATGAGGGTATTTCTGGACACTTGAATCCCTTTAGTGTATACTGTATTGCTTTTATACAGTAATTTCAAAATCTGAATGTTGCTTAGTACTGAGTCAAAAGCCTCAAAGAGACTGTCATATCAAAAAAACTACAATACACCAGATCTGTCATTTCATAGGAAAATAATATCAAGTTTATTTAACAAGATCTGTTTTTTAAAAATGTGTCCATTGACATAAGTACAGTACCATCCTGTGATTTCTTATTGACTGGGTATTGTATTGTCTCAAGCATTATCTGCAATTCTTATTTATATTTAGCCCTTTTTATTTCATTTTCACACCACAAAGGGATGTTAGAATGAGGGCGAATGTAGTTTAGACTCATTTTTTTATACCTAAAATGGCACAAAATAAACAAATGATGATCATAAGCATAGTTATTTTTATGTGAATTTTTATGTGTTTAAGTTGAGGGTTTCCCTGAGAACTTCTACAGAGTATCTCAGGTTTCAGGAAATACTACATCTTCCCAAGTGGATGGCAATAATTGAAGTATCTATCTTCCATCTCTCACTTCAGAGGTTTTCTTCACTCTTTTTGTTACACAGTGGTTATAGATGTGACATCCTGTTATTACAGGAAAAAGTGGAGATTTCCAGGAGATAAAATCTCAGTTAATGCAAGGACCCTTTGAGCATATATCCTTGGAAGTCTACCTAAAAATTCTTCTGAAGGAGAATCTGAAGCCAAGACAAATGTTAAACAGATTGTATTTCGTGTTTTCCAGAGGTAGCCTGATTCTTCATATTCTAACATTAAGTACTTCAAATTCCCTTCTACTTTCTTTTCTATTTACTTTTCAACAGCAGGAATTTAGTTTACACTAATTTAAACAAAATTTAGACTTCTGTTGATAAAGTTGTTATACACAAAAAGAAGGTTTAGACACATTAATGTCTTTAAACAGTCCTGCTGATTGTACAGCAGAAATGCTGATAAAGACTTACAAAGGACACTGTTTTGAAGAATAAAACTGGAAAGGGTCCAGAAACAAACTAGACCAAACCTGTCAGTGTCACGTCAGGCTGACCAGAGCATGTCAGGGGAATTGAGAAAACCTTGGAAAATGACACTAGAAATGCAGCTAAAGCACTGAGGGAGATAGATACACAAACACATGAAATAGTGGCTTTCATACAAAAGCAGTTATATTAACATAAAACCTTTTTGTTGATACATTTTTATTCAGTGGGCATGATTTTAATAGCAATATTAATAACGTCTGGTGATTTGTAATCAGCACCAGTGAAGGTAGATGTGGGACTTCCAAAAGTGTCTAGGAAAATTAGTGACATGCCTCACTGAAGTTACAACATATTGCTGAATACCTTAGGGCTTGACTCAGGACATAAGGATACGCATGAGCTAATTTATGTCAGTGGAAAGTTGTTGAAGCTAAGCTGCTTTCAATATCTGAGCTAGTTCATCTATTGTGAGTTGTAGATCTCTACATTGTGCTCCACAGCAGAGAAATACCTCTGGACATTTTTCAATATCCCATCTATAGTCAGTGGAATCAGACGTGTCAAAGAAGATTTTATTTTGTCAGCAGAATCTTGAATTCTGATGATAGTGCATGAAAACAGTCATCTAGTTGTGTCAACTTCTGTTGGAAGTTTTGTTGGAAGATCTGCAACTATATGAAGCATCTTTTTACTTACAACTTATATTTGATTCAAAAATCATGCTGCCCTATAAACAAGAAACACCACGATTCCATTTGATAGTCACTTTTCAGAGCACAGCAGTTAATCTAACTCTACAGTTACACTGTTACAGTATATTACAAAATATATGCGATGTTCACTTACATGCAACACAGGACTAGGTTATCTTTAACTTTGTATTTTTATAACTTTTCAAGGCTCGGTGCTGGAAACTGCATGTAATCCAGTAAAAAATTTTCTTTCCTTTAAATACACTTGATCACTATTTCGGGAGCATTTAGTGCAGCAGTCTCTGTTCTTGCACAGCATCCCAGTAGGCAAAGTACTTCACACACGTCTAAAAGGGTCTCTACCTCTAAGAACAAGGTACATAGTTTATCTTTCCTCCTGCTGAGATAATGTCCTTATTCCACTGTTTTCTGACCAATTTTGCTTATCTCCAGCTATGCAAATACTGCAAATATTGCAGGTTTTCCAAAACCCATAATGCCCCTTCCTGAATCAATCAATAGAAAACCTAAATATTTCACCTTTGTGAAATAGTCTCTGGTATTATCACAGAAATCACATGGGCAACAGTAGGTTGGCAAGCTATGTTTGATGTTTCTCCTCCCTGCGCCAGATAATGTATGTGCATAATTGCTCAAGTGCCATCTGCTTGCAACTTAAGATGTGTTGCTCATTGATAATGAAAGTGCTGATATGGTCCCACACATGAAATAGAAGTGTGTCTAATGTAAGCCTGTGTGATTTTGCAGGACCCTGATACAAAAAAAAGAGCAATGCCTTGTCAAAACCTTTTAAGAAATGTGCATTTAATAGTAATTGTTATAAAGGGAGTGAAAATATGGCTGAAAGGTACCTGATTGATTGGAGATTGAAAATTTCAATTTTCACTATGGGCATGGAACTTTAGCCCATTTTATCACACATTGCCAGGACTTTCATGGCACAGAGGAAATGGCAGCGAAAGGCAGAGTTCGAAGGTGGTTGAGGCTCAGGCCAGAGTCCACTGCCGTAAATGGCAAAACTCCCTTTGACACAAGGGTGTATAGCATTGCCCTTGTCCCCCCAAAACAAAGGGTGTTGTCAGACCATTTGGAAAAAATCCCAGGAAGAAATTAAAACTGAGCAAGGACATGGTTACATTATTCAAATGCACAAAAGACTTGCAGGTATGGAAAAAAATAGCAATCCTTTTCTTCATGTCCATTGATAGTACAAAAAGTAATGTGATTAAACTAGGGCAAGCGAGATTTACCTTAAAGCAAGAAAAACTCTTTAATGATCAGGGAATGACTGGCAGGGATCTATTGCCTGGAGCAGTTGTCAAATGCCCATTAACAGGCGGGCTCTAAGAGCAAGCTGAACTTATACCTGCCAAGAAAAGCTTAGTCCATTCTGTCATGGGGCAGGGAGATGAAAGAACGACCTCTGAGATCCTTCCAGCCCCTGCTGGGTCCTCTGTGTTCTGCGTGAAGAATTCTCATCTCTGACACCTTTATACCAACATTTGGGCATAACTTGTCATTCAAAGCAGCAATGCTCTTAGCTGTTCTTCCCTTTGACCTGTATCTGAGATGACAGGAAGATGGTGAAGCATTATGTGTTTGTTTTTTTAAAATCGGTTTTAAAATTTGCTTGCCTACCTAATAATGTCCATTTTAAACACAGATTCCTGTGTTTCAAATTTGTGCAAAAGTGATGAGGGAGGTGACTAGAAGCTTGTTATTAATTTGCTTCTTTTATCTTTGGCAAATTAACATTCTGGCAAGGAATTTAATTGGACTTTTTTGTTAATTCTCACAGTGATGCTTTGGTTTTTACTTTTGGGACTGGAGAGAAAAACCAGCATCTGGTGTTTGAGGATGCTAGGGATTTGCACCATATTATGTGTAATATCTCTACTGTAAATAAACAAAATGAATAATTAAGTGAATAATGAGGTGTTCCGAATGAAGACTTCTCTGACTGTAGCTATGGAGTGTTTGTACTCCTGTCGTTTGTTCTCTGTAGGGCACCTTGGGCATCACATTGCCCATATGGATATTAGCAACGTATTTTTTCCAGCAGAAGCCAGAAATAATATTAATGAAGGTTGTCAGATACACAGAGGTGCTTTTGCTCTGCAGTACTGTATCTGCCTGTATGAGAGGGTAAAACATAAGAACTGGTGTGATGTCCCTGAGGACGCTGACAGACCTGACTGCCCCGGGGCTCCCCTTCCTGCCCACGGCGAGGCTGCAGCAGGCCTGGTCTCCAGCCCCCCACAGCCCTGTGCGGCCACGGGCCCTGGCAAGCTGGGCTCACCTACAGGCCCATACCCCAGCCCAGCCGTGGCCTGGCCGTGTCCTCAGGCTGGGGCTGCCCGTGGTGCCCCTGGCCTGCCCTGCCACCTTGGGATGGGCCCTGGCTGCCAGGCCCTGCCCCACCGCCCCGGGGAGCTCCCGTGGCCCACAGGGAGCCACCACCCCATGCTGCCTCAACATGCTGTGAGGTGGTTTCTGTTAAGTTCAGAAGAAATGTAGAAGAGATACACTGGAAGTGTTGCACAGTCTGTCCCGAAACAAAACTAAGTTCTGCGAGTCTTTGGGGTATTTTTGTTCCCTTGCTGTGGGGACAGACCCAAGAGTTTTTTCTCCTCCTGGATGCAGATGGTTTCCCACACCGGGCCACCGTGCGCAGTGCTGGGCTGTCACACAGCCCTGCTCAGCTGCCTGAAACGACATCAGGCCTCCTCTGCAGCAGAAAAAGTCAAGTCCCCATCTTCATGGTTTTAGGACTCCTGAGGTAATGCTGCCCTTCCCTCATGAGCTCGTCCCAAAACACCAAGTCTTGGCAGCATCTTGGATGTAGATTCTGTCTTCCATACGTAACAGTTTTGCAGTGGGTGCTGGTAGGAAAGGTTCAAAATGCCGGTACGTTGGTGGCATGAAGGGCAATTCTTCTCACAGTCCATGCAGCAGCTAAGGACAGAGCGAGGAGAGGGAGCTGCTGGGTTCAGCCACAGTCCTGCCTCTGCCAGTGCTGAACATTGCTGAACATTCACCTGCTCCCTGCATTTTTTAAGGAATAAATTGGAGGTAATCTGATTTGCTCTTACAGGAAAAGGAAGGTGACAACACGAGTGACTACTTGGTACCTCTGTAAATGTGTGACACCAGACTAGCTCTGAGCAAGGCAAGACCTGGATTTCTTCTGCTGTGCTGAGGCAACAGGAGACACCTCCTTCAGCTGGATTTCCAGTGAACTTTCTGAAGATTTCAACAGGGCAAGAGCCACAGGGGTCCACAGGAGAACAGCCCCATCTCCTGACCATCCTTCTCTAAGTAGATTACTGGGGACACCTGGCAGCTGGAAACTGGCTGGAATTAATTTTGCCTCAATCTCAGCTTTCCACCTTGAACATAGCTGCATATAAGTAGAATGCAAAGTGATTTTTGTGTATATGTGATAGGACAATCAAACTTAGCACTTTCTCAGCATTTGCTATTCAGAACTCTAAGGGAAAGCTAAATGAATTGCCAAGGAGACATAGTGAAAATTAATGATGGGGATAGGACTCAGAAGGGCTGTTCACATCTGGGCTCAGTGCTCTGCTGAACACCCAGTCATTGGTTAAAACTTGTTAATATCACCTTAGGTGAACATCCTTGGCCATCCCTGGCAGCTCTAACTGGCTGCTGTCTATGCTTTTGTACCTTCATTTCCAGCCCAGTGCCAGACATGCTCTTCTCCTCCTCCTCCTCGAGAAGAAGGCTGAGCTGAATTGGCAGACAACTGCTGCAATGGTCCCACTTCCTTTCTCTGTCCTCGGGAGCCTGTGCCCACTGCCAGTGGTCAAGATACCTGGTCACAGGTATGCATTCCCCCAACTTCCTATCAGCTGCTTAGGAAGGATAAGTTTTAACACCTGTGCCAGAAAACATCCAAAGTTGTAACGAATCATGCCCATGTCAGTGATGGAAAAACTGCATAAATCTCACTCTGAACCACAACTGTACAAAAATAAGTCCAAAAGCTCTGGTGCTCTGCCATGCATCACTACGATTTGATGAAATGACAGTTCTTGAAAAAAAAAAAGGAGTCTTATGTCTGCCTTAAAACACAATCTTATATAACATCTCAACATGGCATGAAACCCGTAGACATCTCAACTACACAAAGTTTGTCCAATGTTAAATCACCAGAAAGGACAAGCTATTTTTAGAGCTGTCATATATTAGTGCACCTGAGCTTTATTTGTCTTCTGATTAAGAGTGGTTTTCCTTCAGAAAAGTTCACTTGAATTTTATACTCATTTACTAAGTCTTATGCTCCTATTCAATTTATTTTAAAGCAGATTCTTTTGGGAAAATTATAAAGCTAATTTGAATTGATCCTTTGGAGATTCAGGCTTAAATGAAGTACTGTAGAATTGGCAGTCAAAGTGAAAAAATAGAATTGAATTTTATACTCATACTACTCAATGGACACAAGCACCTTGCTCTGCTGCTGCTGAGGGTTTTGATGTAGTATATTTCAGACAACTTAAACATACCTAGGAATTAAACTTCACTGAAGAAACCAGTTTTTCTTGTTCAAATATATTTTATCAGATTATAAATTTATGGCTGGCAGGTTCACAAATTTAGTCATTCTCTCCAGTTTTTAAAACCAATTCTATAAAATCTCAGTGGCATTAATCCTAATTCTGTGTAAGTTACATCAAGTCCTATATCTGTAGGACATCTGAAAGATGGTACTTTAGCATCTAGTTGTGGACTTGTCAAAGTAATATTCCTCACCAAGAGCCTCCCATTTCTACACTGCCAAGTTCACTGGCTAAAATTTGGGTGGTTGAGCTGTTTTGGGCATCCAGCAGTTTGGACTCCCAATTTAAAACATTTTGTAAAAAGCCTGAGGTTTGAGTGGCAGATATGTGGCTTTTTTCTGAAACAAATATCTTTTTTTTTTTGAGATTTTACAATCCCATATTACAGGGGATCTAAAATCATTAATGTTTTCAGACAATTTAGGCCACCGTGGTGGTACATTATCAAATGAGTAAACATTTGGTCTTACAGGTTTTCTGTCAACAGAATAATTCTGAGAGTTTTTTTCCCATAAAGCCTGTGGGCATACCTAGAAAAATGAGACCTTTTTCTCAACAGAATTCATGTTTTTCTGTTACCATTCGATACATTTACAGCTTGGGAAATTCACAGAAATAATGGCTGAGAAGCCGGTTGTTCAATTTCCTGTCACATAAATTACTGGGTAGATGTTCATTATGCCATTCCAGCACTGTGCTTCCAACCTAATCAGAAATGAGGATATGAAAAGATGTGCTGGAAAAACCTCCAGTCCACTCTGTTATTTATTCTGCATACATGGTCCTATATTAGAAATGGCTGTTATTTTGTATGAGTAAATACATTAAGAAATACTTAAGTAAAAAAAAAAAGTATACTGCTTTGCTTCAGTAATCTTTATGTGAAAACAATTTTACTGAAAGAAGCTTTCATTCTCAGGATTATTATCTGATGTGCTCAGCTTTCCAAGAAGTGTTAGTCAGGAGCAGACATGCTTATTTGCCTTGACTCCCATTGTAAGGGTTGGGCACCTGAAATCAGACACCAAAGTTAATATTTAAATGTGGAAATTAAAATCCCCCAATCTTTTGCACATCCAAAGTTGCTACAACCCTCAATGATCTCAGTGGGAACTGTGGCTGCTCCCATTTTGAAAACTTTGCTGTTCAAAGAGAGGTGCTTAGTGAGGGAGATAGAACTCTGACTGCCGTGATAGTGCTCAAATGCTCTCTGGAACCAGATGGAAGTGGGTGGGATGTGATGCTGCTCTCGTTTGCTGTGCTGATGAGCTGATGGAAACCCATGGACTGCTCTTCCCTGTGCCCCCGGCTTTCTGAAAGCAGAGCTTGATACCTGCTACTCATAAACTTTCTTCTACCCTCTTTTTGCTTAAGACATTGAGCAGAATTTGCCAAGATGCTGCCATTTACAAGAATATCAGGCTGCTGGGTTCTGGGAAACGGCACGTGGTGTGTTATTTCATTCGTAGGGCAGAATTTTGATAGAGTGAGCTGGTCTCTGTGTCCCTGGAAATCCTTCACCATCTGTCATGATTACAAAAAGAATAACAATTGCTCAAAGACAGAGACCTGTCTTTGGCTCATAGCAATTGCTGAGAATCTGAGATTTCCCTCTACTAGCAATGTATATTGTTTCTGAATGCTGCCTGCATTAAGAATGTAACGACATGAAGGATAAATTAAAATACAATATAAGTAATTTTTATCCACTTATCTCTGCTTTGCATTTCTATTCCTACTCCACCAGGAGCCTGAGTCTTCCCGCTCCATGCAGAGCAGCACTTTGGGAACTAGTGCTTACCAGTGATGCAATCCCAAGTCAGGGACATCCCTCTCTTTCTTTGAAGTGAGCATGTGAAAAGACATCTGCATTGTCCAGGCCTTAAAGCTTTGTCTTTTTCATATGCTATAATATTAAGCTAAACCAGGATAACTTTTTTCAATAAACTCAGCTTTCTGACCCAAAATGGAGCACAAGGTTTGGAAACCAGCCTCCCCCTTGCCCCTGTCTCGCTGCAGGGTACGTTCTTCCCTCAAGCCTGGATTTCCAATCCCGTGATTTTCAGTGGCTTTTTAGACTGAGAACCTCACGAAGTATTCCCAGTTTCCTGGGGAAACTTGCTGCTCCCTGGGTCCCCACAGCTCTGGGTCTGCTCCCTGCTTCCAGCCCCCAGGGCCTTGTCTGGTGCCCCCAAGCTGAGGCGGCTTCCCAGCAAACTGTTCCAACAACATGTATAAAGATGTGCAGTGGTTTGTTAAGAATCCTTTTTTGCTCCTGTTGAATTCAGGTAAATTACAAGTTTCCTCTTTTTACCTATTGATCTCAACAATGAATTCTTTTTTTTCTTGGAGAAGGAAGATGGCTGGAAGTTATGGTTGTTACTCGGTTATAAATAGCAATGTAAACTGTTATTTACATGATACTTATGTATCTGCTGAAGATTAATAAAGGTCTTTTAAGAGTCCCAGCAGGTTTTGGGAAGATAATTAAACTGGATGGTAAAAGATAGATCTATACCTGATTCTAAGGGGCAAACTGATTCCAGCTAAGGTCTATAGAAAGTATACAAATAGAAGGAAAGACACTTTATATTTTTTAAAAGTAAGCTGCATGAGAACAGGAACTCATTGCAAACAGTTTAAATAATTTCAGCTTTTTTCTAATTAGACTTTCATATTTTCAGTGAATTCTCCCTTTTGCAAATTGTGTCTAAGCCTACTTTCTGATCTGAGTGCTGCCCCTCAAAACCAAGGGTCTTGTGTCTCATTTCTCTCAGGATGAAAACTCATATCTTTCCCAGGTTTATATCATGTTAGGTATAACCATGTCTATCTTCTAATCATTGTTTTAAATAGACCCATTTGTATTTGGACATTTATTTGATCTTGTCACCAGAAACAGTAACAGTAAAAACAGGTCTGTTTATTAGCTGATGGAACTAAACCTTAAACAATACAAGCTCAGACAGCAAAAGAGCTCACGTACTTATTTAGCCTCATCCAGTCCTATGCCTTGCTACAAATCAAACCAGGTAAGTTTTCTCTGTGAGTTAAGCAACAGCAGATGCAATTCACATTCTTTTAGCCAGCACAACCATTTTCTTTAGAAAGCCTTTTGGAAATGTTCTTTTAAAAGGTTCTGACTTTTTCTTTGTTCTCATCTCTTTCAGGGGCAATGTGAAAGAAGTAAGGGAGGAAATTCAGGAGGAGAAAAAGGAAGAAATTCAGGAGAAATAGGAATATGGAAATGGAAGAAACCTAACAAACCTTTTCATAGGAAGCTGAGCAAGTACACATTGTTTATTTCAAAACTACCTACCAAAATAGGAGTATAAATGAAAATATTTGCCATCATTACAAGCTGTCCATAGGCAATCTTACCGTAATTATTTTACTCCGTGTATAATGTTAAGGTATCACACTATGGAGATAAGTGCTTTAGAGATGCCAATAGATAGATAGATAGGTAGGCTTATGATACCAAATCACACAGTATTCAAGGTGAGAAATAGTGCAATGGAGAGGGAATTGCCTTTATTTGAGAACTAGGAGCATATCTCCATAGCAGAGCTGAGGGCAAAGCAGAGCATGCATAGCACAATGCTGAATGTCCTTGCTGTCCATGCTGTCTGCAAGCAAAGCACAGAGCCTGGCTGGAGTGCTGCTGGCACCCAGTGTGCTACCCAGCAGCTGCAGTGCCACATGCCTTTGGGATTGTATCAACAACTCATATTCTGTGCAGATAGTGCACTCTTGCTCTCTGATGCTTTCCAGGTATAATTACAATGGGACATCAATATCCAGTTACAGCCCCAGCTACCTTCACTCTTTTTTAATTATCTGGTGACCTTCATGACTCCATCTATTTTATTATTTTGTCTAGCTATCTATCAGAAAAGTAAAATTTGAAAAATACATGTGAAGAACCAGAAAATGTAGAAAATAGACACCTACAAAAGCCACATTTGTGAAATGACTACAGATAATTATCTATATCACAGCATTTACAAAACAAGAATTAAAAGCAAGGAAATTAATAGTGAAAGACCGTGCAAGCCTCACAGTAAATCTTGTAGGTCAATATACGCAACAATCATAAAAGCATTGCCATGTCAAGTAACAAATTCCCTTTTCCTCGGCACATAGCAAAACCTCTGACTTGAGCTATCCCCCAAAACAGTCTGGCTCGCTCTTTGCTTGTTGTCCACACGAAAACCATCAGTTTTGACTTATAGAATTAGTTGATATTTTATTACTAGTGGTAGTAAGCAGAAAACATTATCAATAGACTTTAACTTAACAGCTACTTACATTACCTACCTGGCAATGAAGACATAAATTTTTAAATACTTATGTATAGGTGTATTCCAAGATGCAGAACATTTTTAGTTCCAGAAATCTCTTTCCTTTCTTAAGGCTAGTACAAGTAGCTGAACAACTGATCTCCAAAGAAGCCTGAGTCACTTCAGTGGTTTTACAGTAAAGATCAGTTACAGCTTCTTCTAATCTGATACATCCTCTGAAAGGCTGAGGAGATGAAAGACATGATTCACTAGACTAAGGTAAGTGCTCTAAGGAGTGAGAAACTCAAAAAAATGTATGTTTCTGTAACAAAATGCTATGTGCTTTGTATTTGCTTGTTTTTCTCGGATATAATTATTAAATATAAAATTAAAACAATAAGGTAATATCAGCAGGCTTAATATGCTTTGTTCACAGAACTAAGTGTAAGTCGTGCTTAAGTAAGTTTGAGAACTTGCCCTGCCTCCTGTAATTATAATATATGGATGCCATCACTAACATAGGTGCCATCCCTCTTAAATTGCCTGGTCACTGCACCATGTAATTGAGGGCAGAAATGGACCAAGATCTGTCTGCTCATATATGTCAGCAAGGAATTATCTACAGTGATTCTTCTCTCGTTTATCATTTGGTAGAAGATTTTGCATTACTTTCTCTAGCTCTTATGCATGCCCACTCCACAGTCATGTTTGCACCGTGTTTCACTGGCATGTGTTGAAAACAGTCATTAGCACACGCTGAGGGCTATCACACGGGATGTTTGCAGCTGTCATTTTGCAGGATTATCTTTTACTGTTCCCTCCTGTTCAGGCTAATTATGTCTGGTGTCACCGGGCAGTCGGAGGATCGTGTAACAGGGGCCAAATGCAAGACTCTCCTCATCAGGCAGTACTCAGGGGGAGGAAACCCAAAGGAAATTAATGCAGAAGACATGAAAAGAGCAAATAAGCACAGAGAAGGAATCACAGAGTTTTGTTCATAGCTGAGTGATGTTTGCTAACTCCAGCATAATTTGGCTTTTTGATGAAGCTGATGCTTCATTCAATGTAATTTCATTTTAAAATTATCTAGAAATCCAAAATTATCTTCTGACTACATCATCTGGTCTGACTCAGACATGGCAAATATGGCTACGAGCAACTCCACATGGCTGTAGCACTGCAGCCTGCAGCTGGGGAAGCCTGAGGTGTTTCCTCAGATTCTCATTGAAGTGGCCAGGAGGTTTCCCTGAATGAGGGAAGTGAAGAGCCTGTGATCAGACTGTGCTCCTCATAGCAAGGGGACGTGCTGAGAGAATTCCCCTGTATCTGAAGGCGAGGGAAAAATACAACTCACAGCACATGCAGTGTTTCACAGCTGAGCGCCAGATGGATGCTGGATACCCTTCACCCAGTTCCCTTTCTCCACTTTTGTTTTGTCTTAGATGTTTAAAGCAGAGAGAAGGGAGTAAGTAAATAACCATACGTAGGCTGGGGGAAGTGTGGAGTATTGCACTCAGGGAGTAAAAATGCTCACAGGCACTTGATGCCGTGCTGAACTGAGAACTACTCACAAGTTGCTGCTCCTAAAGTCCAGCCATATGTGTTAGGAAAGCTAGTGTGAAGTTTTAATGTGCAAGTAGATAGTTAGACAGGCACATTAATATTTCATGGAGAATTGTTAGTCTCATAAATATGCAAGAGGCTTTTATTCAGATCCAAATGCCTTTACTCAGGCATTGAATTCAGTAGACGAGGGGTTCAATATTTGATGCTTGAATGTAGGTATCCATATGAATTGAAGCTTCTCAGTTAGATAGTGGGTGTTCCTTTAAAATAAGTCCTCAATGTAATATGGCTTAAATGAAGCCAGTAGCACACAGGATGTGCCGCAGGTAGGAGAGCGATAAGACAAGTACGGTTCTGCATAACACATGCATTTTTTATGTTGTACTCTTCAGCTTTTCAGATTTTGTCTGCAAGAGGAGTTTGGTGCAATCAGTCACAGCTCTTACAGGAAAACAGAAATTCATTGACACTAATAATCCTCCTTATGGCAGAGCTTTGTACCACTCCTTCCTCGTCAACCCCTCCTTACCTACCAAAATGATAGTGAGCATTAGTGTGCGTTCCTGCAGGGACTGTTTTGGCTGGAGCCTGGCAGGCACAGATGGCCAACAAGCTGCAGCCCCTGGTCCTCCTCGGCTGAACAACCATGCTGGGTCATCTAACAGCCAGCGAGAGCACCGGTTTGCTCTGAACCACAGCTCCTCCAGTTTCCTTGGGCAGTCAGCAGCAGACACATTGCTGTCCCACTCAAACAAATTCTCTGCTGCCCATTTCAGGCTTGTGGCAAGCCTCATAGCAGCCTTCTTTATCATCCCACAAGCAGAGCCATGAAAAAGCCTCTTCCCCTTGCACCCACCACTCATCTTCCAGGTGCTGACCCTCCATACAGAACATGGATTGTTAGGCTCATGTCATGGGATTCCAGCTGATGATAGTGCCTGCTCTTAAGAAACCTGTGGCCAAAACTGGCAGAACAGACCCATGCACAGCCAGTGCAGGTGCCCCAGGCACTGCAGATGCCACCAGCCCACCAGCATCTCCCCCTTAACGCACATGGTTAGGTGAGGGCAGCTGAGAGAAGGGGCAGCAAAGGGGAAGGCAGGGCTGCTGTAGAATTAGAGAGGATGATGGGAACGTGGGTACTGTGGTGAGGCTTTCAATACAGACAGCTGGTAACAGGGAAAGGACTGGCTGGAGAGAAGGGCAGCGAGGACAAGGACGAGAAAGTCAGTTCATAGCGGGGGACAGCTGAACACAGGAAAGGCCTCTGCCACAGTGGCTGCAGCCGCTCCTGGTGCCCTCTGCTGGTGTCCCAACTCACACACAAGCTGCTGTGGTCCCAGGGTCCTGCTGGTGTCCCAGAGCCAAGCCCAGGGCTACGCTCTAGCCAGGCTACTTTTGTGCCTTTCCTTCTTGTGCTACATCCCTGCTTTGGCCCTCCTGCAGACAGTCATTGAACCCCACTAGGCCAAGCTCTTTTCCTCTAATTCGTTCCTGAAATCCTACTTCTGGTATGAACTGAGCTTCATTTCCCTGCTCGGTTTCCCCATGAAGCAAGCAACACTGCATCCATCTCTGTCTTACTCGCAATCTCTGGTACCTTCTAGACCAAGAATGTGACTTCTGTTTATTTGGCTCCCTTCTGTGTATTCTGACACTGGGGTGTTAGGTGAGTTTCTAGGAAGACTGGCTTCCCACTCCTGATGACCTGGAGAAAGCCAGTCTGAGGGCAGACCTTTCAGTATGCAGTGTGGCTCTTCTAAAATTCACAACAACTCTGTGTACTCAAAAGCAATCCCATCCACACAGTGGCTAACACTGCAGTTGCTTGGGCTCTTTCACTGCATTTCTTTATTTCCCTTTGGGGATATTTCCTCCTCCATTTCTGCTTTGTACCTCTCTCCCCACCATATCCAGCCCTGCAGTCTCTTTGCCCAGGCTGAAAAAGAAGGAATATGTGATAATAGTACAAGAATGTGTTGTGACTATGACACAGTGGTAGATGGCTCTGACAGCACAATTATGTTGAAGACAGTGGAATTGAGCCTTTTTTATCCCACAGCTGAGAATCTGACTCCTATTTTCAAAAGATTAATTCTTTTCAGGTTTGCAGAAGTCAGCCAATGTCTACTTCTTGCTGTTGCTTTTTCTTGTCAAAGCACTTTACATTTCTGCGCTTACAACAATCTTTCTATTGGGAACTGAGAGTTTTATAAGAAAAATAGTCTTGTGTATGATGCTCAATCAATCTAATTTTCAAGCCTCTTCAAAGTTTGCCAAGCTCTACGGCTTAAAAATCCATTCTTCATCTTCTCACAGCAAGTGTGAGATGCTGCCTAAATTTCTGGGCAGTTGGAGCATTTGCTGTCCTCAGGCAACATCAATTTGTCCATTACTACAATAAACCCAAATTGCTCTCCGTGGTTTGATTCAGTTCCAGGGGCAAATTATAAGATTTAGGCACAACTGAGAAAATACAAGTGGGAATTTCAAAAGTTCCTCCAGCAAACAAGCTCATCTCCCCTTAAAACTCACTAGCACTTGTGCTCCAGGTCAGTCAGTAACAACGTCTGCTCACATAACACTTTATTATACCTCTGCTAAGGTGCATTAGGAGAGCCCAGCAGGCATACTTCTTATTTCTGAATTGGCTGCGTGCTAGTGAATAGATATGATTCCCTCTACCCTCCTGAAAACTGTGTGGGTAATTTCACCTCCAAATGTGCAGATGAATATTTACTTGGTGCAGGCAAACTACTTACACCTGCTACATTATTTCTCTTGGTTATTTTCTGACATTGTAAGGAAGGCCTTCACATTTCTTGGACAAAGCACCTCAAACAATAATTCTGTGGATAAAGTGAATATGGACAATGAACTCATCTGAGTGATTTGTGACCATGCCCCCAGTCAGCCTAATAAGAATGCACATTCCTGCTATATGGCTGTTGCTCAGGAAGGTATATATTCTTCAGAGGTACTACAGTGTGGGGTTTGCATTAAAAAAAAAAAACCAGAAAACAAAACCCCCAATATTTTAGCATTAAACACATTGAAAGAAGCAACTTCTTAAAGTTTATGCGGTGTAAATTGAAAAAAAAACCCACAAGGTGCTAAAAGAAAAAGAAGAGCAAAAAGAGTATTTGTTAAAAAAAGATTAAAAATGGGTTGTCACTGTGGAGCTGAGAGTTGAAGCATTGAATTTCAACCTAATGAATTCTAGAATAGAGGCTTCTCTATTTATGTGCTATGAGAAATAATCATATCAGACAACACATTTTAGTGCTTCTATTCTCATTTTATTGTGACAATGAAGCTTAGAAAACTGAGCTCAGGTCTTAATTCCCTTTAACTTAGCCAGTTTGTTTACTTCTTATATTTTCACATTTAATAGCATTGCACTTCTCTTTGTATCTGTTTCCTGTCAATGATACAGTAATATTTTCATGTTCAATTAGAAAATGCTGTCAGGACACACTTATTTGTGTTTAAACACATTTCAGTGGAAGGAATTAGAAAAAAAAAGCCCTTAAAAACATGCCTGTTGATCTCTGATTATGTGAAACATCTTCTACCTCAATTGCATGCCAGATTTGTGCCTTTAACATTGCTCTTACAAGAATAGAAAAGAATGCTATTCAAAACGCATTAGAGAATAGGGAAACAGCTGATATATTCTCTTATTATTCAAATGACATCTCAAGCATAAAACAAAAGGTGCAGAGTGAGGGAATATCTTGAAAAGCACAGGAACACAGAATCTATCTTTTTATTTAAAATGGTCCCATGTGTTCACATGCAGTGGGAGTCCCAGATACTTTCCACTTGTGAAAATGAGACCAGTTTAACCTAAATACCCAGAAGTGGATTTGGTGCTTATACACATTTGAAAGCTCAGCAGTAAGTTTCAGCCAGTGCCCCAGAAGGTGCCATGGGGGAGCAGCACTGATTAAGGCCTCAGCATCCTTCCTGTGCTTTTGCTTTCCCTTGTTCTTGTGCCTGTCTTTGACTTGGGGGCAAGGCTGAGATTTGGTGCATTGAACGCATTTCATCCTTTGGCCAGCAGCACCATGGGTCACGTGCCAGTGCCTGATGGTCCCTGCTCTCTGGAGGGATGTTGGAAGTGAAGCTGGAGGTAACCATGAAGGACTGAGCTGCAGGACATGCTGCATAGCCTGGGAGCCCCACAAAAGCTCCCAAACACCCCAGTACCCTTGGAAAGGTCCTCCTTCTTGACCCAAGAAGTCTTGCCATGAGCTTCTCTTTCTACCCTCACTGTGGATGTGCACTGAAAGGGAAAGGCGCGGTGAACCTTGTGGTGAACAAGGCACAACCTGACAGGGATGGCAGTGGTGCTGAGCATGTGAAGCATTGCATGCCCTGCAGAATCTGTGCCCATGCTTTTAGGACTGAACAGACTGAAACAGCTGTGGAGCCCTGCCTTGTGGTAGCCATGCACTGGCCCTTGATGGGTGATGCTAAAGCAAACATACTCCTGTCTCTCCACTAACCACCTGTAAAGCAGCTTCCCTCTTTATTTAGTTCCCTGGGCATACTGTGTGTTTTTCTGCTCTGATATGGTCCCAAATATTATGTATAGGTAACCACAAGCCTCAACTCCCTGCTGGGACAGGTTCCCTCACCTTTGTGTACCTCTGCCATGCTGTTCTGTGAAATAGGGCCAGCAACAGCTCCCCTCCCTGAACGCTGTGCTGGTGTTTCTGAAGTGCTTTATGCATGGGTGATTTTGTAAGGAGCAGTTTTAGAGTGACCGTGGAACATGTCTGTTAAAGAATATAGATCAAGTTTGGCATATCAAATACCGGACAATGTAATAATGCATTGAACTGTTTCTGTTCAGCTCTTTATAGCGTTTCTGTAGCACTAGAAATAGCCTGAGTCAAGATACCAGAATCTCATGTACCCTGCACTCCCAAGGCTGATCTGCCAAACTACATCTGTGTCTGCTCTGAGGATATATGAGAGCCCCATGCACAGGTACAAGTTGCAAATCCAGCACCTCCTCCCCGCTCTTATATTTCTTCCCATGCAAAGAAAACTGGGCACGTAGGAAGACAGGGAGGGTGCAGAAAACCACCCCAGTAACCCGTGGACCAGACAGTAGGGCACATTGCAAAGTACTCATGTCCACATTGCGCCTTGGCAGTGAAGTGTCCTTAGGAGCGAATATTTGGAAAGAGTTTTTTGCTCAGTTTCATATAAATAATGAGCTTCTCACACCATTACTGGACTTTGTTGCACTAAAGGAACTTGGCAATAACTTCCCATCTCTAGGGGAGGAGCTCTGGTCATTTTTCTTCTTAAATATACTCTAACCCTCTTTTTTCTTTCCTCAAACCCTCATCTCAGTTTAACTTCTTTGTCAAAATTAGAAGTGATTTGTGTGCAATAGTCTCCTATGCTACTTCTTCAGTTAAAGGGCCTAGCCCTGGGTTCATGGAGAGGTTCACATGTGGCAGGCTTGACTGGGGCTATGGCCTCAGCACGTGGCCCTAACACCTTGCATGGATTGTCATAACTTGATGTTTTCAGGTGACCAAGATAGTCAGGTTTGGAAAACAACCACTGAGCATGCAAAGCAGATCATTCCATACGCTTTGTGTATGCAGTGATGTGCACATGCTAACTGCAGTAAAAAAGATCTTCATACACTATAACCCAAACCCAGCAGGAATTTATGGACCTCAAACTTTGTCTTGAAAAGACTAAGCACACAAATGGTCTCTCTGGCTACCTTTACACTTTCTTATCAGCTTTGAGTTGAGGCCACCCTTTGCTAACAGCATGCTTGCATTTGTCATTTCTGCATGTTTAGTTGTTCATTGCAGTATGCTTGCAAACAGCTAAACCTGTGCTGGTGGGGTGAAGCTGGCCAGTGCACAAGCCCCAGTCCTAAGAGTGATAACAGATGCCAGCAGTACCCAGGTGGCTTGACCCAGCTCATCAACATCTTCTAACTGTGTCATCAGAGACACTAGAAACACCTGCCCTGTTTGTGAGGTGTTGAACAGGTAGGGTTCCTGCTAATATATTGCCTTTTTAGCAGTGCAATCATGACTGAGCTTGGTTAAGGTGACTGTGACTACCTCTGGTGTGAGAAGTTGGGTAGTCTGATACTCTGATCCTGTTTCTTATGCCACTTGGGGCAAGAATAGGTGTGCTGACTTGTGGCGAAGAGGCCAGAAGGTGCAATGTCTTGGTTGTATTAGAGTATGTGAAGTGGCCTGGACGTTCCCTGGGTCATTTAAACTGGGGCAAAGTGGTGTATTGGGGTTTTTCAATTTATTGTATGCACATAACACTAGGCTTCTCTGAGCAGATTGGAACAGGTTGCTGATGTGTATATGCTGCTGCTAATGTAGTTTGCAAAGCCATTTTAAGTGAAAGCATTATGTGTTTGGCAATTGCAAATGGCGTGTCCCAGACTTTCAAATTGTGGTGGGCTTCTTCCCTCCATGCTGGGTTTGGCCAAGTTGAGGGTAGCTGTGTTGTCTAAGGCAAGAGTACAGTCTGGACACACAAGCATGGCTGGTACTCTGAATCTTATTCAGAAAAACTGTTCTGAGCTGACCTCTCAGTTGCGCACCCCTGTGCGACATGGTACCCACTTGTATCAAAAGGGCCATCTGTGTATGCAGAGCTGCTATGTATACGGCTTCTCAGCTGTGTGATATAGGCTTCTCAGCTGTGGCCTATATTCTGATAGGCCAAAGTGGACAGGATGTTTATCGGAAGTCATGCTGGGGATTAAGGCTATGACATGTGCTGCCTGCATGTCCTCAAAAGGTCCCTGCATGCAGAGACAAAAGGTACAGGAGATGGGAGCCAGCCTGCCAAAATACTGCATGCACCAACTGCCAGAGTGTGTGGCTATGATGGGCTTGGGCCCTGTGGTCCACTGAGCCTGAGTCTGGACTTTGATGATTTTTATAGCCAGGAGACATGTAACCTGCAGTGTTTCTGGGCAGAGCTATTTGCAGATTAACCTTGGTAATCTTGGATTCTAATAATGCATTAACTTTAAGACTAATGAAGCAAATTTAAGCAGTGAAGGTCTTTTGGGTGACACTTGCATAATGATTCTACTTTAAAAATAAAGTATAGATTAGAAAGAACATATTAGTTCACACATTTTGCAGCTATTTGGGACTTGACATCATAATTCTCTTGAATTAATGAGGGTTGTCTGTAATAGTCTGGCAAACCTTTCCTTCCCTGTTCCTTGTTTCTCAGCTCTATTGTACCTTGTCATGTTTTTAGTCTATGCTAAGAAGCTAATCAAAAGCCAGATAAAATAGACTGAAAGATCTCTGCTGATTTCGGAGGTCTCTGGAGCAGACTGTAATACTATTAATCTCTTGGAATAGGGACCCAACTTTGAAGGCATTTATACTGATGGAATAACCGCTTGCTCCAGGAAGTTACTCAGCATTTCCATCATTTAAACTCTTCCCCTTTTATTCACCTGTGCATCACCAGGCAACACGACTGTGCTTTATAAATAACAGCGAGTACCAGACAGTGATAATATCCTCATGCCTTCTTATAATGACTTTATTTTCTATTAAGTTTTAAGCAGTTCGGGATGGGTAAAAGCTTTATGCTTCAGATTTACTTTTTATTTGTGCCACTTAAATTTTTCTTCTATATAAAGCCATTGTCCCTCTCCAGTCCTTCCCAGTCCTCTCCTGCCCCTAGCTGTTCTTCAGCATATTAGTTACTAGGAGCTTCATCGGTACAAGCGCATTAGGAATTAGCCCAAGAGCAAGTGTGTTACGAGAAAAGAAATAATAGGAAATCAAGAGAAGATAAAAGCAAAGGAAGGAACCAAGTATATACTGAGCAAAACAAGGACAACAGGCAAATACAGAGGTGAGGAAGGAAGATCTGTTAAACTTGCATTTAACTCAGTGGAAAGAGAATGAGGCCAAGACATGTAGCATGTCTGCAATTAGCATACAGTGCTTTGGGACAGTGATTTCCAGTCTATTTCCCATTTTGTTTAATTTTTAATTTAAATTGTGTACTAAAAATAGGGAGCATTTTGGAGCTGAAAAGATGTGAATGGCAGAAGGATAAAAAACAGAAACTGCAAGAGGAATGCTGCTGTAGCTGAAACAGCCCTGCTGGGACTTCTAGCTTTGTGTCTCAGTCAGTTATGGTTATAAAAATGCAGATTTGCCTTATCTGGGTCATTTTGGCTGAGAGAGCACATGGTAGTTCCTTTGTGAAATAAACAATAAGCCAGAGTGAGTGGTCATCTGTCTAAGTCTGTTTCTGTAGCTACTGCTTTTTTGTGCAGACGTTTGTACAGATGATTAGTAATAGCAAGAAGCTTTTAATTTTTTGGAATTTTTATAATAAATGCTGAAGCCTTCAGTTTTCAATTGGTATCACTGCAGCATGGCCTCTTCATCCAGAACTAGAAGGGCAAGAGACTTGTATCTATCTGGATAAAACCATGAAACTTTATGCTTATGTTTTAGTCTCCTCTCCAGAGAAGACTGGAGATTGTTTCGCCTAAAGTCCCAATTCAGCAACTGCTCTGAAGAGATTCCTTAAAGCAGAGATATCTCTTCTCTAGGCTAAGCAAGAAAATCAGCTGAAAAAATCAGAAAGCAACCTCACCTAATTCTTAAACAGTTGAGTTTCACAAGCTTTAGAAGTCCTCCAGTATAAGTAAATGCATGTGGTATAGAAAACACTCTTTGCAGCAGGCATTTGAGGTGGTGTTGCCACCTCTGGCTTTGGATGTGCAATATGTTGAGACTAGCATCTTTGGCTTTCCATAGAACTGCAGATATTGGGTGATAAAGACACAAACCAGGAAACTTTCAGAACTTCAGGCTTTGTTTTAGGTCCAAGTTACACAACATTTTGTGAATTACAGTATTTCTAGCATCATCTCGCATGTTTGCCTAAATTTCTGTGGACTTGTGTTTGAATGATGAAATACATTTGCCTATGCCGCTTATAAAATCTCATACCTGGGGGGTTGAGAAAGAATTAATTCTGAATTTTGCAAAGCCCCATCTTTCTTTCCAGAGGAAGAGTACGGTAGAGCTTTTCTAAGGTTCTCCAACAATGTCCAACTAGAAGGATTGTTATGTCCTAACAAACCAGCTTCTCCCTTAGAAAATACTGGCTTGTCCAACTATAGCAGAGGGTATTTTAGAAAAAATGTTCCGTATGTTTTATTTTCTGCCATTTTTTAATTTTAAATTTATAAAATATTTTTAAACATATAAAATCTTAAAACATTTTAAAATTTTGGTTCAGAGTAACTAAGGAAAACTAAAGAGGTTTAAGTGCTTATGTCAGGGTTGGACTGTAGTTTTCTGTAGTTTACAATGACATTAATAGAAATTGGGTACCACGAGATACCACCAAACATATCACTTGATGCCCGCTTTCAGGTCCTGCTTTGTAAAATCTGGTGCCCTGAATGTTGAGGCCGAGTGGTGCGCTTGAAAGCCCTCCATTGCCCTGTCAGCCAAGGAATTGGCTTTCTTCTCCCAGAAAGCTTAGAAAAGTTTTGTTTTGTTTTCCTTTTCTTTCATCAAATGTTATTTCCAGTTTCTAATATGCTTTGGAGCTGACAGCTCTGTTGGAGTTACAGCCAACCTTAAGCATCCAGGGTTGAATGAGGACTAATTTACTTTCCAAGAGAAGGATTTCAACTCAGTAGTGAACCAGGCTATGTTCCAGAGGCAGTGAACTGTGTCCAGCACAAGTGTATTGGACCACCGGCATCTGAGCTGCAGCTTATGCATTACAAACATTTTTTGATGCTATGTGTCTAGGAAGGGGTACTACCATAGGTACCCTTATCGTTCTCTGAAATTGTATATGTTTTTATAGGTAAATTGGTTTCCAAACCTGACAGTCTGTCTTGTTTCTGCCACTGCTGGTGAAGAGATACTAGGGACAACTGAAAGCAAATTACTGGTGTGTTGCGTAAGGCTGGAACTGAGCAGTCAGCCACAAACCAAGCTTCAAAGCTGTTCCAATTGCACCTTGTTTCCCCAGAAGCTGCTCCACGGAGATGTCTGTTTGGACCAATATAGCATGTTGTTGCTGTGGAAGAAAAAGGCAGAGCTAGGTGTGCTGCATCTGCTGTTCTTGGCATCCTGGCAGTGTCATTTCTCCTGCAGTAAATTGTGTTGGAAAGCTTAAATCTTCCAGGAGCATGGCTCATGACACAATCTTGGGGCAGTGGGACATGGCCCATGCAAGTAATGGGAGCCTGGGATGAAAAGAAGATTCCTGCATCTTTCCCTGAAATAATTCTCCAATCAAGTTCTAAGTTTAGCATGAGTGGGGAAAATATAACTTGCTGTGTAGGATCACCTGAAGTAAGTGCACCTTGCAGAGTGAGAATATCCTTGATATCCTGATGACACGTCAGGACAGCAATCCTTTAACACTTACAAAGTCTTTTTTATCTTCGAAGCTTCATGAACTAATTAATCCTCACAAAGCCTGAGGGAGTTACATACTTATTGTTACAAGGCATGGGCCAGCAAAGGACTTCACAGTTGCCACCATGCCTCATGCTGTGGCTACTGCTGGCATCAACCAGGGCAAAATTGAGATCTTCCTAAAACTCACTCTGCTTTCCTCCCCCCAACAAGTGGCAGTTCAATAGGGCTCTTCACAGTGATGTAAAAGTGGATTCAAAATGAGGCTGGGCTACTTCTGTCCATCACAGAGTAATACAGCCAGTCACAGCTAACGCCTTTTACCCAGTGAGCTGTGAGCTACAGCATGGGAACTGGGGCGTAGAGCCTCCAGGGGTGTTGCACAGTCAAAATCCCAGCAAGCCAGTGCCAGCTCTTACACTGCTGGAGCCAGGCTACAGCCCCGAAGTTTCATCTTCACACCTCGGGGGAATGCAGAAGTAGATCCATAATAGAAACACACACAGAAACTGAGCAGTGTTGTGCTAGCTCCACAGAAACTGCAGCTCTGTCCTGCCTCTCTTGTTGCTGCTTCTAGAGCTATGATACAGGGGGGAAGCAATAGCCTTGGACCATCTTGCTCCTGTGATAGAAAGAAAATGTGCTCCTCCTTAGCATAGATAAGGGCCATCTGTGCATGGCTTAAGCAAGATAATGTTTAGGAGCCTCCCAGGGTTCTAACGACTGCACTTTCTTTGGCATCTTGTGCTGTTCAAACTCATGGCAGTGCTCCCTTTGAACTCGCTGTGTTTTGCAGTTCTCCCCCCTTGCGTAAATTGAAGTAGAATGCAATGGCTCATATAAATATGGCTCAGGGAGGGCATGTGTAACAGTATACATGCTGATACGAGCCAGTTCATGCCTGGACATCACAGGTCTCTGCACAGTATACTAGGAGTTTTGACATCTATGTTGCTACATTCATCAGTGCCCATGCTGTCCACCTTCAGAGGGCGAGTTACATGTGGAGAAATGTTTTCTCTGTAGTTACCAGGACTAAGATAGAGCATTGGAATTTTGGGGTCCTGCATGGACTGCTGTGATAGACATGGCTTATGGAACAGAGCTAAATGTGGCTGCGAGGCATCAGTTTTCTGCTTGACTGAAAGTTAGACTATCCCCCCTGAAGGAGGTTTGTTTTAGCCTGTTGTTAAAGACCTCCTTTAATGGTGATTCCATTGCCGCCTCAGTGAATCTCTTCTAGTGCATCTCTATCCTGTTTATGGTTTTCCTAATATCTACTCTAAATCTCTGAAATTGTCACTGTTGCAATTACAGCCTCGTCTGTTACTTCTTCACAATTACTTCCTGTCCAATCCATCATAGGCATGGAAATTATTTCCCTTCTCTGTGCAACAGCCTACTTGTACTTAAAGGATGCTGTTGCGTCCCAGACCAGACTTCCCTTTAGTTTAAAAAAAACCAAACCAAAACCAAACAAAAACACCAAAAGACCCACATTAGTTCAGCCCGTACTTGCAGATTGTGATTTCTAGATAGCTGATCTCTTTTGATCCTCTCATCTGGTATGTCCCTGGTTGTTCCTGGTCCTCTTTAGGACATACTGGAGATGTGACCTCATCAGTGCCGAACCAACAAGCAAGAATTACCTCATATGTTTTTCAGGTTACCCATGAGAGATCTCTGCCTTTTGGGTGTGTCAGTGTTTACCGGGGGCCTGGCATGGGCATGGACTCATGTGTCAAGGAGAGACAGCATTTCCCAGTGGTCCAGAAAACGTTTCAATGATACATTTACCATCCCGTTTTCAGTTCTTCCCCTTTTCGTTTTATAAAGTGTAGTAGTAAAGGAAATTTACCTCTGTTAAGAAATCTCTTCTATCTTCCTGCTTTCGGATTGCTAAAATGCAGCAGCATTAGTGATGATATCACAGCTGTACTAGAAAAATCATTCCAAAATTAACATATCCAAGACTCCACCAAGTGAAGCAAACTTACTGCAATGCATTAGTCATGATAAACTGTAGAAAAAAGGGAGTTCAGGATATTTAGTAGAAAGACCAAAGGTCACATGAGAAAGACACAAAGTTGAGTATAATTGTGTTATAACATCTTAACTTTTGCTCCTTCAGAAAGTAAATAATGTAATTCTAATTGAAAGTGAAATACAAGTATCCTTTTGGAGAAAGACATAACAAACAAATAGCAACATATAAGTACCCAGAAGCACGTAATTTGTTACCAATATCCTGAACCTGGCCAAGGGGTGTTATACTGGTGAGTGGCTCTAACTCGACCAGTATTGATTTCCAAGTGAAATCAAAGGTATAGTTTGACCAGGAAACATAAGAAAGGGGAAATAAACATCGCTAAGATGTAGGGGATGGTGTTTCATTAAAAGTAAAGTGGTGTTTGGTGATCAGAAAATTCAGTACTTTGGAAAAACTAAAGTGGACCTTAACAATAGGGGGGTAACCTCCAAGTTTCAGGTACTTATTCCACTTCCCCAGTGCTTGCCAAAGAGGCTGAGGAACACTCCTCCCTGTGTTTGTTACTCTGTTGTGGGAAATGAATATAACAAAATTCAGTGTAAGACCTTATGAAAAGGGACGGTGATTTTATTTTCAACAAGTCTATTTCCAGTCCCTCTCTCTCTCAGATAGCTCATGTATGCACACACACACATTTCCCACATGCGTCCGCGCCCACTCAAGGGCTTACTTCTGCCTGTGCCTGGGGAGGCAGGGACAAGTGATGGCGAGCTTTGAGCCCTCACCATGTTGCTTGGTTTTCTCTTTTCTGGCAATGACAAACTCCCTTCTAGATAGTCCTTTTATATGCTCTAGAAGTTGAGAAATTGCTGTGGTGTAATACATTGGCCTCAAATCTTGCCCAGTCCTTGCTTGAAGGATGTAAAGCAATGTTGCTCCCCTTTGTTTCCCTGTTTTAAGATTATAATCCTCTTCCCTGTTGACACAAAAGGAGGATGATGTCAAGAGTTGTGGTATATGTTTGCTCCCATCCTGCTGTTACCAAAGTACAAGACTTCTCCTGGTGAATCATCTCTGACGGGGCCTTATTGCAGAGTAGCCAGCTGGTCTTCACAGGAACGCACTCCCCAGCATTTATAGCTCAATTTCTGCCAGTTGCATCCATGGTAATCAACATGGGGTATTTTTTTAAACCTTGCTCTTGTTTCTTATGTTGCTTTTACACACAGGCATTTCTATTCCTATGTCAGCTAGATTAACCTTAATATATACAGCACAAACGTCCACTTAGTTGATAGCCTGCAGCCAGGACTTGCAACTTGAGAAATGTTTCTCCAAGCTCCCAGAAGCTCCCAACCTAGCAGAGGCTCCCAGATGGAGAGAGCAGCCTGATACAACGCAAACACACCTCTCATCCCTGTGACAAGGGGGATCGTTGCTGCCACAGCTCTTGGTTAAGAAAGGCATATGTTTATTTCATTTAGGTAAAGTAAGGGCCAAAGATGTAGGCTGGCAACAGTGAAAGCTGTTACTAAAGAAAAGAGCTGTAAGAGAAAAATACAACTCTGTGTTATCAGTTAAAATCTTTCTAAGTTGTTTCAGTATTTCCTAGCCCAGGAGATTTGCCTCCTCACCATCCTGAGGCTTTCTTAGGGCTTTCCTGTCGCTGCTGCTGAGGACATCTCTCCCCAGATACGCACATGAAGAGCTGTCCTTCTCTTCTTTTCCTGCAAGCCAGGCTATTTTGTGTGTTTCCTCCTGACTGTCAGGATTCTTGTGTTAAGGACAGAGTGGTAAAACTTTATAAATTGCAGCCCTTGGAAAAAAAAGACATTTTACAATCACTTTATTAACTATCCATCCTACACTAAGCTTTTCTTAATGATTGGAATGATGTGACTGTTAGTTTATGCATCCATCTCTGTATACCTATACAGTTAGTTGCAGGGTGGGTGACACTCTTAGCCAGGTTCATCAGGAAGAAAAGAATAATACACAATTTAAGTTGTAATTACTGTATTAGGTCCAAAATATAAATCTATATACCAGCTGTTATAACCTAGCTAAAGAAGGGGTAGGAATCTGGCAAATTTTTTTCATGGAGTTTTATATAGCTACTCATAACAGTGAAATTAAATGAATGCATGTGTATGTGTGTACAGCTAGATTTATAGACTCTCCTTAAAATGTAGGTATTTCAGGTCCTGCTGAAGTAGCACAGGAACAGAATCCAGGATTGTTCCACCTGCATAGCTGGCGTCAGCTCTCGTGTTTGGATACGCTTGGCAATACTAGAGGGACTCACCTACACTTCATGCAGCCATTCCTTGAGACAGTTGTGAAAATTTGGGGATTTGAGCCTTGGACCACCATGAAGCAGGAAGAAAGCTAACACTGCATAAAAGCATTTCCTTTGGCAAGGGCTACCCCCTTTCCCTGTGCCACGACCCTTCAGTGAACCAGAGCCTTCAGGCACCAGTCCTAGCTACAACACGAAGCCCCGCTTAATATCTGTGGGTTTTTTCATGTATTTTCTCTCCTCCATTAAATATTTTTGGCTAGATCTCTAGCCACAGCAAGCTAATGTGGCTTTGCTGGTTTGGAGTACCTGGGGATGTAACCCTGAGCCAACAGAAATTAAACTGCCAGTATGTTATTTAAGCTGCAGGACAGTGTCTACCTAGAAGTATGCACAATAAGCAAAAGAAACCACAAACATGTCAAGCTTCATTATCTGGAATGGTGGAGAGGGGAGGGAGAGATTTCAGCCTGCCTAGTGTCCAGTCTGACCAGTGTCCACAGCAAGGCAGGAGGTGCAGAGGCATTTCTGTCTCTTTGTAGGAATCCAGCGTGGGCTCCGCAGGGCTTGCAAGCTGTGGCTTGGGCACCACTGCCTCCGTGCCACATGCCACCTCCCAGCACCATTGCATCTACACTGACACCCTCTTGGAGGGGGCTGCTACCCTGCAGTGGTCCTGAGCACCCACCCTGTGGGACGTGAGGTCTGCTCGGGCTCAGCAAGGCTGGTGACAGTGAGCCCCATTCTGAAGGACTGTTCCTTGCTCCTGGTTATGTGGCTCTGCTGAGTGTGGACAGCTGGAGCCTTCAGCATTGCCCTGTGCATAACTGGTTTACTTTTAATATAAGGAGCTAGAACTTGTTTATATTTCACTTCTTTATTGTGTTCACTCCTCCCAGCCTTGCCTTTCTCTGAACAGAGCAGTCCCTGCTCTTCCTGACTTCCTGTGCAGGACAGGCAGACCTTCTGACCTGGCAGAAGTCCTTCCCCATCTGTTCAAGTCTGAATTCCTCTTTGTGTGTGTCACCCGCTACCTGAATGGTATGGAGATCCACAGGGGACCCTCTTCAGTGGCTGTGGTGGCACAGACACCTCTCCAAGGATAAGAAATAACATTTCTGAGTTCATATGCCACAGTCTAGGAGTGCATATGATCATCTCTTAGAAGTACTCACCCTGCAATTGAGTACCTTGTGATTTTATTTTCTTTAATTAATTTCCAGCTTTCCATTTTGCAGCAACAGTTTTATTACCAGTCTCTGCTATTTTGCTATTTCCTTTGCAAATTCAGCCCATTTCTGTTTTTCAAAGTCATCTAGGTCTTTCTGCATGATATTCCAACCTGCTGCTGCACTGGCAATATTTCCTAAATTTGACACATCAGAACATTTTCTTAATAGAAATATGCATTTATTATTATTAATATAACTTCTTTTTTTGTAAATGCCTCTATTGAAGTTATTGTACAAGTACAGTCCCTGGGCATCACTTTCAGCACTTCCCTGTTCAGAAACCTCTTGAAGAGGTCCTTCCTTCTCCAATAAAGCCTTGCTCAGATCACTTCCTGCTGCGAGGTTGCTGTGCTGCGCCTTGCACATGCTGATTTGAATGGTAACTTAAATATTATTGCAAATGCTTTGCTGAACTCCACAATAGTTACATTTTTTCCCTTTTCTTTCTCCAGAAGAACATATTATTCAGTAAATTCAGGTTACATTTTATTTCATTTACTTTCATGTCCTCAACTTCTATTTTATTCAGAAATTATCCTAACACATTGCACAGAACTGATCCCAGGCAAAAAAACATGTAATTGTCCAGACTACTTTAAATTTTCTTTCTGTAGGTGCTACCAGTGCTGTAATCCAGGGAGCCAGTGCTCCCTGACAGTATCATTTGGTGCCCTGGTTCCTGTGCTACATTGTTCAGAATCAGGGAGGGACATCACCGCCTCTTGTTCCCTCCTTCCTTGCCTGGAAAAACTACCTTACACTTCCAGGAGAGGACCGTCTTTCCTACTGTCCATCCAGCTTTCTGCCATTAAATTCATGACAGAAAACCAAAGTAAAGTACTTATTTAGATTTGGAACCATACTTGAATTAATTTTAATCTTCACATCATTCCTATTTAAAAGCAGTTCCAACTTTTTCCTTGTTCTCCTTTTATTTACATAGCTGAAGAACCATTTGTAATTTTCATTTCCTTTGCAATACTTCACTTTGAACAGATCCACTGTATTTCTACACTCTTTGACCTCCAAGTCAGTTTTCATTGCTTATTTGTCTCTTTTTTTCTATTTTTAGAAAGTGTTTTGATAACTTAGGCTTCTAGTGATTAATTTTGCTTTGTTATGAAAGGGATGTGAGATGTTGTGGCAAGAGGCACATCCTTCATGCTGGGTGTGTGAGGGCCTGAAGTTGTCCCCATCCTTCTAGTGGTAGCACTGGGAATGGGGTTGTTTTCATGGCCTGGAGCCGGGACAGGAAAAATCCAAAGCTCCATAGCGTCTCAGAGACTTCTCTCAGGATATATAGGAGAATCTCTATATTTCAGGATGGCTCTGGCAATCTGGGATGCCTGATCTCCCTATGAGTGACAGCCATTTTGAAATGATTATTCATCCTGTTATATCTGAAGCATTTTCCCCCTCCCAATTTACTTGAAGGTTTCCTTGATCTAAATTTCAAACCCTTCCTAAATTGAAGTCCTTGAGTTATTTGGTCAACTTATTTTCACTAGATGTTTCCTGGTAGTCAGTTCAATAAATAGCAACAGAACTATTTTTGTTTATTCTTCGATTTAATTTTAACTGAGCCAGCCCATGCCCGCTCACTGCAAAATTCTTGTCTATGATTAGTTCTTGCATGATAGATTCCCTGCTCACCAAACCCAGGTCTTAACTGCTGCTCTGCATGTTGATTCAGTGGCTCTTTGATGAAGGAATCTGAGTCTCCCACTCCACGAGTACCTAGGCCATAATATTGCTGGCAGTGTTTGTTCTGCAGTCAAGGCATGAGATATTTCTGTGAGAGCATTATGGAGAACAATAATCTTTCCTGCTGCTCTTCCTGGGGCTATTAGAGATGCAGTAGAACCAACATTTACTGTCCTTCTACAGACTTATTTTAACCTGAACAGATTTTCTCCCATCCCTGATGCCTTTTCTCTTTCCTTTATGAACTACCATATCATGGCAGTACAGTGTTAATCTGCCGTGATAATCTCATTTCCATTTTTCCTGAACAGCATGCACCTTCCAAGGATTTGTGAAACACTAGCAAATCACATCATTCTTATGAAGCATTTTCCTTAGGCCTTTCAAGTCCTCTAATCTACATTAGTAAAGACTAAGTAGCCCTTTCTCTAACTTTTCTTACCCTTATCTTCTGCCTTAGGCCAACAGGGAATAGAGGCACATGCTTTTATCTGTGTGCTAAACCACGCAGAATTTCAGTTACACCCTTTCTTTTTCTTCTTGCACTGAAGTTTGTTGGGAGAGCTCAACAAAAATAACAATGCTAACCACTTTTTCTGCCTTTCTCATTCCCTCTCTCTTCCTTTGAAGCTTGGTTTCCAGACTTTAAATAAGGAGAGGAGGGAAAAAAAAAAAGGCAGTAAAGTCTTCCCTTGGAAACCTGTTTGCCTTGTATGAGGAACAGGTATTTCAGGGTCCTTATTGGGAGTATCTGAGCTGTACAAATACTGTGCTAATGTTCGCCACCCCTCTGGAGGAAAGGAGTGCTCTTAGCACGTTTACCACATATCATCCCCGCCAGAGGCGTGCCAGAGACACCAGCCTCCTTGGTTTCTCCTCATCCTGTATTGTGTACTCCACTATCCATCTATTATCAGTCACTCATAAACCTAACCTAATTATGACAAATACGTGAAGAACTAACTTGCAGTTCATAAGATGAACTGAAGTGGATTGAATAATGAAGACACTGATGCCACTAACTTGTTTTGATTTGTATGTGTTTAGACACATTTTGAAGTCAACAGGGAAGTATATACAACTTGCTGAGCTCAAATATTTCCTGGTTATTATCTTCCCTTTTCTAATAATCAAATTCATTTGCAAGTAACCACAACCAAGCAACCCAATAACAAAAGATTTATACCATGTTGGCAGTTGAAACAGTCATTTGATTTCCAGTGGGTGTCTGTTGCCAGGTAGATCCTCAACAATGTTTCTCATCTTCAGATCTACCTATTTATGCAATCTTTATGATTTACCATGTCACAGAGAAGAACCCATTACACTTTCTGCAAGTAAGCTAGATGCTACATTAGATAACCAAGTTTCCTAGAGCTATTAGCCATATATATTCCAGATAAATTGTTTTTCTTGTGTTATGAAGTCAAATTGCTAAAACAGTAACACTATATATAAATATCCTAAATTTCCTATTAAGTTCCATTTGCCTGCAGCTCCTCTAGCTGGGGGGGAGACCAGCTCAAACAGCTCAAGGAAGTAACGTTTCTAACATCCTAATGCAAAACAGTGCAGGGCCATATTGTGAAAGCAAAGCTCGTGTGTCATGAAGAACGTAATGTTTTATTGAATCAAGAACTTGATGTCAATCGTGCTTTTCAGTTGGGAAGCCTGTTTACTGCAGCAGCACATTCTGTGTAAGTTCCTTCCTGATTTATGATTATTCACATTGATAGACTTCTAGCCTATGACACTGCCATCACAAACAATAATTTATAACATCTTCAGCTCTGCTCTTTCAGTGCTGGTTTTCAGGGACTAGAGCCAAGATCTATTCACCAGAAGTAAATCCGGGAGGAAGTTCACTTACTATGAATATTAATGTTTATATACTATGGGTTATTTTGTTAAGCAGCGATTTAATTCAGAACATTCAAAATGGTGCTGTATGGGTGCAAAAAATCAGCAGCCATGTGCTCAATTCATTTCAGAGATAAACCTGGTTCCATTCATTTTCTTTTATGGTAAAACCTGAAAACAAGCTTTAGTAAATGTGGCAGAATGGAGAGTGCATAAGCCAGTGATGAGTGGTGTTTCTCTGCTCTCTGTAATTATGCAATAAAGAGATGTTTAGCTTCACCTCAAAGTCCTTCTCCTGCATTGCTCTTCCTATGCAATGGAGCGTACCTCTTCACTTTGCTACTTTCCTTTTGTTCAGGCTAATCATCTCGTTGCAGAGATACTAGTGAAGTGATTGAGACTAAGGGGTATAGCATCATCTTGATGTTCAAGAGCATTCATGGAGGCTGACTGCATGACTGTCCAGAAGAATGAATAGAATACAGGATAGAACTGTGTTTTTCTTTGTCTGTAAGAAAAACAGGCATGGCCAAGTCATTTCAGAGGGCTAGCATGCTTATATTTTTCATGTTATAGCATATAAAAGTATTGTATTATTCTCTTGTTTTACAGTTTGTTAATACAAAGCCTGCACTCCTGTTTGTGATCCCTGAAAACTTTTGTTTTATAAGGTTATGCTTTCAAAAGCACTCACATCAACTCATGATACAAGTAACCACCCCATTGATGGAGTGATAGCCCCAACAAGTGTCTTTCTGACACCAGTTCTTCCCTCCCTGACAGCATAACCCCAAAGGCCAGAACTCCTCACTGAAGTGGGCTGACTGTGAGTGGGTGATGCTGCTACCCGCATGCACTGCTGCTGTATAGCCTCCCTCTCTGCTCTTTCTCTCCCACGTACCACCAAGCGTAGCTGGCTCTCCCTTTCCTCAGGCTGTTCTGCAGAGGTGCCTCCTTACCAGATCAGCACAAAAATTCTGTGCTCGTACAACACAAACAGGCTTTCAGTCTAGCCACTGTCCTCCTTCACAAGCCAACCCCAAGCACAGCCATCTGCCCAGCGCCATACAGGTGTTCCCAAGGCATGCCAGTCAGCAGAGCCTGTTGGGTCCAGGTCTTCTTCATAAAAGGGTGAAGCAGCTGCAGTCCCTGATAGGTGGTGACTGCTGTGCTGGGATGCCTCTCGTCCCTCCAGCCCACATGCAGAGCATAGCCCATCCTCAGCCACCCTTTACAACTGGCTTTTCAAAGGGCCTCTTGCTCTTTGCTGCTCTGTGAAGCTGGTGTTGCAGGCTGCCCTCACCCAGCAGGCACACCAGCCTAGTGAGACCTTTCCTTGCAGTTTCCATGCATGGTATATGTTAGATAAGCCTTAAATAGATTGCACCTACTTCAGTTAGCAGCTCAAAAGCGTAGCTTTTTTTTTTTTTTTTTAATAAGAAAACCCCTTATTCCATTAAATTAGATGTTAGGCATAATACGAGCTGCATTCCTCCTTCATCTACACCCAGATTTCATCACTGAAGTCAATTGGAGCTGCACCTGTAGGATTAAGAAAATAAGTTGACCCAGTTGGGTGTCACAGAGCAGGCTTCAGCGGATTGCACAGACTGAAGAGAGAGCAGAATGTTGCCCATTGTATTTACTACCATGTTTGTTTTGGGAGCTAAATTATTCCTCCTAATTCTGCTAGCAGTGTAATATGCTGTCTCAGTAATGGAAAGCATATGAAAGCAAGCAGATGGTGAAAGCAGAAAAAAACCCCAGCATGTCCTGATAATGTAGTAAGCGAGTTCATTTTTTTGGCATTAGGCTTTCATAACCAAGGCATGGTGATAACAAGTACAGGCACATTTTTAGAGCACAGTTCATCAAAAAATATAGCCAGTTTCATTGCAGGGCAATGGCAGATTACTTTTTGAGACTTCTATATAGATAAAAGCTAGATGTGAATGTTGTTGAATTAGATCCATCATTTATTATTGCTAGAAGATGAGTGACAGAACAGATACTGGCCAGAGTGATTCCATCACAGCTCCTGTGATTTCTCACATCATGTAGAGTCTTTCACCCACTGATTTGCAAATATGCAGCAGTCCTGCATTCCAGAAATACCACAGACACTTCGATATAGGTTGTTATCACAGTGGGCAGTATTGGAAATTCAAAATATTTTATTTTGCTTTATAAGTATGCAGCCACCACTTTGAAATTTTGAAGTTCAAGGTTGTTGCTTTTCAGATGTTTCTGTGTGTGAATCTGCAGCACATGAAGCTCCCAGCCTCACTCCAGCAGCCCCTTGTTTCTCCTACCCACATGCCCCATCCTTGCAGAGCAGAAGGCGGAACAGCCTCAGTGGGAAACACTCCCATTTGTTTAGCAAGTCTGGGAAAACTGAGATAACCTTGAATCGCTGCCTGAGCAAAAGGCCCTGAAATGTGGTTTCTGGGGAGGAGACTATCCAGCCTGATGACCTCCTAACTACATTTTTAAGTCTCTCAGGACAAAACATGGGCAGAAACAAGGCCAGATTCACTGCTTATCATTTTAAGATTCTTCAAAGAAGGGATAAATTAATCTGTGTTCTAATTTTCATTTGAAGCAACAGAGCCACGTCTTCATCTAGCTGCAACATGGACCTTCCTTCAGCTTCCAGGAGTTTTGCTTTTAGATGAAGCAAGGGAGAAGCCATGAAAGGCACTGCTGCAGTTGTGAGAACAAATGCCACTGTACAAAGAAGGGAATAAACTCAGATCTGAGCACACCAACCTCTTCTGCAGGGAAAAGGGGTGAGGAGAGACAGCCCCATTTCTCATTACAGCATATAACTGGTTACAGTGCTCTTTTTTCACCACGCAGTACCACAGCATACTAAGTAATGCAAGGCTTTGGGCTTTTAAAAATATTTCATATGCATCTGGTTCATTCTTTACTTGAAGAAACAAAGGCAAAAGAGTATTTTTGATTGCTTGATCCCTCTGAGGACCCTGTGCTTGCAGCTTCCTGAGGAAATCTGTATCCCTTTATCACTTTAGTAATGGCTTGCTGACTTAACCCCCCAGAAGATAACAGGTTTTCTTCTGGATTGCTTTTGGTATCTCTGTGAGGTGGTGGGTGGTATCGTTCAGACTTCTTTGATGTCCCTGTGTCCTCTTCATTTCATTACCTAGGCAGGACTTGGAGCAGGGAGGAAATGGAATCAATGCAATATCCCCGGGTCCCAGCTGTTTTCCCACTCCTCTGCCCATGCCACCATCTTTCCTCAATGTCACCTTCCCTTTACAGGTCTTGTGGACATGGTACAGGTGACCCAGGGCTGCCTTTGCTGCCAGGGCCACACGGCTTTGGCAGCCTGAGCGAGGTGACGCCTGGGCATTTCTCCCAGCAGAGTCTGGGACAGGGGCTGAGCTGGGGACAGGCCCCAGAACACCCAGCTCAGCCCCACAAGCCAGGCTGGGAGTAGGGTGGCGATGGGCTCAGCTGGGCTGGCAGGTCGCTGGTGGCAGGTCGCGGTAGCTTATTGCTTTCCTCTGCTGCGCTGCCTTTCTGTAATCCGTGAGTCTCTTTCAGGGTAAGAGCCTGAGGTCCCTCCTGCAGTGAAGTAAGTCCTTGATCCCAAATTGTTTAGTTTTCAAAGCAAAGCCCTGCTCTCTGTGAGTAAATCTCCTTCTCAATTTTTGCTTGACAATCCCGCAGCAAATGGCTTTAAATGCAGTGCCTGTATGTAGCTGCTCTTTTTGGTGTGTTTCCCATAATGAGCCATAACATATGTGTTGTGTCTTTACACACCTCGGAACAATGCTATGCAAACATTAGGAGGTTTTTCTAACAACTAGTAAATGTGCTGCTTTTCACAGCTCATCTAAGCACTCTTGGCTGATAAGCCTGGCCACGAGGTATGTTATCTGTATTTCTAGGATCAGAGGAGAAGCAGGGAAAAAAAGGTGGGAGGCATATCTGAATATTTTAAGCAGCTAATTCTGATGGAAACAAGTCCCACAGAGGACACTTCTCGGACAGGGACGCCTGAGGAGGTGTTTGTGGAGCCATAACCTTGTCCAGAGAAGAAAGTTCAATGAGAAGTAGAGAGACCTGAACACTTTGCTCCTTCCCCTCTCTGTGCATCCTTGAGTGATTTGTTCAGTTTCTCCCCCTGGCAAGAGCAATGCCAGTATATTCACAGCGATGCTCAGGTATTTTAATTCACAGTAAATGAATAAAATCACAGCAGCACCATGTCTGCCTTGCATGTGTGTATAACAGTGCAGGAGTATTATTTGTTCCAGCGATGTCCCGTTATTCACTAGGGAGTGAAGTGCACTACACACATGGTAAAAAGCCACTACTCATCACAGCATGAGCAGCACTGCCAGACCTGCGCAGCTGGGGTACCCTTCCTCAGTCTAACTGCCTGCATGCTCCCGAGCTACCGCTGCTAGCAATGACCTAGACCTGGGGCTCAGGAAATCTCTTTCTGAAGAACAAGATTTTTGCTGTGTTTCTGAGTTTTACCTGAAGCAGCCCAGCCTGCACTGGCTAACAGTCATTTTTCAGAGGATCCTTAGGCCAAGTCCTGGTAACGCGTCTGTGCTGTTGTTCAATGCATTGCATTTTCAGAGATAGGCATTTCCAGGAAAATATAGCTGGACATTTTTGCCCGGTGGTGGTTCTTCCATCTTTGGTTACAGTCACAAGCAAAAGATCTTGCTGTAGTCCATCCTTCCGGTGAGTATAAGCCCCTGAGATTCAGTGTTCCTGCATGAGCAAGAGGGGAAGCAATGCCCTGCAGTGGAGGACTGCATGGCAGAAAGCATGCTTGCTGGGCAAATGATCAATGTTCATCTTTGTTAAAAGATCATCTAAGCCCAATTCTAGCTTTGGCAGGCACACAGCAGTCCCCCCCATTTACAGCAAACCCCTGACCATGCCCAATGCTAGCACCAACGCCACAGCCCTGCCCTGCTCCCAGCTGGACCATGTTTCCCTGTGCAGAGATTTCTGTCTGTACAGGAAATTCCCAGATACAGTTCCCACAACAGCCATAAAACCTGAATGAATACTGTAAATTAAACCTCTGAAGTTAGCTCCACAAATGTTTCTCACTGGGGCCTGTACCAGGAGGGGCCTCCTAGTACAGCGGGTTGGGAGTTTCTGCCCCCAGCCTCCACGCTTCCCCCTGCAAAACCTGAGCACAGTTGACAGAAGGGTTTGGGGGTAAAACCTTTCAGCAGCTGATGCCAGGCATTGGGTGTTCTGGGGTAGCTGTGGAGTTTCTGGTGACCTGAGGCTATACGCCTGTTATGGGAGAAGGTGGTGATCCATGTTGTGTGTCAGAGCTGGTGAGCAGCAGGCGTTTGCTGAACTACACAGCAGTGTGGGCTAACCAGCATTCTCACTCAGCGCTCTATCTTCTGCTCTATTTACTGCACTTAAGTGGCCTTCAATGCTTTGGTAGCTGAGGGCTTCATACTTGTTAACATGTTTATCTGCGCAGCGGCTCTGTGATGTAGGGAAGAACGGTTATCCCCATTTCACAGGGAGGGACTGAACCAGCAAGAGAAAACAAAACCTCCATATTTTATTGGGATGAATCAAAGACAGTGATCCAAATCAGCCAGATAGCTTCAAATCCCTTATTGGCTCCACATGGCTGGATATATCCAGAGTGGCTGAAACCGGCCAGCATACAGCGCTTTGTTATCTTGGCACATCCTACCCATCCAGCTGCCAGCTGAGCAAAGACACACAGGGATTTCTAGGTTTCTGCTGTGATTAGACACAGCATCCTGTGACAGTTTATGAACAAACAGCAACTGTATTTAATCACACCTTAAAATTTGGCAAATCTCAAAGCATTTCACAAGCCTGGTCCTTCTCTTGACTCAGGTATTCATTGTGGTGGGTAAGACCTCTTCATAAGGATTTGCTTGTGGTTTCCATTTTCCACTTGCAAATTGGGAAGAAGGTTATTCAGCCACCTTTGTAAAGGGCTCTGGGAACTCTGCAAGGAGAGTGCCACTTAGGTATCAGATATCTGTAGCAGCACGTCACATCAAATTCAGCTGGGGAACAGCTGACTCCATTGTTGCAGCACTCATTGAGCTGGGGACTCAACTCCCACATGTATTAAGACTCCATGCGTGACTGAGACATTTTGCATCTTTGTGCCTCACCTGTAAGATGGAGACAATAATGTTTCTCTGATTGCATGAATGTTGAGAGGTAGTACATTAATGGTACAGAGACCATCACCATGCAAATACCTGCAACAGACAATTCTGCAGTAGCTGCAGGCACAGCAGGCTGTTGAAAGAATCAGACTATGAACACCTTGATTCTAGGGGGAGATGCCTGCAGACTGAGACCAGACCCAGACATCCAGGTGTCGCTGAACTTCATGGGGTGCAGTGTCCAAATTTGGTCTTGAATGCAGATTGCATAGCTAATCCCTTAGTTTATCATACTTATAATAGCCTGAACGTCAACATGAACTCCAACCACTGACTTGCTAGAGATTTGCATCTGGATTCGGCTGCCCATTTTTGTACCTTGGGTCTATGTCTTGAAATTACCCCGTTGTCTGCTTCAATCTACTCTGAAGCAGGAGATTTATTTCTACAGGAGACAGGGAAACATATTATGTTGCCAAACTACTTCCAGTCTTTTCCAGAATTACAAATCAGGGGATGGTGGGTAGGTCTTGTGATTTCCATCCTACGATCTAAACCAGATGGGCTACCCTTGCAGCATAAATATTTAAGCAAGAAAAGCAAAAAACTGGCAGAAAAAAAATCTGTTTTCTGAGTAACTGCATCTTTTTTCAAGATGCACATAAAGCTAGTTTACAGGATAACTTGATCACTGTCTTTGATTCATCCTGATAAAATGTGGAGGTTTTGTTTTCCCAGGGACAAGGAAGTGACCATAGAATGATACAGTGGTTGTGCTTATTAGGAACAGAAAACTCTCAGCCTGCAGAAGGAAAGACTCCCTCAGTAAAGCTCATATTAAATTAATTCAAATATACGAGCAATTAAACGTGATCCAGCAAAGCCATGTTACTAATACCAGCCCAGGTGAGATTAATAGAACAGAGCACATGCTTTAGCAAGTGAGAAAGAGGGAGATTATAAGGAAATCCGTGGCCAGGTTTCTCCATCCCTGTAAAAACAGAACAGCCAAAGGCTCTTGTGCTCCTGCTGTACAACACTCCAGTCCTACCACTTGTACCAGGTATGGGGCTAATACCTGTGAGGTGTCCCTCTTGAGAACAAACAAGGTGAAGATACAAAGCCCAAGAGCTGTCTTCATCATAGCAGGGCTGTGAGGGAGCCCACAGACCCTGGGACATGAGTGGGACAGGTGTTGTTACAGGCAATGAGAGATAGGATTTAACCTGAATCAAACTTGAAGACAAAAATGATAAATCCACAAGCCCTACACTGTATTTTATTGTTTGTTACCACCATGTTGTTTACTTGCACTTCCTTCATTTTGATACATAGATCAGGAGGTTTTTTTAATGCCTGAAAAGTATCAAATGTTTAGCTGGCATATTGAACTGATAGGATGGTAGTAAAAATCTCTCTCCTGTTCATTTACTCTTTGCATACATGAAAGACAAGACAGTATCAGAAGCAGAGTTAAAAAAGAGACCCAAAGAATCAGATGCCATTCATTCATCTCTGAACTTGAAAGCCAGTGAAATAACTAAGATACTGGAAAAAAATACCTGCCATAATTAAAATCGATGATTGATGAGAGCTCCAGTGAAGGCCAGTGTATAATCTGCTGGGAGCTTTGCTGAAAACATTGCTGGAAGGAGCCAGATCTACATAACTGGGAAACGCAAAGCCAGATGAAGTTACACGGGAATTTCAAAACACAGGCTTGCGGTATGAACACTTAGCTTCAGCGGCACACAGCAAGTTAGCACGACAGAACCAAAGCTGCTCGTCCACAGCCCTGGGTAGAGCCAGAATTGCCATCACCTGCCCAAGCCAAGCCTTGGGATGCTGCCAGGTCATACCAGGTGCAGGCCCACGTTTTGACAAATCCCACAGTAAGAGAGATTAAGAGATTAATGGTCTGATTTTCACTCTTGACTTCATGCATGTGCCCCTCTACCCATCTCAGCAGCCCAAAGCCTCTGTGGCGAATTTGGGGATGGATTCACTGAGACGGCAGAGAGCTCTGTGAGATTTGTCAGGGCAGCTGCAGAAGCTCTTGCAGCAGCATTGTAGCATTTTCTGACTGCTCCTCAGCCACAGTGAACTGGGATGCTCTACATCTTTAATGCATTTCTATGCTAAATGAAGTAGATTTGCTTGAACTGCCTGAGAAAGCGGCCTGGGCCGAGCTGGGTTACCTTTCACTGAAGGGGACTGGTGCTGTCCCACAAGGCATGGTGGTGGCTCAGCAGCTGTCACTTCAGAGGAAGAGCAGAGCTACACCAGGAAGCAAAATCCTTAACCCCCTGAGTTAGATGCAGGAAAGTGCATCTGCCTGAGCTCGGCAGCACAGCAGGAGGGCAGCACTGAGGGCGCCAGCCTGAGAAGGTCTGGGAGAAGTGGGAGAACAAGGGAGAGGTGGAAAAGGCCTGTGGGACAAACACTGATGTGCATGAGGAGGCAGAGTGAGCATCCCTTTGCCTAAGGCTAGACCCAGAACAGCCAAAATGACTGACTGAATCTTAGTGGGTGCGACCAAAGTAACACCTGTAACTACTGTGTAAATTCCAGGATGATTGATCAAAGAACTGAAAAGAAAGGGAAAACTAGTTTTACATAACAGCAGACTACCTTGCTTCACACCAATCCCCTCAGACAGGCAGGTAAGACCCAGTTTGGCAGTACCAGAATAAATGTTTTCTGGTAGTTTTACATTATTCTAAAATCTGCCTCTGAATAGCCATCATTCTTTTTTCCGCTGGCCGTAAAACATATGCAGTCTTGGATCCTAGTTGCATGAGGTTAACAGATACCCTTCTTATTTTTTGCTTTCAATCTTTCAGCATTTCTGCCACTGAAGATCTTCTTCTACAGCTTCAAGTCAAAAAATCTTTGTGGCAGATTTGGCATTGCCTGTAATAATTTATGAATGTGATGTGTTGACATGTTTACTGTGTGCATACATTGAGCTACTTCAATAGCTGGATTGTCAAGATGTGTACCCAGGAGAGACAAGATGGATCCAGGCATACATTTTTGAGGAAACACTTGGGAAACAAAGCAAGTGCCCTTCACTGTGATGTTTTGGCTGTGCCCCTGCTTGGCTTGCTGGAGAGATTTCCCAGGGATGAATGTGGGCACCTGGAAAGCAAGACATGAAAGACCCCAGAGAATTTACAGAGGATCATTTAAATAGAGTTTTTTGAGAGCAAGACTCCAAAAGGGGTCAAAAGTGCTCAGATCTGTAGATGTTTAATGTAGTAAACGCTGGCAAGACTACAAGACAATGTGGATGTGAAATATTTTTTAACCAACATGCTTCATTTCAGTGGTTAAATGGCTCTTCTGTTTAAAAACGTTGTTTGAGTCACACAGGAAGGCTGATGATCTCTGTTCTCATGTACACGTGTGAGTTTGGAGAACGCATGGTGTACATAGGCTGGAGCTTGCTGTAAGTACGTGAGAATCAGATTATCCCACCCATGGAAAGGTGAAAGCTCAAGGCCTGACATAATCAGAGGGTAAGTCAGAAAGAGCGCTGACAGCCAGAGATACAGCAGTAACCATAACAACACCATCATCTTTCTTAGAAGCCCTCACACGTAATTCTACTAATGACTTTATTAAACATGTAAGCCATAGCATTCAAGTGATTCATATTTTTTACAAAAACCCCATCCCATTAATACAAAGTACAAGCTGAAACAAAGTTAATGAGCCCAAATACTTGCAGGATAATTCAAAGTTTAAGGGTGATATTAACCAAAAATAAAATAAGGAAGAGTGGAAAAAATTCAGTTTCATTGTCCACCGGAGAACATGAGTCTTAGCCTTTTAGTTCATAAAATCAAATCTATTGCTCAAGTGACTCTTACGCTGTTATTAAAGTAGTACAAGAACACATATATGTGTATAATTAAGTACCCCTCTGTGACCATAACAGGTCTGCCTGGCTGTCCATGGGGAATGTGACTGGGACTTGATTCATAGGCATGAAAGAGGGAATGTCATTACCGTAATCCCCCTGTATTTCACTACTTTGTCTGGGGCTCATGCTTACATGGTAGAGTGGTCGGGTGTGCAGCACTGGAAACAGAAGTGTTTTGGTGCAGGGTCTGGGCTGTGTGGCCTGTACATCTGAGAGGCAATAGTAAATTCAGCTGGAACTACATAGGTGAGTTTTTGTCCTATGAAAAACTCAAGTCAGGCATGCAAAATACTGAGGCACTGAAGCAAGGTGTATTACGTATATCTGAAAAGTTAGAAGAGTGTTTTTTTGTTTGCCTTCTGGTTTTGCACTGTCAGATACAAATGGCAAATGGGTTAGTGGAAAAAAGTCACTGACTTCTTCCTGCCCTTGAAAACATGTGATCTGGCTGAAAGCACTGGCATTTTTATCTTTGTGCTCAAATGAAGAGACCAAACATGTTCAAGAAACAAAAAAGGTAAATGACATTCTCGAAGTGATGAGTGAGCAAGTGTATGGTGACCAGTTTTCTACCACAGATATGTTCATTTTCATGTGGCCCCCATTAACCACAACACCTGGCCTGGGAGCTCCCCAGCCATCCCAGTCTTGATAATCAATTTTGGAAGTGAAACAAGGGAATGCATGACAACACAACACCACGGAGTTGTGGAGCATGGCCCGCAGGGAGCACTGCGCACATTGCCTGCGCACCTCCTAACTCTGCTCCTTGGTAAGTAACCACATGGTGCTACAGCAAGTCCTTGAAGAGACGTGGGGGGGTTTTATAGCAGGACCTATGGCTACTTTGTAGGTGCAGACAAGCTCCTTTTGAGCTGCATCATCTGTAGGACTGGAGCCATTCCCAAGAGGGATCCCTGTGGCAAAGAGCCTCTGGTCTCTCTGCCCCAGAGCAAGCTCCGCACTGAGCCAGCAGCAGAGAGGAAGGAGGCAGGGATGCTTTTTCTTGAGGTAGGGTACAGCAATCACCTGTGCCCTGTGATTGCTCTGGGGGCTGCGAACTCAGGCCAAGAGGCCAGAAATTACCCAGGAGATGCCTGCTGGAGAGCCTGGATTTACAGACTCTCCAAAGAAACAAGGCTTATTGAAAAACCTGAGGAAAACTTAGACAAAATGGACTGATATGGACATGGGAAAACATTCTGCTGCATAAATCATAAATTCTACCTCGTTTGGAGAGAGGTAAGAACTTAATCTACATTAATTTCATCTGGCAGATACAGATAACAAAGCAGCCCTCTACATGGGAGAGTTAACATTGCTAAGATTGATACAGAGCGACAAGATGCACTTGGAGACATAGGAAGGAAAAACGCACCTCTGAGAAAGTTTCCACTATTAATATTTTTCCCTTGCAAATGTGGGTCTTCTGAAACACTCTCTTCTTTAGGAAGGATCTAAATGAGGAGGAGGTGGCAAGTAGAGCTACAAAGCATGTAAGAAAGCCTCAAATACGTGAGTGGGAGGAAGGAGGAAGAAATGAAAGAATAATGAAGCTTGCATCACTGGGAGCAAACAACAGAAGAAGGGCAGTGCACGTACTTGTGGCTAAATTTTGCAGGAACTTAGGCTGGGGTTTGAAACTGCTGTGGTTAGCATAGATACAGGCACAGAGTAATTCAGATGACCTGATCAAAGGACAGAGAAACATTACTACTGATTTCATTAGGAAAATTACCTGGCTAAAAGTTAATGGATAAGCAAGGGAAAAAACACCTTATACCATCGATCTGGAGTAGCCCTCGAAAGCGTGATCGGCACCAGTGGTATCTATGCCGGCTAAGTGATTTGGGGATTCCTTCAGTGGGGCAAGGATTTTGCCCTTTGTGGAGACTCCTCTTGCCATCTGTGTGGTTCCTTCTGTGGTGATGTTGCAAACAGATATATATATTCTAAAAACAATGATTAGATGTCTTGTTATTAATATGGTGCCTGGAGTCCCCAGTTCTAGCTGCATCGATAGCTGAGCCCAAATGCTCAGCTGCTCTTGGGGTGCTTTCACTAAAACTAAATCAGGTGTTTCTACTTCGAGAGCATCTCCAGTAGCTGCCATGCCAATGGCTACCCATCTGAACTAGGAAACGGGCCTGGAAAAGGATCCAGGGGTTGGGTTTATTCCATGCCTTCCAATTTTTGTCATCCCTTTGCTGTAAAGGCTTTGCTGTAAGGGCTGTTAGGCGCTGAACAAGCAGGGCTGCTCTCTCCTGATGCAGTCTTTGACATATTGCAGAGCAGTCAGTAGAAAACTTCCAACCAAACAGAATGAGGGACCTGTGTCTTATGCAGGAATCCTGTGGGATGGGAATGCCTCTGTCTCCACGCCACCAAAACCACCTATAAAGGCAAAACCGCAACTTTGGTCAGGAAACCCTGGGGTTTTATATTCACTTTGGAATAAACTGAGCCCGTCCACCCATTGAAGATGCAAGCACCAGGGAATCAACAGGAGGCTATGGCCATCTGCACAGACGAGCAGTGCCCAGGGATATAGCTAGGACCATGGTGGGGGCAGGGAGCAGTTTCACGCCAGCAATTTTTACGAATGAAAGGACCGAGCTGCTACTTCAACCTACACTGGCTTTTCAAAATCCATCCTGAAACAGCAAGAAAAAAGGGCAGAGGAATGGCATTTCCACTCCCTTCTTCCAGTAATGCTGGATTTGATGCAGAAAATGATTCCTTTTTTTGTTTGTTTGTTTAGTTTTATCATCAAATTGCGAATTTTTGTATATTGATGACCTTTGAAGGCTGCAATATGCTGGTGCAGAATATGGGTTTCTTTGTATCCCTCCTGCGCCAAAGCACATTGGGGCTGGGAGCCCTGGGTGGAAGTGGTGGAGTTTGGATAGTCCGGAACAGGAGCTGGCAGGATGCAGCTCTTGTTCTGCCCTCTGTCCCCACTCAGTGTCAAGGAAAGGATGTATCCCTAGGGGAAAAAAAATCCCATCCCATCCCAAACCAGCCATTCCTCCATAATGGCAAAATAAAAGGATAAAGCTACATTTTTCCTATAATCACTACAGCAATCACATGTACCTTGTGTTGTCACTCTATAGCGTTGGTTGTAGAAGGGTAAGTTTGCAACGAATAATTAAATGCCTTTTACAGGCTTGGCAGTTCCCCGGGTGTGTGGCAGTGCTGATGGTGCCAAGTCCCTCTGAGACCTGCCAGCCTTTGCGTTCACTGACGGGTCCCAGCTCGGCCAAAGCTCCCTCTCCCCCGCTTCCATGGGACCGAAGCAGGAAAGGCAGCAGGAGGAGGCTGGGATGAGGGCTGCAAAGGGGTAGTGAGGTGTGGAGGAGGAGGCAGTGTGCACGTTGATACCGCAAGCTCTCCCGGCACAGGCGCGTTTTCTGTTTCCAGCTGTAAAGAACAGCGTACCGAGGTGCCAGGCCTCGGCTGGAGCTCCCGGCTGGTAGGACCGCAACAAAAATAACAGTTTTAGTGCTGCACGTCTCAGTTTTCAACACGTTTAAGTTCGGCTCTCGCGGCACGAGGGTCGCTCAGAGTCACACCGTGATGGCCGTGGAAGGCACAGGCCGTGCCTGCATTCACCTGGGGTCGCGCACCCCGGGCTGGCGGCACGACGGGAGCGCGGCCACGAGCGGGAGTTCCCCTGCGGGGAATGGAGAAGGCGGCGTGGGGCCGGCCGCGCGCCGCCTGCCCCCAGCCCCAGCGCAGCGGCGTCCCGCAGGAGCAGAACCCCCCAGCCCGGCCCCGCCAGCTTCCCGCTCCCGCGCTGCCCCCGGCCCGCAGAGTCCCTCGGAGAGGCCCGGCCCGGGCACCCGCCGCGGGCTCCGGGAGGCGGACCGGCGGGGCGGGGCGAGGCGGGGCGGGCGGGCGGCGCTAGGGCCCGGCGGGGCGCGGCGCCTCCAGCGGGGGTGGGGGGGGCGCAGGCGGCGCGCGGGCTGCGGCTGCCTCCCGCCGCGGGGCGCGGAGCGGGGCCGGCCGGGGGCAGCGCCCACCCCCGCGGCGGCGGCGGCGGGAACCAGCGCCGCGCCACGAGGTAACGGCCGCCGCGTTTCGCCGTGTCACCGGAGCGCGTGCGTACGTGTGCGTGTGCGGCCGCCGCGCCCCGGCCCTCCCCCGGGGAGCGGAGCCGCGGCCAAACTTCGGGGGCCGCGGGGCGCGCCGCGGCGGCGAGCGCGTGGGGCTGCCCCCGCCGTGCGGCCCCGTCCCGCCGCCGAGCCCCGGCGCGCCGGGGACGCTGGGGGGCGGCGCGGGGGCGGCAGCCCGGCGGCGGGCAGGGCAGGGTGGCGCGGGGCGGGCAGCGGGCTGTGCCTGGCGGCGCCGGCTCCGCGGGGACGCGCGGCCGTGGCGGGCGGGAGGGAGGGCAGGAAGGAGGGGGGCGGCCGGCGGAGCCTGGCAGGGCCGCGGCGGGCTCCGGCGGCGCAGGCAACCGCCGTGTCCCTTTTGTTTCGGCGTGCCGCCGGCTGCTGGATCCGCGCCCGCGGAGTAGCCGCTTGGTGCTTCGCGGGCTCCGGCTGTGTCTGTGCACACGCCTGAAGGGCATCCTCCTCCGGTGGGGCCGGTCTGTCAGAGCCGCCGGGAGAGGTGTTCGCCTGTTTGCACATCGGGTCCCCTCTGCTTGCCGCTCTTCAGTGCTGACTCTCAGCTTATCCGGACTTGCCGTGAATTAATTTCTTGGCAGTACAGGCATGTGTCCCTGCACCCCGGAGAAGGGTTTCCGCGTTACCCTGCTGGCTGCGCTGCGGCCGGTCATTAGGTACACCACAGAGATGTTTCTGTGGGAGCCTGTTCGCGCGAGTTCGGCACGGCCGCGCTCGCAGCCCAGTTTACCGAAACTTTAAGTGCAGCAGGCGGTGTGGAGCCGTCAGGGCAGGCCGTTACTCCGGTGGGATAACGGCGTCTCGAGGGCTCGCCCTGTTTTGGGGGGTGAATCAGAAACAAAACCGAGCCAAGGATAGAAATGAGTTTGTGTGGTTTGAAAGAACCAGCGTGGTAACGGCTGCTGAGGCACGGTAAAGCGGGAGGCAGCCCTGTTTTCTACAGCGCAGCCCCCGTATCAGCTAGTGAGCACCGTAAAGTGGGATCACTTTGTAGCCGAAAACGCAGGGCCTTGCAGCCGGGGCCGCCGAAGCGTTACGTGTCATTAAAGTAGTGCTCTTGGAGGAGAGGGACTGTCCCAGGAGCTGTAAAATCTATAAACACTTTTCTGATTGGTTTAAAAATTTAGACACAGGAAGTGGATGGTGTCTAATAACAGACAAGTGGAGACACTGTTGTCATGGAAACTGGGAAGACTAACCCCCCCTTTATTAAAAAAAAAAAGGGCAAAAGAAAGAAGTGTGCATCTCATCAGAAATGCCTGCAGAGTGCCTGGCTGCTGCCGCCTTCCCGCAGCATCTGTTGAAACACGAGAACATGCCTGTCAAATCAAGGTCATTTTACAATAAACCCCGTGCTGCTGCCTCCCCTGTTTCCTCTCTGGACGCTGTCCCCCGCTTTCCACCCCGGGAGGAGGAAGGGGGTGCAGCCCGCCTTCCCCGTGCCCACTGGCTGCACCCCGGATGGTGGGTGTCCTGCCCCAGCCGGGCCTGCAGCGGGGGGAGGCTGTGGCTGGGGACCAGCAAAGGCTCAAAGCCTGGGGGCCGTGTGGGTTAAAAACCGAAAGTAGTGAGGGGTGACTTAGTTTTTAATCGAATGACCTGGCCGTGTTTCTTTTCATGGGACCTGGGAGAGAGAGCCGGGATTGATCTCCCTGCGTTCCTCTGCATTACAAAGTTATATTAAAATGTAATGATTTGGACTTGAATGTTAAGGCTGTTTCTCTGCCTCACCAGCAAAAAAAACCCCAACACCCCAAAAGGTGGCAAATGGCTGTGGGAAACCCTGTGCGATTGTTTTTAATAAAGACGTCACCGTTTGGTTATAGCATGCTATGGGAGTACAAAAGCAAAGATATGAGCATAAAATATACTTCATTACTCATAAATGCAGCATGAGAAAACTAGACCATTATTGTGGTAAATGGAAGTTTTGCTTTGCTGGACTATTGAAAGTTTATTGTGTGTGAAAGGAGAGAGCTATTTTGGTTTTGGAGCAGGAGAGAAGTATTTCACAGCAAACTCACAGGAAAGGTTTTAATCTTTTTGCTTATTTCCTTGGGCAGCAGCTTTTGGTTCAGATGTTCGTGATGGAGAGATGTCTTTGAGCATTCACTGTGCATTCTCCGAAACATTTTGTTTTGTTGCTACCTTTAATCTTCGTTTTGCAGTGACCAAAACAAGAAAAAGCACTTGAGTGCTTCACCCACTGTATAAATCATCACTTTGAAACCTCAAATGACCAGTTTGACCTCTGTTGCCTCTTTGCTTGCATATTTCACTCCTTGCATTCTTATTTCTCAGGAAAACCAGCAACTGGTGAGCAGGTCTTACACATCAGGAGGCAAATCCTGCAGGGCACTCAGGCAAAGGTGCTCAGCCCTGTCTTTACCTGCATCCTTGGGTCTTGCTATTCGACAAACCAAAGGCCTGGCTTCGACATCTGGTTGTGGGTAAAGCAGGGGAGAGCTGTGCCTGCATCTGCTCCAGGAGTCCTGGTTGGCTGGGCTGGGCTGGCACCGGGGTGCTGGGTCTGGAACTCCCTTCCTGTGTCCAGGAAAGGCGTGTTTAGTCCAGCTCACATCTGATTAACCAGATGCTGCTTTTAATTGCCGTGGAGTTCAAATGGAGAAAGTTTGGCTTGGTAGCGAAAGCGTGCTTGCTTCTAGAAGCGAATTTCCTGTTGTCGGGAGAACCCTTATCCGCAGGAAGGTTCACTGGCAGGAAATGTGTCGGTTGCTTGTTTTTACACAGTGAAGGAAATGAACTGGATTAGGTACTTTCTAGATTTACCCTTCATCGTCCTCCATGTCCGTGCTACTCTGTTTATCTCTATGGTTTTGGTTTTGAAAAGTTTTACAGTATCAGCCATTCCTGAGGGACATGCATGAAGTTAAATGCTTGTGTTGTCCTGCCATTTGTTGCTGTTATAAAAAACCACCCCACCAACCTCTCGGGACCACGTTTTCAAAAGTGTCCAATTTACAATTTATACCTTTTGAGCCTCATTAATAGTACTCAGATAGTTGGTTTTTTTTTCCTTCCCCCTCCTCTTAGAATGAAAGATCAAAAAATGCTCCAGTTAGTTTACTAATAGGGGCAGTCCCTCCACTTCTGAACTGCTTTTCATCATGAATCATAAATCACTTTACGGAAATTAAATTTTTAATATCCACAGAAGTTGTATGAGCATAGGAAGGCAAAACGTAGCATTTCATATGCACTGCCTGAAATTGCAAGGCAAATTAGGAGCAGAGTTTGGAGTCAAATTAGTTGCCCCTTAATTAGCAATTGCTAATTGATTAAAACTTTGAAAGGGTGTCTGCCTTTCCCGAGTGCGCTTGTGCTGATGCGCCGGGGCAGTGCGCATGTATTGGTATGGGATGTGGCGTTGGGGGTGAGAATGTGAGCAGTGCTTCCAGAAAATGCCAGTTGTTTACTGGTCCCTGTCCAGCCTGGTGTGGCGTGGTTGGAGGCTTGTAAGATTAGACACGACTTTGGATGAAGGTCCAGGCTAAAGGCGAGGGCTGGGGTTGAGGTCTTTGGGTTCTAGTAAGCAGTGGGGTTCAGGGAAATCAACATCAATGTCGGCTCACAATGGAGTATTGTGATTGTATGTATGTTACGCTGAAGTATGGTTAAGTATGATGCTGAGCTGGACTTTCGCAGAGGGTTCTGAGGGGGAAACGTGGAAAAGTTACATAAACTTGTAAGGAGCTGTCTGGCATGCTGAATGGCTTCAAGCAGTCATTTTTGGTGTGGGAGATGTCTTGGTGTTAGGAGCTGTTCCTGGCAGAAGAGGCTGCCAGGGCTGTCCAGAAGCCTCAGCTGGGCTGGAACAAGACTGTCCTTGCCGATGCTGGAATTTGCCAGTTCATGACTTCAGACATAACAGCACAGCACAATTTTCGCCTGTTTTGAAGTGTTTCTAACGAAACCGCATTTGGCTTGTTACCTGCTCTCATGGCCAAGCCAAAGGAAAACTGTAACAAAATAATGACAAATAAAAAGAAAAAAATAATCTTAACAAAACAGCATTTCATTTAAATGTAAAACCTAGAGACGTGTTTCTTCGGAAGCCATCAGCTGGTGCTGGAAAGTGAGCCTGAAGCCTTGGAAGGCAAGGCAGTTTTTGGGAAGCGACTTCCAGGCTTTGGAAATCCTACTCCATTTAAGGTGCCCAGAGTTGAGCAGCCAACCATCAGGGCGACTCAAACCCTCCTTAACTTCACTGTAGCACTTTAGGTGCCGTTAGCGGTCTTGGGACTTTTAACTGATCTAATCCGCAGCTGGGTGTCTAGCCTGAAGTTGGCACCTCGGCTGCCTGGGTAGCCCATGAGGGAGCGCAGCTCCCTGCGCCTGGTTGTCACCCTTGAGGGTGGATGCAGAACAGTGGAATAGCCCCATTCCAGAGGTGGCTGGGGACAGGGTCTGGGGAATGGCTAAAGCTCACGAGGTCTGGACACACGACTTCCAGGTGGTTCAAGTCATGTATGACCACCCTGGCGTTAGCCTAGGTGCTGGTTTTTAGCCTAGGGGCAGTTTTGCTGAGGGGCTTAGTTTTTCCACAGCTCTCTTGGTGATGAACAGAAGCGACATGTTACACTCTTTCCAAGCTCTCCCTAAAGCTCAACTGCTCCGTAATGTCTGCAGAAGTGGTACAGGCCAAGTCTGCTGGAGGTGAAACTAATGATTATTATGCTAGACAGTGTTTTGGTGCTCTTTCCTTTAATTTCTCTGTCTGTAGTCTAAGAGTCTCTTTGCTGGAGATGGTCTTTCTCTGTGTTGGCACTGACTGCAGGACAGACACGGCAAGGCTGTGACCTGTGGTCAGGGTTGGTAAGGAGCACTGAATGGAACAATCTGCCTAGCTGTTTGACGTTGTTTTTTCCAGCATTAGCAGGAATTTACCTCAATGCTAGCTGATACAGTGACATTTCCAACATTGGGTGTTTTTACTGAAAATAGGTAAAAGCCGAACAAAGATAGGTATTATTTAAGGACCTGGATGGTTTTGACACACACTGGCTTCTTTCTTTGCCCGCCTCCCATGTGCTGGGGTGTGGTGGGACCCTGTGTGTGAACTCTGTTTGCTTGGGCCAGTGCGAGGTTCCCCGGTGGGAGCCTAATTGCAAACTGCTTACCTGCCACCTATTAGCTGATACAGCCCACTCACGATGGCTGGGCATACTTATTTTTGTTGCAAGGAAAATACACCAGACTTCCTAACAGACGGGGCTTTACGTACAAGGCAATCCAAGCTAGTTTCTGGAAAGCATTTCACAGAACGGCAGCTTTGTTGGAAATTGCTTCTTAATACTGTATGGCAAAGCTGTTGCTCTTTTTAGTGTAGTTCTGTGCAGGACCTGCGCCCGCCCCACTGACTGAGCAGCATCTCGCATCTCCTGCAACCCTGCCTCCTGTCTCAGGCTCTCTGGGCTCCCTGCTCCAACCTCTGGCAGCTTTGTGGCTCCCCGGTACAGAACTGCTTTTTGTTTCTGCTCTTGGGCTTTATGGAGAGGCCAACCTTTTCCCTGGATAAAGTCAGCTTCCTGCACAGCGAGCAGATGTGAACTCCCCAGCCTGACCCATCCTTGCAGAGCTGTGCTCCCTGTTACGCCCCTCAGTAAGATCTTCTTGTTGCCAATTTAATTGCTGGCTGGGCTTGCTGTGCAGAGGAGCAGAGGCATTAGAGGGGTTACAAGAGGTTATTGGAGATGGGAGGAAGATGAAAGTCTGACCCATCCAGATTTAACTGGATTAAATCTCATTTTACCCCCAACTCCAGCTTGTTTTGATCTGAGTTTTACAGTAGATCATTTGTAGAAGCTACCCAATTAATATGTTATTTTAACACCAGATTTTGTAAAGCTTTTTTTTTGTTGGAGGTGGAGAAGGGATCCAAATGTTTTGATCCTATTTTTATCTTTAACTTCACTGAGTTTTTCTCACTCTCTGCTTTGCAGAGAGGAGCGAGATTTTAATAATTCGCTAATATACTTTCACTTCATTAACATTTTATCATTCTGCCATTGTGCATATGGCAAACTCCTCAGTACTCTCATTAAGGGCCTGATCTTGCCCCCATACTCTCACATCCCTTCAGGTGTGGAAAACCCTAAACTCGGGTGTTATTCTGCTTTTTTGGAAAGAGCTTTTCTCTTTTTCCAATAGATAGTAAACCGAACAGAACATGGAAGGTTTTGGGGGGATTGGGTTTGGGTTTTTTTTTTGGTCTGTTTTCTTGTGGGGTTTTTGTTTGTTTTGTTTGGCAATACAATGGTTATGAAACTTACCTGGGATAGCACAGTGGATATTAGGATAGCACAAATAACACGTAACACTTCATATGATCTTGGTGATTAAGTACAGGAGTTCATAGGTGTGTGCCCATGTTGTGTTGAACAGGTGCTTTTTAGTTGTATCCTAATGTGACATCGGGTGTTGAACTTCCAGGGCGACTCTCCCCCTTTTATTTTCTAACATAAAATAAACCTCTGAATTAGTGCATGGTTTCATACTGCTAATTAAATACTGTTAGAACACCAGATTACTTCAGGCATATTCAGAAGGGATAGCAAGCCAAGCACGGCTGAGGGCTGGGCAGTGGGTAGGTACATGAGGCTTGAGAGTTGAAGGGAAATTTCTCGGTTGTGAGCAGCAGAGAGCTAAGGGCCAGGTAAGAATTCCAGGTGGTGCTGTGTATTGAAAAGATTGTGGCTGTTGAGAGACCGAAGGACAAGAGATCACAGTAATGAATACAGGAGATGTTGAGGGACCTGCTGAGGGTTTCTACTTGTTAAATAGAGTATATTTGCTTTTAGAGGCACCAGGTCAGAAACTCATCTCTTGTAAACTGGTATAATGCCATTGGAGATAGTGAAATTACACTGACTTGCACTAGCTGATCGTCTGTCTGGTGGTATTACAAGAAGAGTGAAAGTGTGAAGGATGGGCGAGCTGGAGAGGTTACAGGCCTGAGCAACAGGAATGGTGGAAGTTTGCTCAGCAATAATAGAGAGGCTGGGCAGTGAAGAAAGATCAAAAGGTCCATTGCAGCTATATTGGGTTTGATTTGATGACGAGATGCCCAGCCAAGAGATGTCAGCAAGGCAGGTTGAGAGATGGGCTTGGCTGGAGAGGGGAGTCAGTGATGGAAAGTACATTTCTCATTGGCACAGTAGCAGTTGGTGTGTGAGTGAGTAAGATCACACACAGTGTGGGGATGTGGGGTAAAAACCATGACCTGGGCTAAGGCCACAGCTGGAGCTGGGGGAGAGGATGTAGAGGTACAGAGCAATCGCTGGATGAGGAGGACCAGAAGACAGCATCTCACAAAGCCAAGGTGGGACAAAAATCCTTTGGTCTGGAAGGGAGAATAGAAAAAATTTAACAAATATCATTTAGGATTGAGAAAAGAAAGGGAATGACATTGACTTCTTTGAGAGGCATGAGCTGTGAATAATGTCTACTGCAATTGGTGTACTTTGAAAAGCTGAGCAGAGGCACAGTAGCGGGATGCAAAGCCTTTAATCAGAGGTCACTCAGGTAGGTTATCTCCAGAAAGCAGTAGCTACCCAGTGGCAGTAGCTTAGAGCTGAGGGGCTCGTGCCCACTCCTGGTCCCACACAGCTGCTGGGATGTTGAGGGTCAGCGTGAGCTCAGGCACTGGCTTTGCTCTGGTTCCTGCCGATGGCAGGCGGTGGCCGTATGACCAGCCTTCCAGTGGCTCGCACCTGTATGCCAGGCTGGAGAGTTGTGTCGAAGAGATGCATTTTGTGCAAAGGGCTTGCTGCTCAAATGAGGATGCCTGTTTGTGGTGCGATGTGGGCAGTGCGGGAATTGCTTTGAAACCTGGAGCAGGATTTTTTTTCTCTAATAGTAATTTTCATCCTGATTTTCTTTCTGATCTCAAACCCCTACAGCCTAAATAAGGTATTTGGAGTAAAAATTACTCCAGAATAGAAGAATCTACACCAGTATATTTATTCATCCCGCTTACATATTTCACATGCTTTATCCTGTCACCTGCTAATAACGTATGAACATTGTGGAAATTTGGAGGGTATGCACAATATTACTGGCATTACTTGAGCAGCTGTTACTGGCCTGCTCACGTTCAGCAGATTTCTTACTGTCGAAAACGCTTTTAGCATGTGAATGAATGGGCAGGAAATCACCTAAAAATTGATTTATGTAGACAGAAACTGCCTTCTTCTTCATTCAGAACAACAACAATGAAGTCAGGCAGCAGGGTTCAGCTGATGGGCTGTTGGGAAGAGCTTGCTTTATTTCACAAGAGGGGCTTTGTTTTCATGGAGACTCTCGGGTACTAGCACTGGTAATTAAACTTTTGTTTCCAGATGCAAGGGACAAGAGGTTCCGCCCAGGAGCAACATCTGTAGGTGAGGAAGCACTTTGACTTGTGGAAGCAGCATGGAAGCAGCATTGCACTTTGGAAAATCCATCAGTTGTTCCTTCTGGTGCCAACGTGAGCATGAATGCTGGCAGAAATTGAAGCATGTCCCTTTTCATGCCAAAATCTATCGACTCTGATTGCCTTAGCTGATTTCAGTGAAGATTTTGCCTGAGGAAATAGCTTGGTGTTTGAGCATGTAGATGGCTGATGTTTAAAGTCCACCTCCATGAACTTACGAGGGAGGTCCCATGGGGCACAGTAGTGGTTCCATCTAATTTTACGGATGCAGAATTTGATGCTCTGTTGCCGTCATTGATATAGTGGTGGTCATAATGGTTATTAATTTGTATTCTGGTGGTAGATAAACGGTGTTAATATTTGGCTCTTCCTCAGGCAGCCTGGCTCTCGTAAGTATGTTCTCCATTGATGTGGAGTGGTTTATTCTCACTCTGGCAGTGTGAGTAATGCACATACGGCTCTTTGGAGCCAGCAGCTGAGAAGATGTCTTTTATATGCGTATACACTACTACATAGATTTATGCTGCTGTAACAGTGAGATCTATATCTTGTTATGAACAACACACAATCCGTTACTTGTTTGCACAAAATTCAACACTTTACCAGCCAATGAAGTGAGGAGCAGAGGGCCAAACTCAGTCCTCTGGGCACAGTATACTGGTCTTTACTGACTTGCAGACCCTTAAACCCATAGCCTTATCTCAGAGTCTTGTGACTATGGGAGCAAGTGAAGACGGGTTGTCAACACATTTGTCTTGTGGTGATGGACTGAACCCAGGTAGCAGCCTTTCCCCGAGTTAATGTACTCATCAAGTCTCTGTCTTGGTCACTGTGCTTTACTGAACTGCAATAAGCTAGTTGTCTTTAAATTTAATTGGCTAAACCTATAAAGGAGGAGACAGACAGACAGACGTGGACAGCAGGATGATCGAAGCCTTTTGTAATAGCCAATAAAACTAACCCTCTTCCCCTAAAAAGCCTAAGTAGCAGCCTAAAGAACTGCTTCATCTGTGAGCTGCAGAAGAAGGAACCATGGTTAGATGATTACGGAAATGCATGTAGTGAGTTTATTATAATGCGTTAATTACCACTGCCAGTAGTTACCCTTCATTATTAGAGTGACTTCCTTCAAGATAAAATAACGAAATGTACATTTTCATGTACCTTTGTCAGTCAGAAGCCCAAGAAGAGATTCCTGTTCCCTTTCTGTCTTGTGGTATTTGAAGTAATGCAACTCCACTGAAGTCAGAGGTGGATAGCTGGGGAGAAGGCAGCTTTTCTCTAGTAAATAGAGAGCTCTAATGCAACATTGTTTTATTTCTGCACATTAAAGTTAATAATACAGCAAGTGTATTTTGAAGTCTTTCTAGGATCTCTATATGTTAAGTAACTGCGAACAAACTTCATAGTCACTCTATAGGCCCTCATGATATATCATTTTGAGCTGCCTTCTATCTATTATGTTTTATCTGCCTGCAAAATCCATTTCTAATTCTGGCCATATCTCGTTTGCGATCACTTGCCAGAAATCTATTCCCAGGATTCTCCTTATTTTAGTGAAATATCTCTGCTTCAGCACCTTTCCCAAGGTGGCTGATCTAATCACGGCACTATCAGTTATCACTTCTCATTTCCTTTGCTAGCTCTGTCAAATGCAATGCACAGCCTAACAAAGTGACATTCAAATACTCTGTGGCCAAGGCTATTTCCCTGTCTTTTACTCTGCAAAGCTGGAATTGTATCTGGCTTCTTAAACATGTGCCCTTCGCTCCAGGAATGTGACTTGTAAAGCACACTGTGAGAAGAGTTAATATTAAGCAGATGAAATAGCTGCCTCTTTATTTATCACAGGTACAATCCATTTATAGTGACCATCTGGATATTAAACCCCACATCCATGACCTTTTTTTCCAGGTAGAGAAGGGCGATGCTTCATTCCTGCCAACTGGCAAGAGAGCCCTACTTTGCCGTCAGAGAAAGAAAATTTGTCACCTCCCTGTTCCTAAGCTCCATTCTTTTCTGTTTATATATACACATTTCTCTTTTAAATATGAGTGTGATTGTGTGCAAAGGTCAGCATATACCAAACAGGGTGCTTGTGTTTCTCGAGGAAGGAGTCACCTGTGTAGTGTGATCCTCTGGTAAGGTTAAATGTGGTTTCTATGGACACAGGTCCAGCAATAGCAACTTTTTTTCCTGGCCACCTTTTTTCTTTTTCCTTGGGTGACAAACCTCTTAGTGTTATCTTAGATTGCTATCACAGACTAATACTTGTTTTAATAAGTGTGTGGCTGACTAGTCCATCCGCTCTGAAAGATAAAGTTATCCACGTGCATCCTCGCAGCCCTTCCTGCTTTGCACCATTTAGCACATGCTGCCACGAGCCCTGCTTTGCTGCAGTCTCATTTCTCCATTGGTTTTCACAGGGGCTGAAGCCTAAATCTTGCATTTTTTTTGAAAGCAGGGAGCAGGCTCTCACCAGGCTGGCTACAAGAGTGGGGAGAGCCCTCTCCATGCACCTGTCCTGGCTCCAGAGCACCACAAAGTTCAGCACTTGCGCGGTGCTGGGAGTTTACCTTGAGCAGCACAGCTCTGCATTTCTTCTGAAATCATGCAACCTGTTTTTGGTTGCCCCCCCGCCCTCCTCCAGTGTGTGAATCAAATAAACCTGTCTTGTAGTCTGCACCAGATCAACTCACATATTTTCCCTGTGGCCGGTTACAGGTTGCAGAATTGAGTTTGTTTGTTTCAGACAGCAAGGGGAAAAATTAGGAAAACGGGTTTTAAGCTGAAAGAAATAACCAATCTGATTTGTTGTTTATGGCCCAGGGTACAACACAAAGCAGGTGCTCCGTGTTTCAGTTCTTTGGCATGTATTTCATTGAGCTGTGTCACAGCCTTGGTGAGCTTCCAGGGTAAGGTGTTTGCAGTCCCTCCTGGCTGTCCCTCGAATGCTCTCCCCTGGTCGGCTGTGGAGGTGCAAACTGGGGAGCATCTACCCTAACAGGGGATGGCAGAGCAAGCTTCTGTGTGTCCTAAATGGTAATTTCCAATGTGGCTAAATAACAAGGATGGCATCTAATGGCTTAAAAAGCTGTTCATTGCTTCATTTTTTATTAGCTGTTTCTTCGCTGTAGGAAGGTAGAGAAATCTGTGTTAAAATAATAATTAAATGCTGACAGTACTAAATTTCCACCCAGCGTGAGTTGGCAGCAGTTGCAAACCAAAACATTAGGTCATTAAAGAAAAAAACCCAACCTGATTAAATACCTCTGTATGTTTTTCTGATTAGCTATTCTTAAAAAGAGCATGCGGCTGTAATAGAAGGGTGTACTTGACAGCAGCAATTGCTTTTCTGGGGAAAGGTAAAATACTCATGTTTTAATGTGTATATATGTGTGTTTGAAAGGATTTCTTGCTGATCTTAGCTATGGGGATTTATATCTTACTAATCATCCATTTTTAAAAGCCACCATGAAATCTCCCTGCCAGGAAATACGTGAAATCCCTTCAATATTATGTTTCTGGAAAGAACAGTTAACAGTAACTAATGCACTCAGGGTTTTGTTTTGGTCTGGTTTTCCTCTTCTCTGGCTGGACAGAGCTGACTTTGCCTTTGAGCGCCAAACAGCCGTGGTGGACCTTGCTGTAGCATTGGTGGTATTGAAGCACTACGAGGCTCAGGGGCTGGCTGCAGTTTGCATCCCGCAGGCACGCAGATAAAAGGGTTTCTGCCCCTAAAAGCTTGATGTGATGGGGAGGTACATGAAGCTGGGTGAGAATTGGGAAGGGGTAGAGGGGGTGGTGTTAGGAATAGAAGCCCCTGTTTACTTCATGCCCACTTGTGGCCAGAGGTCTGCTGCTCTCAGAGGCAGGTTGAAGCTGTCTCTCTTGACTATATTTTATTAAGGCACTGTTGGCTGAGGAGACTGCAAAGTAAAAACTGTCAAAAGGTGCATTTATAGTCTGCCACTTTTTACCACCTGATTCTTCCTTTGATGCGCTCTACTATATATTTATTCCAGTGTGCTCCATAGCAATGTTTTAGGGGCTGATACCTACAGCACACGTATGTCTGGAGCTCCTTCTAGGCCCTCTTTAGGGGATGTTGCTGGGGCTAGCAAGGAGGCATGGATCCGGTGCCACTGCAGGCGAGTTGTGGCTGCCACTGGCCGTGTGGGAAGCCCTGGAGCTTTTGAGAGGTCAGTGTGCTGCCGAGCATCCCTCCTCAAGGGCTGGGACCATCTCTGAAAGCTCCATGACCTCTGTAGCCAAGACACACTTCCCAAGCATATCCTGAGTGTGGAAGGATGTCCTGGCTGCTGTGGCTCCTGCTTGCATCGTAGCACAGCAACTCATGGTCTGTGGCGTGTGTGCGTGTTATGGTGCCAGCCCTGCGAGGCACCACAGGGTCATCCTGCCCTCTCCCCACCTTCTGGCCCTTCCTCCCACATTTATATTTGGAAACTGAGGAACAGAGGGGTTAAGCGGGAGGTTTCGGGAATTATTTCAAACTATTTTGTTGTTTGAAGGGTAATACAAGCTTTTGTTGTATAAATATACCCCTGTCTGCACCCAGAAGTTGCATATGAACAACAGTCTCACGAATGTAATTTCTACTACCTGAAAGACATAGGGAAAAGGTTTATCTTAAGGGCTTCAAAGAAGGCTCATGTGCTTACAAATTTACTCAGCACTTTTACTGGACTCTTTTAAGGTCAACTGGGATATTCATTTTCCCCCTGGGAGCTGTGTAAGTCACATACTTTCTTTTTTTTCTTCACTGTACATTCCAGAAAGCAATTTCTCAGGAAGAGTGGTTCCAGTTTAATCTCCAGATTATCTGTTGTTTCTTTTTCCCCCAAGATAAAGCAGCTGAATAATCAGCTAACTCTAATTCAGGCAGAGCTGGGACTATGTATGGACATCTGTGTGGAGATCCAGATTTGAGGACTACTGCTTTAGGTTGCAGCGTTTCAACTGTATAGCCCAAGTGCGTCGGTTACTTGGAGGTGAGCACAGGTGCTCCAGTGACCGTGGCCACTGCTCAGGAGTTGGGTTCTGAGACCCCTGGAAACACCCTGGGTCTGGAAAGCAGAGCAAAAGGCATGTTTCTGTGAATGTTAGTGGTAATTTTCTTGCAATTAAATGCAGTGACCAAGAGCAAGAGAAATTTTTTGCCCGTATTTCTCTCCTGTATGAAGATGTGCCTAGCAAAGGACAGATGGAGTCGGGGGCTGCCTCTGGTTGTCTTGAGTCTCGGGCTGCCTCCATCCCAGCCCTGGCTGGAGGCAGTGACCTGCTCTGGCGTCTTCTGCTTTTGCGGCACTGAAGCTCCTATCTCAGTCACAGTCCTGCATGGTGTACATGCAACATGCCCCGGCTGGGATGTCCCTCCGCAGTGCGCTGCAAGGCAGCCGAAGTCTTTCTGCCCCAGGACCCTTCTTCATGAGAATTGGCTACCACTAAACCTTAGTGACAGAAAGTGGCTCTGGCACCTTGGCTCTCGTATCTCCAAGTTCATTGGGTCCTTGTAGTACTAGCACCGGGTTAAGACAAACTATTTCTCTGCTGACGTTAATGTACTTGACCCTATAGAGTGCAAGGTAGCCAAGCAGTTACAGGCCATTAATCTCCAATTGCTCTTGTCAGGTATGTTATTCGTTAATCCAGGGCCAAACAGTGGTTTAGTTGTCAGCGTAGACCATGATAAGATTTTCTTTAGCTCCTGGTTAGTGCCCAGTTAGGATCTAGTTAGTAGTGTTTGCAGCCATTTAGACAGGTGCCCTCGAATTTCACCAGGCGCTGCACCAATGCTAGGGCTCTGCATTGGTTCATCCACTAAATGTGCTGTCAGAACCAGCTTGGATGGCTGGTTCAGTGAGAGTTAGCCGCTGCTCAGGCACCTATAATGGGGGCTGCTCGCTGTACATCTCCTGCATAGTGTACCACATAGCCCAGGGTACCCGTGAGGCAGCTCCAAGAGAGCTCTCAACTAGCTGGGCTGCTTTTCACCCTGTGACCTCTTTGGGCACAGTTGGGATGGAGGCGAGTTTGTTATTTCAGTACACATTCACACCCTGATTTTAGTGCCTCATTCTGCGGAGGAGGAGTGCTCCAGGCATCCCATGGCAGAAATTCTCCTTTTTCTTGGACACTGCCCAAGGGTTACTCATCAGAACAATAATTGCTAAAAAATTGCGATGCTGAGCACCAAGACTTATGGAGTGCTTTGATATGCGAGGCTGTGATGATTGCGTATAGAGGGGTATCCTTCTGTAGCTTGAATTGCTGTAAAAGGCTTCAATATCCTTTCTCTGGCAAGCCGCTGGTACCTATAATTGGGAGTCTGAGTGAGGTTTGCAAGCTCAGTGCCACCTTACACGTATTGGTCTGCGGCTGTTCCTGAGGTGAAAACTGTTTATGTTTTAATGCATTAAGTTCTGCTCGCACTGTCCTGTATGGAAGTCTTGTTTTGAAAGTATAAGAAAAACGAGAAGGAAGAATGTTGAGATGTTTTAACACACCAAGAAGCATTTTCTTCCTACACAGTGCCATTTCAGAGAGGGAACAGCTTCTCCTCCAGTTCTGTTTTGGTCTAGGTCTCTCTCTTCTGAGATTTAAACATATGCTTGTGTCAGTTCCTCAGCTGGTGTATATCTGTTGACATACTGTATCTACTGACATAATGTGCTTTCTGCATTTGCAACTGATGTTTTTGCGGTGCTTCTTTAAAGTTAGCATATTCCTCGGGTTTTAAAAATGGTCTTTTAACAAAGCTATAACATGGGGGCTTTGGGGTATTTTGTTTTCGTAAGAAGAACATTGACATAATGACCAATAGGAAAAGAATAAGATTAGGAAGTTGCTTGTTATCCTGATGTCTATAGGGTCTTGTATGTCCCACACAGCAATTGCCCTTGTTCAGCAGATGGGGACTGTGGTGCTCCTGGTGGCTGGATATCACCTAGCAATCTGTGGCACACCTGGAGCAAAATCCAGATGTGCTAGGTATGTGTGAAGTGTTGTCACGGCAAGGGTTGCCTTTCTCCTGGGAAGCTGCCCGCAGCTGGAGGCAGGTCTACATAGCATGCTCAGGCTTTGCAGCTGGCGCTGCTACAGATCTGGGGCAAAGCAGGGATTTCCAGAAGTGTATAGGTGAAGCTGGAGCACAAATCCATTGAAAATCCGTGTGTGTCCAGGTAAGCAGCTGAGATCTCTTGCAAAGTGTCACTCTCAGCAGAAACAGAAAGGAGCACGTTTGGGAACTGTTAGGGCTCCTACGTGCCTGGCCGTAGGAGGTTTTGCTTTCAGATTTTAGTTGTTCATGGGATTTCGACCTAGGTGAAATAGCATTAGAGGAGATAGAGTAGCAACTTCAACCCCTGGTGTTAATTACTAGAGACTGGGATAAAATCCTGGTCCTAATGAAGCAGCTCAATGACTTCTGAGGATCCTGAGATCATCTGTGGTAGGTTGACCTCATCACCTCTGTTAGATACTGTGAAAGAGACGCTGGCAGGCCACGGGATTGTAGTTCTCTAATTTTTGTGTTCTTGATAGCACCTGTTGTCCTGGTTTGTTTTTTGTTTTCCCCCAAATCTAAGCATTATTATGTTTTTTTCTCATGTCCCATACATGCATTCTTCTGCTAGTGAAGGAAAGAAAACGGTCATGCTCAGATTTTGGTCTTTAAAAAAGAAGAGCATCTTGATTTTGTTATGTTTTTGGACAGGCTATGAGGGACAAAGTTGAACTTGTCTGAGAACAAATGGATACTATCATACTGGGAACTTAGTGCAGAGTGATTTGGAAATAAGTTTGGCCTTTTCCTATAAAATTAAAGGCACCAAATAACTGAAGTTATTTTTGGTGCAGTTCTGTGCTATGGAAGAGCTAGTTTTTGAAACTAGTATGAATGGAAATAAGGAGTGGCTAAATTGTGTAGTTTGGGTGCAAGACTTCAAGCTAGTTCAGCTGTTACTAGGACCACTCTTAAATAATCCTTCAGGCTGATGTAGGTGACCTCCTGCCATAAATACCACACAGTTCCTATTTTATGTGGTTTAATTTCATTACAAAATTTCTACTCATTCATCTGCCCTACTATGATTTCTTAGTGTGTTGTTTAGAGGAACATTCATCACAGGTTTTTTGCAGGCCGATACAATACCAACTTGCTGCTTAAGACCTGCGCTGGTGCTGCAGTTGTTCCCCCATTAGGGTAGGGCAGTCGTGGAGGATTCCCATCCCAAGGATGCCTCCTCTGCTGCTCTTAACTTGGCAGCTGCAGTCAAAGAGGTCATTTCACCTGGCTGGGTCCATGCATTTGCTTTGGTTACAGTACTGGGGACTCTGTAATTGGCAGTTGTGCTGCTTGATTTTTGCTTGGCAATTCACTGTAAAGCCACAGCTACAAATTTCACTTTCCACAGGGACGTTCCTTTTTTTTGCCTCTCCTAGGCAGGCTAAGCAGAAATTGTTGGAGCCTACTCCTGTCTGTGGCTCATACCCATCATCATGCTGTAGACAGACATCCTCTCCTCTTCCCAAATATGGAAGATGTCCAGTTAATTGTCTGGAAATGGGGGAGGGTGTGGGATTTTTTCTTACAGTCTTCTTGTTGCTTTCTTGTGTACAGCTGTTCATTGTTTTGTGTTAACTGTTCTTACTTGGGGATTTCTGAGAAGAGGACTAAAGCTGTGAACCCTTAAAGAACAAGATTAGATGAGGTGGAACTGGCTTTGATTGCCACTTTGGTCTATGATGCTGTGCTCTTTTCACTGCAGAACAGATGAAAGCGTATATTTATTCCTAAAATAAATAATAATCTGATGCTCACCTGAGTTTAGCTATTTACTTGGAGGAAAAAAGTTTCCTTAGAAATGAGAAGGCTATTAAAAAAATCTGTGTTGGGCATTTTAATTGCACCGTGCGATGAATCCTTTGAAGTTTTATTACCTATTATATACTTAATTCAAAAGTTGCCTTTTGCGATAGCTTAAGGTTTTTATTTGCTTGAGAATATTAACATTTCTCTTTCAAGCTTTGAAAGAGCAAACTTTCTAAGCATGATTATGAACATTAGGTTAATGCATAATCCCCACTCAGAGGTTCTCCTAGATTTCCATATGCTTGTTAGAGGCTGTTCAAAGGTGCTTAGCTTTAATTGCCATTATGTGAGCACACAGAAATACGGACCCAAGAGTCTTATCTGTTTCGTTCACAAAATCATTTTTTAGATCATTGCAGAGCCATTCTAAGTTGAATTTACATTGAGGTTACTGGGAGGCGTAAATATTTTAATCTAAATGGGGAGTGGTTCTTTTGTCTCCTTATTTAAATGCTCAGTGTTTATACCTTTTTTGGTCTTAATGTAATTGTTGAGGATTTGGTTTGTTTTCTGTGACATTGTTTTTTGCAGGTATTTTACCTGCCTTGCATGTGCAAACTTTTAGCTGTCCACATAGAGATAATAAATACAGGTATGTTTAGAAAGACATGCATAGCCAAGTTTCTGTGGCTTTCAGTGAGCTATAGGATCTTAAACACATGAGCTGGAATGGAAAAAGGACCTTTGCTTTAAAGAGCCTTTGAAAATGTTCTTTGAAGGGCTAGAACTGGGGCCACGTAACTGGAAGGTGGCTGGACCTGCATCTTCCACTATCCAAGAAAAGCATTCTGTAGTCACAGTTCCCGCTTCAGCACCTTACCTAAAGATCTGTGAAGTCCAGAAGGAAATTCAGAGTGAGTAAGAAAACTGGAAATGTATTTCTTTAATGCAGGAAAGGACTGGTGTGTGGGGAGAGCTCTCCAGTGCAGCCTGCCCAATACCAGGTCACAGTGAGACTGAGAGAGAAAAAATCAACCATTTTGTGCATTACACTTCAGAATGGAGTAGAAAATAGTTTTATGTGGTTGTATTGTAGAATCAAGAATGGACTTCTAGAGGTCATACAGAAATATAGTACTTGATGCTATGTGTTACCCAAATTATGAACAGCTTTCTGGCGCTGAAGATGCTACCACCAGTATCAATAGCAGTAAAACGCAATGGGCTAAATCTGTTGCATTAGAAGAATTCAAATTGTCTCTGACCTTGTCTGCTGCCTTAATCTCTGATTCCCGTTCAGTTCTTAGGTAGTTTTCCATTTTCATCTGTGTTTTTAAGGAACTTTGTTAAACTCAGGTAACTAAAAAAATTTTTTTGTGGCTTGTTTTTTTTTTTTGTTTGTTTTTGTTTTTTACATTAAATATTTATTTTTGGTTGAGTTAAAATTCTCCCCTTTTCTGACAGAACACCCTGTGTGTGTTTGGTGGAAGAAGGGTAGTCAGGTTTTCAGTAAAAAACTTCACTTAGATTAAAGCTTTTTGTTTGCAAAAAACCTGAAGTTCTGGTTTTTGGGTCACAAGCCTGGTACACATTTCCATGCTATCACGAAAACCAGTCAGATTTCTCCAGTACAAGCAAGTGCAGTTTGTCAGGAATCCCAGTTAATTTATTCCTCATTCCATAAACGTTGTCCCCTACCAGTCCAAAGGTTGTCATTACGCTGCTGTCATTAACCATCTGTTTAGCATGTGAAACTCCTCGGGGCAGGGATCGTATCTGTGCTTTGTACTGTGTGAAGCTGAGCCTGTGGCTGACACTTGAGAAACAATTAATGATAATGCAGTTCAGTAGGGTGCTCGGATACCAAGCTTATAAGAGTGGTATAAATGCCTGGCTGGATGGGATTAGAGGGAACCTCTATGTCCCAGTGGCGGATCTCCAGCAGGTGAAGGGAAATAGTCTTAAAACATTATCTGACACGGAGCAGTGAAAAAATAGATGGCATTTCTGAAGGGTGCAAAAGAGTCAAGGATGCAAGAGAATCACAGTCGGGGTGTGTGTCTGTGTTTTGCTTGATGATGATGATAATTATTATGAGATTTTACCAACTAAATATTTTTATCTACCATAGAATAAGGGATCACTTCTGAGCATTAATCTCATTAGTGCCTGCATTTTCCTTTGCGCGGTCTTCTGCACGCATTATAAGTCAACGCTTTATCGTATTTTCCTTTGTATCTTAATGATCCCTGTGTGTCGGGGGGGGGAGTAGAGAGAGAGAAGCGCAGTAGATTTTCATCTTATGTTAATCCATCAAAATCTAGTTAGTTGCGAGTGATGGAGGAGGCGCGTGTGTGTGCACAGACGTCAGTGCCCAGCCGAAAGCTTGCCAGTTGCCCAGCAACCTTCCCGGAGGAAGATGGATGTCCTGCCACCCGCTCCGCTTTTAGCTGAGCCACAATATATTCCTGGTACTGCATCCTCTGTGCATGCAGGGGACAGGAGCACGGGCTCAGCTGGCAGGGGATGTCGGGTCTCTCAATAGTTGGTCCTTGTGCCAGGGCCGGATAAAATGCGTTTCACGCCGTTGTTGTTCAAACTGTTAATTCAGTTGACTACATCACGTTGGGTTGGGAGCAGGTGCTCTGAGCTTGTTCACATTGCTGGCGTTGCTCTTCCCCTCTCTTGGGCTCTTAAAGCCACATTGCCAGCAGCGTCATTCCTCCCTCCTTTTTAGAAAGGCCCTTACCTGTAATAACAAATGAACCCACAGGCTGTGGGAGCTCAGTGAATGCCATACATGTCACTGACCTCTTGCTCTTTGGTACTTTCTTTAGTTCCTGAATTGGGCTCAGCTGGGGCAGATCCATGTCTGACCTCCGCTTTGACTGTGCTTCCCTGTCCCGTTGTTGTCCAGCATTAGGACTCCCAGCCATGCTTGCAGTGGGATAGGCACTGGCGGGATGCAGCCTGAGACGGCTCTGGAGAAATCAGAGGGCTTTTTCTGTTCAGACTGTGTGTAATGCCAATGCTTTGAAGCCAAATAGGACCTGATAGTGTCTCTTTAATTTTATGGAATATTTAATTATTTTAGGATGCATTTATTTGCTATTTGGATTTCTTTAGAAGAGATGCCAATCTCATGCTCCAGGATGAACTTAAAATTCTTGCGCGTTTATGGCAATTGGAACTAAACTGTGCTGAAAAGCTCGCACAAAATCCTACCTGTGTAATTGCAGATATCTTTCATTGTCTGACTCTGGCACCTTTATTTATGTTGACAAGCTCTTTACTTAGGGTTTGATTCAGGAAAGCAGTTAAGAATGTGCTTGACTTTAAATCTTTTAATAGTCCCATTGAAGCTAATGAACCTCTTGACAGCTTTAAACTTGACTGTGTGCTTTGCTGGATCTGGACCTGTGCTAGTGGTGTTGCAGGACATGGCAGCCCAGAGAAGACAGGAAGGGCTACATTGGCTCGGGTGCTGTCAGATCAGGTTCTTTGACCACTGCAAGTTGGGTTATAGAAACATGAAAGGGGTATCAGGGAAAGCACCAGCTGTCCTAAGGGGGGGGGGGAAATTTGCAGCCACATGGTGCCGCCTCTTAAACTGAGATAAACCTACCCCAACCCAAGAAACATTACTCCAGTTTGATCTGTGTTCCTCCCTCTATCGTCCCACCAGGAGCAGCTGTTCGTGGGCATGCAGCTGCTCTGAGGCTCTTCCTTGTACCCCTGGGATGGATGCAGAGAAGTGGGGTGACTCCGTCCATATGCCCATGACCTTAGGGGAGCAGGGACTGCCTCTGCAAGATGGTATTTGTATTAGCAGGTGGGGAAAACACACAGCAGCAGTGAGCTGCAAGTGGAATGGTTCAGCATGGCTCCTGCTTACTCTGTGCTTATATACATGGCAATTACATGCAATTTCAAATGCACTTTATGGTGGCAAGCTATTTATCAACTGACTACTGAACTTGTTATTTCCTAAAGCATATGGTGTGTGGCTCCTGATTGAAAAGCTGCTGTTCTCTCTGCTCGGTTTTCCACCTTACATGGATTCTTTTCTGTTCATTTTGTTAAAGTCCTTTAACTCTAGACTGATAACTTCCATCACCTGGAAAGTGGAGCTTTGTTCAATGACAATGCCGCTGGTTTTGCCTGTGCTGTTTCTAAAATGGCTGCACACAGGGTGTCAGAGAGAAGTACCTGGAAGCAGAGCATCAGATGCCTGAAAATCAAAAGGGGGAATGTTTTCAGAATGCCGGTGTGCTTATTTGTTGGGAAACAAATAAGGACTATGAAAAACTAACATCATGTTTACCAGATGGGAGCCCAGGTAACAGCAAAAGGCTACATACTAAGGTTTTAATTGGCTGAATCGTGGATTGTAGGTGAGAAAAATTTCTTAGAATAGGAAGTGTGATCAGGGCACAAGTGGTCTTGCTCCTGTCCCAGTCCAGGCACAACTCTTGCCGTATTCACTCTTAATTATGAGAGATTGGTGTCTGGTCCTCTAGCTGAGTCCAGCAGGGATGGATCCCTCTCCTTTTGACAGATAGAGTGGTTTGCTGCTCATGGGTTTCCACTTCAGAGGAAGGTCAAAGACAGACTTTCCTTCACATGGTTAGATCAACTTCCCCCCATCTCACTGAGGAGTCAGGTGCGAACATGCTGTAAGCTGCATACTGAGAAGAGTGTTAATTGGGGGTCTGTGCAGGGGAGCCTGCTCACCCTTACGTGTGCTGGTCCTAATGAGTACATCATTAAGTTGCATTGTAAAGACTCCTGATGAGCCTGGTTCTGACCTGCTGTATAAACACAAACCAAAAAGGACCATTTCCCACTGTAAATGTTTTACATTATAAGAAACTGCCCTGTAGTACTGTTATCCGAAAACCAGGGTCTGTCATTTGGTATGCAATAGCTGAAATGCAATCACATGCAGAGCTGAGTATTTGTTTATTTCAAGTTTGCACAAAAAGGGGTGCTAGGTGGTATCCCACAAAGGTAGCACACCACCCCATACAAAATTCACATATTTATACAATTCAGTTCAGGTTAGTGACTCCCTGTAACCCTCCCACCATTTAACGACTGGTAGTTAATTTAAATTAGGTTACATCATTGATTCCTTACTACAAATGCTCAGGGAAGGGTCTTTTAATCTGGGCAGGGGTTTTTTGACCTGTAGGTGTCATTTTTAGTAGTATAATGAAGGTATACTGAGGATAGTTCATGTAAAGGACACCCTAATCATGTTGTGCTGACATGTCCAAGTCATATCTTGATGATGTCCACGTGTTTTCAGGAGGTACTAATCTTCAAGGATAGTTTTTCCTGATTAGAGATTCGTTAGCCCTGTTTCTTAATCTGCCTACACATGGCTGAAGCCTTCTCCCTGGCTATCAGTTCATTAGTTAGTGGTGTTCTTAGGTCATCCTGACCTCTTAGGGAGGCACTTGTTCAGGCTTTTTCACATTCACACAAGTTCAATCTTTTTTACTATACGTCTACATGGTGTAAGTCCCAATTTTTTTAATTGTATGCCTACAACAGTATGTGCAGGTAAACTGTTAGGTTAGAGCCTTTATTACCAATGGAGGAAGTGTTTCAGCCCTGCAGTTTGTCCTGTGTGGTGGGACTCAGCTGGCTGGTGTGGTGTGGGTGCCCTACGTGTCACAAGCAGCCGGCACCCCTCCATCATCCACAGAGAGAAACAGGCCCTTGGGGTGCAAATCAGCTCAGCCCAAGGAGTGCTTCTGACCAGGTGATTGCCTCTGTGAATGCTGCTCTGCCTCTCTTCTGGAGCCCAGGTGACCGGTGCAGCCGTAGGCAGAGGTCAGCATTTTGCAACATCCTACATTACATAATATGGACCACAAACGTAATGCCAAAGCAGGCCCACAGCGTGGTTTCACATAACTGGGATATGTTCACGGCTTGATTCTGCTTGATGCTGGGTGTTTCTGCTTTCCCTTAGGATGAGGAGGAATTGAGGTCACCCAGTGCCATCCAGGATGGTGTCCTAGAGAAGCATGGAAGAAGGGTAGAGAAGCCAGGTAGTTGGTCACAAAGAGCTACTAAAGCGGCAACAAGAACATCTCCTCTTATTTGAGACCATTTAATCTTTTTGAATGAGTAATATAATATTTATAATATTATAGCATCTATAATAACTTGCTTAAAAATTAAAAAAGTTAATGGGTGAAGTGGAATAAGTGTGTTTAATGCTTCGTGCTGAACTGCTGCTGTAACTCTTGCTAGAAGAGTTTTATTTAAATGCGTAATTTTCTTCCATTTTAGCAAGACTGACTGAAGCAAACACACTGGCTCCATATTCCCTTCTGGATGAACATCAGGCTGATGATATTTATAAAGGTCCCTGACTGGTATATGTCCTAGCTATCTGGAGCTTCGCTTTCTATAGTCAGATGTATTATCCCTAAGCAGAGGAAGGCATTTCAGCGAAATGCATTGATCTGATGGGTCCCTTTTTGGGATGCAATACTACATCTTTTGTGGTAGGTGAATTTTGTGTATTATTTCGTAAGATTCCCTTAATTTCTGGGAGGTTATCCGCAGGTGCAGCCAAGCTCCCAGGAAGGTGCTGTATCCTGCCCTGCTTTCCCAACACAGTAGAAAGCTCTACTGTGCTTGAAGACCCAAACTGCTGGCCACAGCCTTCAGTTGGGCACTGCTGGAGATTCTGTAGACAGGTTGGACCTTTTCTGTGGGTGATGTGGTGAACAGAGGAAGACACTGGTCTGGATTTGATATAGTTGGGTGGTAGAGAGCTTATAGAACAGCCGTGTATTGTGTTGCTCAAGAGGTGCGCCAAGGCATTTTATACAAGTAGCAGCAGTCTCTGAAGCACTGAAGGCTTCATGCCTGGGTAGATTGTATGGCTATTGCTAATTGAGAGGTGATAAAACACAAGAAGTTGCAGCACAAAGTCATCACCTACTATAGCAAGGTGGAAATTCCTGCTCAAAGTTGATAGAAAGTATTTTGTTGCTCATAAAGATTGTTGTGGGATAGTTTAGTCTCAGTTTGAAATGTAAGGCTGGATTGACTGATGGGATAGGGATCAAGGCAGAACATTGCTTAAAATGAAGGGACCTGCTCAGTGTGAGCAGGCTCCTCAGAGCCCTGTCCTTTCTCCACCAAAGTAATCTTTGCCTTCTCAGATCTTTGGCTGGTCAGTCTTTGTCAGTGGACTGACCCTGCTGTGCGTGGTGAAGGCGCGATAGAGCTGTGTGTCATATTCAAAGGGTTGGTAGTTCATTCTGTACACTGGAGTGAAGTGAGGTAGTGTTTAAACATTTTCAGATGGCTCAGGCCAGATAACTTGTAGTCAAAAATCCTAAAAGAAGTTGGTGCAGAAGAGCTTTGGTCTGCTTTTTGCTCTTGAAAATGGACAATGAGTGAATGTATGCAAGAGGAAGATCGTGGGTAACTGCAGGAAACTTAGCCTGACATCAATCCTGGGCAAAAGAATAGAAGAACTGATAGAGGATTTAGAGAATTAAAGGTAGGGAATATAATTAATGCCATTCAACATTCTTTTTTGGAGAATATGTCTTGTCAAACAAACCTGATTTATCTGATAAGATTGCAAGTTTGGGGATAACTCTGTAGATATACTTAAACTTCTGTAAGGCGTTTGATTTTATTCCACATGACATTATGATTAAAATATTAGTACTATATACTTGCACTGAAGTACACGTTACATGTATTAAGAGCCAGGTAACTGACAGAGCTCAAAAAGTAGTTGTCAATAGGGAATCTTCACTGAATGGGAACATTTTTAATGTAACTCTGCAGGGATCAGTCAGAGGCCTCATACTATTCATCATTTTTGGCAGTGATCTGGAAGTAAATAAAAAAATATTTCTGATAAAAGTTGTGGGTGACAGAAAGATTGATGAAGTGAGAACAAGGGCAGTAGGATACAGTGCTCTTGGTCACTTGGTTAATTGTCCCTATTGAAAGAAAATTCCCAAATTCCTTTAATTAACTCAGAAAGTTTTTGTGCATCTGGAGAGGAGTGCAGCACAGAGCTGTTGACCAGCCTGGAAAGCAGAAGCTTTATGAGAACCCTTTCAGTCTGCTGGCCTCTCTGGAGAAATGGGGCTTCCCTAGGGAGGAGGCTGGTTGCCTTCAGGATCTCTTGGCCTCTGTGTGATAGCAGTGGTGGTCCA